>NC_134857.1:134046558-134403225 GCF_049852395.1 Peromyscus maniculatus bairdii
GAAGCCATCAACTATACATACATCCTTAGTTGGGGGTGGGGACTCATGAATCCCTTCCCATTCCATGTTAGAATGGTGACTGGATTGATCTTGTACATGTCTTGTGAAGATAACAGTAACTTCTGTGAGTTTATGAATCTGTGGACCTGTCATATCCAGATGACACTGGTCTTCTCTGACCTCTGGCTCTTCACAATCTTCCTGGTCCCTCTTTCCTGATGGTCCCTGAGTTTTGGGGGCAGGTAATGTGATATAGACGTCCCATTTGTGGCTGTACAATCCATAGATACTTATTCTCTGAGTAATGGCCAGTGTGAGTTTATGAATTAACTGCTATCTAATGAACAAAGAAACTTCTCTGATGAGGTTGGAGAGTTACTATAGTTTATGAGTATAGCTATGAATTTAGAGGGCAATTTGATTCTATACCAATTTAGCAAAAAAGTAGCTGTAGGCTTACCCCTGGAGCCTATGAACTTCCCAATGATGGCCGGATTCACAGTATCAGTACCAGTATATATCCACAGTATATATCTCCTGTGGTCCAATTCAAAAGTGGTTGGTTGCTTTCATAACCTCTGGGCCACTGTTGCCCCCTTGTGTCTATCTCGTCACTTCAGTCATTACTGCAGTTCACAAGGATCACAGCTGTGCAAGGCTTTGCTGGTGTCCCCTACAGCAGCCTACAGGGCACCTTCTGTTACTAGGAGAGCTAGTAAGCAGGTTGGTACAACTTGATTTCTCCATGTCCTGAGACCAACATGTGTGATATGTTCAGCAATAGGGTCTTACTATCATGTTCTTGTGGGCAACATAGAACAATGCCGATAGACTGTAATGTTTTGGGTGTTTCTAGGATACCATGTCCAACAGTTTGAGGGGAAGCAGCCCAAGTCTTGCTTTTATGTGGGTACTAGGTATCTGAACTCAGGTTCTCATGCTATACAAACACACATTTTTCCAGCTGAGTCATCTCCCTGGTGGCCTCCCATTTTTATATTAATTTTTAAGTTAGCACACAAAGTAATGGAGTTCATTTTGGCATATTCATACATATGAGTCCTATACTTTATTTGGTTTCATCTCTCTCTCCTAATGTGCAACTGTTGAACAGAATTCAGACTGCTTTATTTTAGCAAATATAATAGATTTATTAATCTTAGTAAATTTCTATTTCTATTTCTAAATATCCCAAACCTAATAATATAGACAGTTTTTAAATTGATAAATAAAATTGTGTACATTCACCATGTACAATGCAATGATTTGATGTGTGCATATGTTGTGAAAAAATAAACCATGCTAAGGAACATATCCATCACCTCAAATATTGTTTTGTGGTGAGAATGCTTAGTATATCGTCTCTTAGAAATTTTTCTGGTGTATAGTCCATTACTGTGAACTGAAGTCTCTTGCTGCATGCATAAGCACAGCTCATGCTTCAGGTAAAATGAAAGCTCAGAATACTTTGATCATCAGCCCACCCCTCTCTGGCCCCTGATGACTTCTGTTCTCCTCTCTACTCCCGTGAGTCTTTTTCAGTCTACAGAACAGTGAAATCATGCTCACTTGTACTGGCTTACTCACCTTGTGCAAAATTCTCTAGGCTTAATCAGTGCTATACATGATGCAGGATTGCCTTCTTTATAAATACTGCAGGAAGGGCTGGGAGATAGCTGATTGGTAAAGCATTACCCTGCAAACTAGAGGACCTGAGTTTCATCCCCAGAACCACATAAAAATGTCAGAATTGTGACTTTGCTCATTGTCTCAGCTATGGGAAGGTGGAGACCGGAGAATCCCTAGGTCTTCCTGGTCAGTCAGTTTAATCCAATTGGTGAGCTCCTGGCCAATTGGAGACTCTGTCTGAAAAGAGTTGGGTGGTCTTTCTCAAGACATGACACCCACAGTTCTCCCTTGACACCCTCCCCATGTGTGTGCCTGTACACACACAAACATGCACACACAGATTTTAAAAATGAAGAGTTAAAGATTGGTTTACTCACTGATTTTATTGTATATGTGTTAATTTAGCACATTTTCTTAATCCCTTCTTTTGCCAATGAACACTTGGGTCAGTTCCATACCACCACCACCTCCACTACCACCACCACCACCACCACCACCACCACCACCACCACCACCACCACCAACACCACCACCGTTGTCTTGAAACAAGGTCTTACTCTTTAGCCCAGGCTGACCTAGATCTCATCAGTTGGCTCAGAATATCAGAATAGTCCTGAACTGGTTGCAGTTATCCTGCCTCAGCCTCCCAAGCGCTATGACTGCAGGTGTGTGCTGTCATGCCTGGCTTGGTTCTGCACCTTGGTGGGTCACACTGCAGTGATGATGACAGCGCCCACTTACACACTTATTTTCTCTCCTTTGGCTGTAAACCCAGTCATAGGACCACACAGTAGTGATTGATTTTCTGAGACAGTTCCATACTCCCCTATGGGAGGGGTATCACCTTCTTGCCCCTACCAATGGTCTGCGGTGTTCCCCTTTCCATATTCTGCTCCTGAGGCCAGCCATCCTAGCAGACATATGAGGCTAGCTTATGGTACATTAATTGGCTGCTCTCTGATGGATAATGATGGTGACCATCTTCTCACACCCCCACAGGCAATTTATAGGCCTTCTTCTTGAGAACTGTCTCCTCAAGTTCACCAACTTTAAAATTACTTGTTTTTCTTGTTATCTGTGTTCTTTCTAATTTTAGACACCAATGTCTTATCGAATGTGTGATTTACAGGTGTTTCCCCATCCCTCAGGTGCTCTTACTGAATGTGTGGTTTACAGGTGGTTTTCCATCTCTCAAGTGCTGGTCCATTCCTTTTCCTTCACTGTGTGCATGTTTTTTTGGTGCAGTTTGATTTTATTTTCACTGACTGTCTATGCCCTTAGGTTTTGCAACGGCTCATTGTTTAGGTCATAGACAGTATTTTTTATTGGAGGTACTGTGAAGAGACATATATAACATATCCTTGATGTTGATAAGGGGTGGGATACTTGGTTAAAAAACTTGATTAATTGAAGATTATTCTGTATGTATTATAAATTAATAACTGACTTGTGAAAAATTGCAATACAATAAAATGCCCACACTACTTAAAGTATACATAATAATTAAGACTTTCTAATAGTGTTTGAGAATAATTACTAAAACATCTGCTTCCTTTCTGTTATAGATAAACAGTGGTGCTAATTGAAACAGTTGGATTCGAAAGAACCACCCGAATACTGCTTGAATATTTTACTTATGATTCAGTTATATATGAAATATAAAAAAGCTGGGAATGATAGAGGGAGATAATGGAGTGCTAGATTGTTTTTAAATTTCTATAATTTATTATAGTGCTTGGGTAAAATTTAATCAGTTATTTAAACTTGTTTGCTAATAATTAAATAAATGATAAAACACAAATAGAGAACAATGTACAAATCATATACCACTGAGAATTTTGTAATTCTTCTTACTTAAAATATACTTAGGGGGGATGTGAGGAATATAAAAAATATATTTGAAAGCTATCCAAACCTAGTTTCTAATAGGTCATCCTTGTGGGAAGTTCTTTGAAACTTTATGACCATGTGAAGGAATTTTTTAAATTAAAGATGTGTTTATGTATGTGGAAGTTTTGTTTGCATGTACATCTGCACACCAGAAGAGGACACCAGATCCCATGGGACTACAATTATAGATGGTTGTGAACAGCTATGTGGGTGCTGGGAATTGAACTCAGGACTTCTGGAAGGGCAGCCAGTGCTCTTAATCTCTGAGCCATCTCTTCAGATCCTGGTCATGCAGTTTTATGGTGGGATTATTGCTTATAAAAAGCAAGGTAAAAAGAAAAACATTAAGAAACAACAAACAGTCATGAAGCTGATGTGACTTTTGCTGAACGTGTAAAGGGAAGACTTAGAAAGTTGGGGTGATTGTGTAAACAGGTCTCCCGGGGAAGCAATGGGCAACACGTACTGCCCACTTACATGTGTCCCAGAGTTTCTGATATTTGATACCTGCTAACTTGTTCAGCTCTATTGCTTGATACACATTCATAGTTTCCCTGTTAGTTTGGCCCCTGGGGATATACACTGGAGCAAAAAACAGAACATTTCTGCCTTTCGAGTAATTTATACTGTAGTTGAAGAAGGCACACACTTAAATCAAAACCAGTAAGTAAATCATATAATGTGTATATATAGTGTTAATCTTCAGGGGAGATATTGGACAGTAAAGCAGGATGTGCCTGAATGTGTGAATGAAGATTCTTTTTATTTTAAGGCAGGGTTTTAGCTCAGACTGGCTTTATAGCCCAGGATGACTTTCATCTTGGAATCCCCCTGCCTCAACCTCCCATACTGAACCTCCACATCCAGCTCCAATGTATCAGAAATACTTCTCAGGAAAGGGCAGAGCTGCAGCTAGGAAAAAGCAGAAGGCTGCATTTCATACCGTGCCATTTCTACACTCAAATCTCCCTTGTTGTCTCTCTGGGAATCAAACCCGCGTCTCCTGATCATCACCCACTTGTTCTCTTTTCCTTTAGCTCTCCTTCTGGCCCTGGCTCTCTGCTAACGCAGAATTGTTGTGCAGACATCTTCCTGCCTCGGGGCCTTCACTCTTGTTGGTCCTTATTTCTTCTTCCAGATGTTTTTCATCCCTCTCTCAGATCTTTGTGCAGGTGTCCCCATCTCAGCGAGGTCGCCTTAGACTATGCAGGGTGTTCAGGTCCTTCCGTGCCATCCAGTCATGGTAGTGATGGCTGATGCAGCACACAGCTGCTAAGGTTGCTTTTTTTCAATGAATCCCGCCACGCAGGTGCAGCCAGCTAACACCTGTTGTACTCTGTCCTCTCTTAACTCAGCAAGATAAATCACTGCAACTTCAGTGTATACTTTTGGAACTACATGGGCTCACATTAATGTAGACTGTTGTAAATGACTCCTCTCAACAATTAGAGAATTCAAACATTATTTACTTTTCAAATATCATATAGGATTTGGATACATTTCCTACTAGCTCATAGGAAATATTTAATGTATTGGCACAACATTCCTGTGAATAAATATGTATTTGTAAATGAATGGCTGACATACTGTTAACTGTTGAGTAATACATTCACCAAGTCAGTGTACACATGGTTCACAGTCAATAACATGGTTCATTTGTCACTTGGCAGTTGGTCTCATCAGAATAAGGACATTATAAAAATCTATTTTTCATGAGTACAGTGTGTCTGTAATGTTCACTGTTTCATTTTGGTTCTCTCTGACTCTGTTTCTTACAGTCTTTTTGCTGCCTTTTACACAGTGGTCCATGAGCCTAGGAGAGAGAGAGAGAGAGAATATGATATAAGTGTTCTATTTGTTACTGAGAACTCTATAGATACTCTATGTACTTTTTTAAATTAAATTTTTAAAATTTATTTTACGTACCAACCACAGTTACCCCTTTGTCCTCTCCTCCCATTCCCCCTCCTCTTTCTACCTGCCCCCCATCCATGCCTCCCATGGGAGTCAACAAAGCATGGCATATCAAGTTGAGGCAGGACAAAGCTCCTTCCCCCTGCATCAAGGCTGAGCAAGGCATCCCTCCATAGGGAATATGTTCTAAAAAGCCAGCTCATATGCTAGGGACAGATCCTAGTCCCACTGCTAGGGGCCCCACAGACAGACCAAGCCACACAGCTGTCACCCACATGCAGAGGGCCTAGTTCAGTCCCATGCAGACTCCCTAGCTGTCGGTCTAGAGTCTGTGAGCCCCCATGAGCTTGGGTCAGCTGTCTCTGTGGGTTTCCCCATCATGATCTTGACCCTTCTTGTTTATATAAACTCTCCGCACTTTTATAAACTTCTAATGAGTACTGAGAACTTCACTAATATATGGGTAGGGGGACAGGAATTCAGGGAACACTTTTATGCTGTGTCTCTTTAGCAAAATAATAATGGTGGGTTCACTCCTGAGACCTAGGTCAATCGTGTTCATGTGGAGGACTCCAAACCCAGGACTATAGGGAGAGCACAAATTACAGTCAATGGGTTATTCAAGAAAAGAGGACATAGCTGGGTGGCAGTGGTGGCACACACCCTTAATCCCAGCTCTTGGGCAGCAGAGGCAGGCAATCTCTGAGTTCAGGGCCAGCCTGGTCTACAGAGCAAGTCCCAGGACATCCAGGGATACACAGAGAATCCCTGTCTCAAAAACAAAACAAAACAAAACAAAAAAACAAACAAAATGAAAACAAAAACCAACCAACCAACCAAACAAAAACAAACAAGCAAGAAGAGAACTGAAATCTGGGGAACTCTAGAGGCGGGTGGGTGGGTCTGAAGGGGGTTAAGGGGAGGAGTTGAGTGTGAATATAATCAAAATACATTGTACAAAATTCTCAAATGATTAGTACAAATATACTTTAAAGCTACTTTTTCCTTTTTACATTGTGCACTGAATCACTTCACGATTTTAAAGCATTAAAGTCTAAACTTGTTCTATTTCATGCTCAAAATAGTAATATATGTGGTGAGAAGTACATAGAGAAACACTGTAATCTGCCTGCAGGCCACCACGCTCCCCATCATTATGATAATGAACTGAACCTCTGAACTGTGAGCCACCACCTCAATTAAATGTTTTCCTTCCTAAGAGTTGCTGTGGCCACCGAGTCTCTTCACAGCAATAGAAACCCTGACTAAGACGTAAGTTAAACATCTTTTAGAATTTAGTGTGTTTTATTGCTGTATATTTTCTCTGAAAGTAGGAGTAATCATATTCCTTTTCACCCAGTACTTGCCTTCCTCCTCTTGGTTGTCATTGTCCTTGCTCATGTTCCCAGAGGACTGTGCACAGCTACACACACACACACACACACACACACACACACACACACACACACACACACACACACACTGCCTGTGATCCCGTTTTATCCTAAGCATAAGTCTTGTAAATGTTCATATATGGATAATCAGTCTTTTCTGTCCTATTTATTGTTTGGTTTTCTTACATCACCTGGATTTTGATGTGGGAAAGGACAGGGCCCCGTGTGAGAGCTGGAGGAGCAGGAGCTGGATCACATGTGCTCAAGGAGGTGGGGGCCCTGGCGCTGACTCACAGGGCAGTTCTGCTTCGGAGGCAGATCTGTTTCTGGACTTCCAGTGTTAAGCAGTTCACTTTCTCAGCACTGCCAGGGCATAGTTAAGTACCCGGAATAGCTATTATCATCAATATTTAACAAGATTTATATTTTCTTTACAACTGCATGAATTTCGGGTTGCAGAAGAAAAGGTTTGTGACAGAATAACTCCTGAGGGGTTCACCGGGGAGACGACTCCACGGCGAAGCATCAACTGTGCAAGCACCAGGCTCTTAGTTTAAATCCCCAGCGCTCACAGAAAAGATGGGTGTAGTGGTGTGGCGTGCATCTGTAGCCCCAGTCCCGAGGCCCTGGTGTGTGTGTGTGTGTGTGTGTGTGTGTGTGTGTGTGTGTGTGTGTGTGTGTACAGTGCATTTGCAGGTAGATGCATATGTCCATGTGCTTTCTTAGGAGGCCAGATGAAGGCATCAGAAGCCCTCCTGAGTCGCTCTCTGTCTTATTGTCTCCCACAGAACCTGAAACTCACCTTTCAGCTAAGCTGCCTGGACTGTATGCTTCCAGGTTTCCCTACCTTTATCCCCAAGGCTGGAGTTACAGGCACTTGGAGCCATGCCCAGCTTTTCTGTGGATCCTGGGGATTCAGTCTCAGGTCCTCATGCTCACACAGAAAGGCCTTACCCACTGAGCCATCTTGCCAGCCTTCAGTGTGTATTTTCTGTCAGAACGTCCTTGAGGTTAGGTTCCTGCACTGCAATCTACGACACCACTTGAAAGTGTAAGAAAATCAGACAGTGTGAGAAAATTTTTATTAGATTTATTCATTTTATTTCATGTGTGAGTGTTTTGCTTGTATGTGTATCACATGCATGCCTAGTGTCCACAGAGTTCAGAAAAGAGCATCCCATCCCTTGAACTAGAGTTACTGGTGGTTCTGAACCCAGGTCCTCTGCAAGAGCAGCATCTGCTCTTAGCCACTGAGCATCTCTCCAGCCCCAAGGCCTGATGTTGTGGGACACAGGACATGTGCAGTGGTATTTGCTCTGCCCATGATTGGGCTATATGGTCCAAAGGAGGCGGTGCTTCCTGCCCTTGTACGGGACCTCTTAAAAGGAAAGGGAGAAGGGTCACATGTTATCCCATCCTCGTGCGATAAGAGGTCACATACAAGGGCAAAAAACCCTGCCTCCTGTATAGCCCAAGGTTGTGGGCGGAGCAAACACCACCACAGACACACGATATTGTTTTGTTCTTTAGCACCTCCATCTAGTTACTTTTATATGTAACACAGGTGTGGACTTTGGTGTCCATCCTTCCCTCCTTCTCTCTTCCTCCCCCTCCTCCTTTTTTAAGACAGGGTCTCTCTACATAGTCCTGGCTACCCTGGAACTCATTACATAGCTGAAGACGACCTTGAACTCCTGATCCTTCCAAGTGCAGGGACTGCAGGCATATGCACCACATCTGGCTTTGTGTTTTAACAGTCCGTATCCTGGGAGGTTTGCTTGGCTTTGTCTTTAAATATATCCTTTAAATTACACACACACACACACACACACACACACACACACACACACACACACACACTAACAACACTCTTATTTACTGGTGTTTCTTTTCTACAATATCTTCATCCTGTTTTTGAAGTCAACATTTTCTAGAGATTGTCTGAGAATATTATCTTGAAATTTATGTAAATTGCCCATGTTATCATTGCTTCTTGGGTGTAATTTTTTTTTCCTGCTAGGTCATGTATATCTTAAAAAAAAATTTTCTATATCTTGCAAACTTTAGTAAAGTATCTGGTATTCTTGGTGGACTGTTCCTTTGGGAGAGTGAAACCAGGGGCTCTGGGCATGAGAGTTTTATAATTGATACCCCCTGCCTGTTGCTTAATGGATGGGGCATTAGCTATTAATCTTGGGGATCCCTTGTTACCAGGCCAAAGAGGACTTTAATTATCTCATTATCTTACTTTTCCCTAGCACTATTAGAGAAAATATCTATCTATCTATCTATCTATCTATCTATCTATCTATCTATCTATCTATCTATCTATCTATCATCTATCTATCTATCTATCTATCATCTATCACCTGTCTATCTTGTGTACAGGGTTTAGTGCTTGGCTTCAGGCAGTACACTACCAAAGATGGAACAAGGCTTGTATGTTTGTTGACCTCCCTATCAACTAGGCTCAGCCATTGTTTTCTGTAATAGCCTGGTGCTAAATTTAGGTTTTGTAGATTATATATTCATTTTCAAAAGATAAACAAATGAAACAATGATTTGGTCTTGGGTTGCAGCTCAGTGACAGAGTGTTGGTATGACATGCTTCGGGACCTGAGCATCACAAAATCAAACCAGGAGAAAACAAAATAGGATCCCCACCTTTCAAATATGTGAAAACTTACAAAAATAGATCATGGGCTGTAGTTCACAGCCTCTGCATTAATCCTTGTTTTATTCTTGACTAGGGTCTCAGCTTGGACTCTGTAAACTGGACTGGGTCTTTCTCCATTGTTCGCATCCTTCCTGGCTTCCTCCTTTCCTTCCTCCTTTACGTTCTGAGCTACATTCTCTGATTTCTCCGTCACTAGTCTTCCATCAACTTCCACATCTCTGTTAAACATTTATGTCTTTTTGGCACCATCCCCACCCCTTTGGGGACCTGTGGGTTCTCTTCATTGAATTCTACTTCCCAGCATTCACGCCATCTTCTAGATTCTAACACCTCCATTTTTAACCAAAGGACTGTATCTTATTTAGGAGATTTGTCCACCCACCCACAGGACAGGGTTGTGGAGCCCGAGAATGTCCCCTTAAGCAAGGTTAGTGGGAATTGGTAAGTACTTGCTTTTTCACCTCTGTTGGAACAGTGCTAATGGCATTAAGTCCAGAAGCCTACAGGGATACTGTTTGCTAAGGGACCATTTATTGACAGTCTATATCTCATTTTCCTCCTTCTGCCAATGTTTCTAGGGGTCAATCTCATATAAATTGCTTCTATTCAAGACCCCTTATCTCAGAGTCTTCCTTCTGGAGACCTCAAATGAAGATACCTTGGATTAAATCTTTTCTTTATTATCATTTTAATGAAATTTCAGGTAGAACGCCATAAATTGAAGAAGTTCTTTTGTTATCGCTCTCTGAATCCTCTTAACCAATAACATTGTATTGGACGCTTACTATGGGCCTGTGGAATTCGTGGGGGAGAGAATAGTGAGATAGACACAAATGTTGCCTGTCGGGAGTTTGTGTGCCTGGCTGAGGCTGAACTGTGCATGTCATGGGTTTCACAGGTATGAGCAATTATTTGTGGATAGTGACTTCAGTAGGAGTTCATCATTGAAATGGACAAAGGAGTAGATCTGAAAACAAAATTATGGGGCTAAGCACTTGTAGAAAACAGGCTGGACATAGACCCTCCTGGCTCAGCAGGAGTGGCTGACTCTAGAGAAGCTCGTCATCCTATGGGAGGAAAACTCTAAACAAGTTGAAGGAAGTATTAAAGCCCAGATACATACACAGGACTAATTGAAACTGTAGGAGCTGTTCCTATGAATATGGATGGAGATTAGTGATAAATAACTCATGCAATTTGGGTTAGATTTGACAGGAAGCAAGCACTCTGTGAGTGGAAATTCAAAGCATCTTTGAAGGGCAGGTTAACTAGATAGCTTATTAGTTATTGGCAAGAACTTTAGTAAGAACTGCCTTATCTTTCATTCATCCTACTCTTTTTAAAAATATTATATGTGTATGTGTTGTATATGCTATGTATGTTGTACATATACATGTGTGTGGTATATGTAAGTGTGTGGTATATGCTTTGTGCATGTTGTATTTACATGTGTGTATGTGGCATATGGTATGTGTATGTTGTATGTGTACATGTACTTATGTGCCATGGCTTGTGTGTAGAGGCCAGAGGAAGACTTGCTGGGGTCTATTTTCACTTCTACTTTGTTTTGCAGTGAGGTCTTGTTTCTGCTGCTGTCCTCTAGGCCAGCTGGTATGTGAGCTTCTTGGTGAGTCTCCTGTCTCCATCTTGCAAGATTATAGATGTATGGCACCATATCTGGCTTAATCTCTCTCCCTCTTTCATACCCACACACAGATAGATAGATAGACAGACAGACAGATAGATAGAGAAAGAGATAGATAGATATGCATGCCATGGTTTTGTGTGTGGAGGTCAGAGAACAACCCATGAGAATTGATTTTCTCCTTCTACTTGCAGGGCATGCAAATTGAACCTAGGTCATCAGGTTTGACAGGAAGCATCTTTCCCCATGGAGCCATCTTGCCAGCCCTAGTGTATCTGGCTTATTTTTGTGAGTTCTGGGGATCTGGATTGATTCCCTATTCATAGGCTTGAATAGCAAGTGCTTTACCCCTGAGCCATTTCCTTTTCCCTCAGTTGTCCATGCTGACTGGATTGTTCTAGTACAGGTTGTGGTGGTAATCTAATTGTACTGAAATATTATTTTGATTGTATGTTAATAAATAAAGTTGTCCGGGGGTCAGAGCTATTAGAGCCATAGCAAGAGTGTGGCAGTGGTGGCACACGCCTTTAATCCCATAGATCTCTGTGTGTTCAGGGATATAGCCAGCATTGGAGACATATGCCTTTAAGACCTAGGGGGCTGTACATTCAGACAGTGACGAGGCAGTCATGTGTTTGGGTTTACAACCAATGAGAAGGCAGAACAACATACTATAAAAAAAACGAACAGACAGGAAGTAGGTCTCTTTCGCGAAGCTGGGACAGCAGGAGGAAGGGTGAGATTTTAGCTCTGAGCTCTGACCTCTCGGCTTTCTCTTTTACATTGTTTCTGTGTTTCTTATTTAATAAGACGGTTGGTTACATCAATAACAGGTCTTGTACAGGCAACCACGACTGCTGAGTTCTTGAATATAGTTGTTCCATCATCTAGACAGCACTGCTTTGAAGCAATCTTTCATATATCTGGCTTTAACAATTTTTCTGCACCCTCTTCCATAACATTCCTTGAGCTCTGTGGGGAGGGATATGAGCATTATACAGCTGTGAGTCTCTGTATGAACTGCTTGTCTACTGCAAGGAAATAGAAACCTCTCTGATGAGACAAGCCCTAAATGTTAAATGTTTGTTTCACTCTGTGTCTCTTCAGGGTTCTCTCCTCCTGTTCTTGCTGTCTGCAGTAGCTGCAGACATCACATTCTTCTAGTCCTCTGTGTCTTTGCTTACTCACTGCAGAGCTCCTTCTCTATGACCACACAGAAGCAGACAACTTCACAGGGATCCCGCTTCCTTAGGACTCAGAAATAGGAATCACTCAGAAGACTCTGGATGCTTTGCTCCCGGTTTCATACACTCGGTAGACAAATGTGCTGCTGCTCATGGTCTGTAGTAATGCAGTCGGGCTTCTGCCGCTTGGCTGCTGCAGATGGTTCTGATTAGAACTTATGCAAAAGCTTCTAGTTCCAGACAGGAGTTTTTCTGAGAAAATTCTTAGGTTGCCATATAAAACATGGAGCTATAGTTAAGAAAGTAGTCCTGGCATTTTTTTTATGTCTAGATTTAGTTGCAGGGAAAAAAAAAGATCAACATGTTATCATAGAGGAGACCAGGCTTGTCCAAATACCTGCATAAATCATGACTATAGGCATACTCACCTATTTTTAGATCATATAACTGTGGGTCTCGGGAGCTGGAATGAGACTTTGTGAACTACATGCTCACCATTGCAGCCAGTCAACACCTCTCTTCAATACTGACTCATGACAGAGGGAGAGATGAAGCAGTGTGATACAGCAGATAAAAGAGCAGTCTCTCAACATCCACACATAGTTATGTGGTGCTGGACAGGTTGCTTAAGTGCCTTTTTCATTAATCTCTTTTTCCATGTTGGAAGAAAAACAGCAATAATGTCTACTCTATAGAACCGAGGGGCTTTGGATGTCTTAAATAATAGTAGAGGTAAGATATTGTTATTTATTTCTTTTGGAGCATGTAAAAGTATTTCTTATGTTCATTCTGAAACCCTTTCTCAGCTGTAGTCAAACCTGTGGTCATTCCAACGTTCAGTTACACCCTTTGACTTCTCTGATGTGTTCTGTAGTGTTTCAAGCTGACGCAGTAATGTGATTTGACCCCATTCAAATACACGCACATATTTGAGAGAGTTTTTAAAAACCTAGCTGTATCCTCACAAAGATCTTAATAAAAGGTTGTTACAGACGATAAAAGCACCGTCTCCCAACATGATTTATTTTCAAGCTGAGGTTGGAATCCGAGAGGTCGTGCTGTTCTGCCTGGCTGCTTAAAATGATTGCTTAACACGACTGTGAGCAAAACAAAAGATTCTGGTTTAGCGGCACTGGAGTTAACCTTTTGTTCACAGACTCTGTCACATGACTTTTGCAAACTAAATGCATTTTTATTAGCATTGATTATGTGGATCTACAGAAGTGTTTTCTGAATCACTTGGGCTTTTGGTGTTATAAGTAGGCTTCAGATGACTGCCATATGTATCTTTGTCCTCACTTAGTGCTAATTGTCTTAGTTATGTTCTATAGCTGTGAAGAGACACTATGACTAAGGCAACTCATATAAAGAAAAACATTTAATTAGGGACTTGCTTACAGTTTCAGAGGCTTAGTCCATTATTACCATGGCGGCAACCATGGTGCTGGAGCAGTAGCTGAGAGCTTCACATCTTGCTCTGTAGACAGAAGGCAGAGAGGGAGCCTGGGCCTGGCTTGGGTTTTTGAAACCTCAAAACCAACCCTCCAGTGACACTCTTCCTCCAAGAAGCCCTTCTGACCCTTCTTAATCCTTCTAATCTTATCAAAGAGTTCCTCTCCCTGGTGACTAAGCATTCAAATATATGATCCTATGGGGGCCATTCTCATTCAAACCACCACACCAGTATTGGGGTTCCTCATGTCCCTTTTACATTTTTGTGAGTTGAAGTGCTAATCATCAGGCGTTGAGGAATACCTCTGCTTCCTTCAGGTTCTCACAGCTCACACACTGACTTCAGAGCTGTCTCATTACTGGATAGCATTCCAGGCTCATTGTCATGAACAGATGTACCTGATGTGGAACGGATGCTATTTAAAGATGGGGCTGTTTTTTTTCTTTTTTTTTTAACATTTGAATAATGCATCAATGCGAAAAGTAACACCTTCTACATTAATAGGTTTTAGATGCCAAATTAAATCCCCAGAATTTGTGACTAAAATGCTACTTTGTAATTTCTAAGGTTGTATCTGGTTGTGGTAAGAAAAGGATTTTAAATTCATGTCGTCTCTTTCTGGCATAAATTGTCCTCTTTGACTCTCATGATGGCTCCTGGAGGCAGGAATTATTTTCACTGTGACAAGAAAGCTGTCAGTTGAAGAGACCTCTGCAAAGGCCTGTGGGAGGAGCCCTGACGGCAGAGCGCCTGTGGACCGAGCACTCTGCAAAGGCCTGTGGGAGGAGCCCTGATGGCAGAGCGCCTGTGGACCGAGCACGCGTGAGGCCCTGGTTCAATCCCCAGGACAACAGGAACTGATACAGTAGCACTTGCCCGTAATCCCAACACTTGGGAGGTAGAGGCAGAAGGGTCAGTAGTTGAAGGACAGGCTTGAGTACATAGCAAATTCGAGGCCAACCTGGGCTACACAAGGCCCCATCTCAAAAAGAAAAAAAGAGTCAGCAAAATTATTAAGTGAAAAGCTGAGTCAATGCTTGAACATAGATCGGACACCAAAGAGAGTCCAATTCTTTCTGTTCTCCCTCCTGAAGTGAAGGACAGAAAAATGTATGTACTAAGTGTCAAACTGGCTCTGGCCATCTGGGAGGAGAGTCTGCCTAGTTCTAATATGAACAGTGATCCATCTGTCCTGGACAAACTTTTACACCAGTTCAATCCCTCTACAGAATAATCCCATCCTCATAAAATAGGGGGATATGAATACATTTCCTTGGCAGGTGTGGTGGCTTTAGAGAAAATGGCCCCCATAGGGACTGGAGCTAGTAGGAGGTGTGGGAGTTTGAATGTAGTTGGCCACCATAATCTCATAGTGAGTGGCACTATTAGGAGGTGTGGCTTCGTTGGAATGGGTGTGGCCTTGTTTGAGGAAGTGTGTCACTATCGGGGAGGATTTTGAGGTCTCCTATGCTCGGGATACTGCCCAATGTTTCAGTCAACTTCTTGTTACTTCTGAGTCAAGATGTAGGACTCTTGGCTCCAGAACCATGTCTACCTGCATGCTGCCATGCTCCCCATCATAATGATAATGGACTGAACATCTGAAACTATAAACCACCCTCAACTCTCCATATAAGAGTTGCCATGGTCATGATGTCTCTTCACAGCAATAAAAAACCTAACTGAGACAGAAGGTGTGGCTCTGTTGGTTTAGTGTGTCTCATCCACTTTCTGCGGCCTGCTGGTCCAGATGCAGAACTCTCAGCTACCTGCCTCTTCAGCACCATGTCTGCCTGAGCGCCACCATGTTTCACACCATGACATAATGGACTAAACCTCTGAACTGTAAGGCGGGCCCATGAAATGTTCCCTTTATAAGAGTTGTCATGGTGTCTCTTCACAGCAGTGGACACCCTGTGACAAGTTATTCCCACACTTGATGGTGAGGCATTGGCTATAGGGCTGCTGTTGTTGGCACACCAACAGCAGTTCTGAGTTCAGGGGGTGTTCCCAGTTCGTAAGAGCTTGATTGTCCCCACTAGTCTCCTTCTGGGGTCTGGCTAAACATTTTCAGGAGGAATTTATCCTTTTGCATCATTTCAACAGTATTCAGATGGAAGTGGAGGAGTTCCCCTCACCAGAGAGGATCTAAAGGCCAGGGCTGCCTAGAGAACTGGTGGGTGGGTAAGTTCAGCAAAACTTACATTCAGGAGACCATAGGCAGACTTTTGTAATGGGCAGCAACATACACATAAAAATATCCATTCTCTCATTCTTAAAGGCTTCTAGGTCATTTGAAGAGCCTGAGATCCCTTTCGGGGTCATATGTGAAGAAGTCAGTCTATCTGCAGAATCCTCACTGTTGTGTCCAAAGCTTTTGACAGCACCTGTTGGTACTTGAGAATCCAATTTGCTCTTAACTCACCCCAGTAGATCACTTCAGCAGAAAGTTAGAATGGTTAATTAGAATGTAATTCTCCCAAATGGAGAGACAGTTCCAATTTCCCCAGAAGCAGCTTCAGGGTTAGTGTTAGTGGTTTGCAGAGCATTTTGTGATCTCTGCTGCATCAGGATGGTTTGTTTATAAGTGACTGGCTTATCTCATTGCAGATTATATCAGATGTGTACTTGTAGTGTTGTGATGTGTAAGGTTGAAATATCTTCCATAACAAGACTGTTAAGCAAGTAAATTCATATAATTTTGGTTAATAGTCTGTCTTCCTTAAAAACAAACAAACAAACAAACAAAATCCTTGCCAGGTAGTGCTGGTGCACACCTTTAATCCCAGCACTTGGGAGGCAGAGGCAGGTGAATCTCTATGAATTCAAGGCCAGCTTGGTCTCCAGAGTGAATTTCAGGACAACCAGGACTTCATCTCAAAAATCCAAAAAACCAACCAACCAAACAAACAAAAAACCTTGCAAATACAGTTTCTATTTAATAATTTATTTATAGTATACGCATGTGTTCATGTGGGCATGTATAGTTACTCATGAATGTGTGTGCACACATATGTGGTGGCCAAAAGGTCCAACCTGGGTTGTCTTCCTTTCTCTCCATTTTTTGAGACAAGGCCTCTCCCTGAACCTGGGTCTCTCTGATCTGGCTGGCCAGCGAACCCCAGGGATCTGCCATCTACCTCTCATTATTACTGGGGTCACAACTTGTGGTTGTGAAGCCCAGCTTTTTAAAGGTGGGTCCTGGAGTTCAGACTTGGCTCCGCATGCTTATATGGCTTGCACTTTACCTATTGAGACATTTTCCGAGCTCTCAGAGCACAGCGCTACTGTCCCAGGTTCCATCTTGCCCTCTCTATTGGCTCTATGTCTTTTCTCAATCAAGATGTTGGAGGCAGTTCTCAAAATTTGACTTAAAACAGAGTTGTAAACTTATTATGTAATTTATAGATAACTAAATGAAAGTAGAAACAGATATCTCAATACATAATGAGATGGAACAATTATGATATTGGTAATTAAATGGCCTTGTAATAAATGGTTGTATCACTATAAATATAGCACTGTCTCTTATTGTCTCTAATGTCACAAGTGCCTTATCTATAAGTGGATTTTTAAATTCATGGAGAGCTTGTGAAACCATGCATTTGGTTATTTGGTTAGCCTTTTATAGTGTTATTTTAAAGTATCGATCCAACCATTATGAACAAGTTTTCTTGGCTATCACTTTGTAAAAATTTTTCTAGACATTATTAAAGAAGTATCTAAATGTAGAGTATTTCACAGTTTTGGTGTCAGAGAAGGAAAGACAAAGACAAATAAAATAATTCCAGACAGAGACTTTCTGAATAAAATACCTGTTGTTTAGGGGAATGTGTGTGTGTGTGTGTGTGTGTGTGTGTGTGTGTGTGTGTGTGTGTGAGTCTCTGTGTCTGTGTGTGTCTCTATGTCTCTGTGTGTGTGTCTGTGTGTTTCTGAGGCCTTTGCAACTACTGAATTATACCCCAGCCCCTTTACTCACTTAAAAATGTTCATTATACTCATTTACCAGGTATAGGGCTACCTGCCTATAATCCCAGCACTTGGGAAGCTGAGACAGGAGGATTGAGGGAAAAGAGAAACCAATCAACCAACCAACTAACACTTGCTCACACACATACTCACACACTCACACACACAGACCCATGCACACTTATCTTCCCATCCTGTCCTTACACCTTCCTTCATTTTTACAATAAAAATATTATATCAGCATGGCACTTGGTAAGGACACCTGCAACTCTAAGTAAAAATTTTCCTTTCACTTTTTCCAACACAATCATCTGATAGCTTGTGGTGATATTTTATTTGTGCTCTAATAAATAAAGCTTACTGGGAGATCAGAGGAAAAAGCCAGCCATTATATAAAACATAGAAGTCAGGCAATGGTAGCACATGCCTTTAATCCTAGCATTTGGGAGGCAGAGATTCATCCGGATCTCTGTGAGTTCAAGGCCATACTGGGAACAGAGCCAGGCATGGTGACACATGCCTTTAATCCCAGCAGTAGTTAAACATAGAGGTCTGGAAGTCTGTACAGACAGACAGGAGGTGACAGAGCTGGGTGGAAAGAGGAAGTGATGTAGCTGGGTGGAGAGAGGAAGTGAGATGGCAGGGACAGAAAGGTATATAGGTATGGGTATACAGGAAGTAGGCCTCTCTTTGGCTGAGGATTTCTAGTGGTAAGAATGTGGCTGGCTTCTTTCTGCTTCCCTGATCTCCCAGTTTTCACCTCAATATCTGGCTCTGGATTTTATTTTTCATTATTAATAAGACCATTTAGCAATTCTTCTTACCACAGCTACTAACCTAAAGGTAAATTATAACAATAGTAAGCAATAAATTTAAAATTATGTGTTGGCAGAAAATGAAAACCCAAAATGTTGTTTACTGTGCTGAGTGTACCACAGCTTTCTTCACGTACGCTGGAGATGGGTCAGCAAGAAGTGAGAGGGATTCATGACACAAATAATTCCACTTCAAAGCATTTGATTCTGTTCTAATTTGGAAATATTTTCAAATTACATTTAGTGTGTTTGCATGTGCCACGGCATGTGTGTGGCGGTCAGAGGACACCCACAGGAGCGGGTGTTCTCCTGTCACCATGTGGGTCCCAGGACTTGAGCTCAGGTTATAGGCGTGGGAGTGAACCTTCCTCGCTGAACCATGGCGCTGGTCTTGATTTTGATTTGACTTTGTACAGCATTTTGTTGTTGCTGTTTATTTTGAGACAAGGTCTCACTATGTAGCCCTGGCTGGTCTGAAATGTGGTTGGTAAAGCAAGCTGGCCTTGAACTCACAGAAATCTGCCTGTGTCTGCCTTCCACGCTGGGTTTAAGATGTGAGCTACTGTGCTTTCCCCTGGCTGGCAGCCCAATGCCTGGAGTTTCTGTAAAGGATGTAAATCAGCAGGAGTTCCTCAGAGCTCTGGCAGCCTTCCTCAAAGAGTCCAGGAAGCTGAAAGTCCCCGAATGCCTGGACACAGTCAATCCAGCTAAACATAAAGAGCTTGCCCCCTCTGATGAGAACTGTTTCTACAGAGAAGCTGCTTCCACAGCACAGAACCTGTACCTCCGAGGTGGTGCCGGGGTTGACTCCATGACCAAGATCTACAGAGGTCAGCAGAGAAATGATGTCAGGCCCAGCCACTTCAGCAGAGGCTTCAAGACTGTGGCCCATCAGGTCCTTCCTCCAAGCCCTGGAGGGGATGAAAATGGTGGAAAATGACCAAGATGGGAGACACAAGCTAACACCACAGGGACAGAGATCTGGACAGGTGGCAGCTGCCAACGAGAAGCACCAGAACAAAGGATGCTGGGTTAATACGTTGCCTCATCCATTAAAAAACTGTGTCCTACCACACCTCTGGCCTTGCTTTGAATTTATTCAGCCAGTGATTGCTGGATTCTTCAAGATTTCCTCAGCATAGGAGACAATGGAGGCATGACCCTACTTGGCACACTGCACTTCTAAATAAGAAGCATGGTACATGATGCTCCTGAAGTCAGAACTCTGAATTCGGAAGTAGTGTGAGTAGCCAGCAGCTGGCCTGTGGATGAGTCTGCACTCTCCACATCTCCTTCCACCTAGAGACCCTGGTGATGGGAGGGCTCACTATCTAATCGGATGTGATGTGCTAACCAACCACAGCTGATAGGCTTCCATTATATAAGTGGTTCCTCATGTGCAAGAAAGCAGAGGTTGTTCCCTGAGCCCATCTCTGGAGAGGTGCATCTCCCTCTCCTCACTGACTCATGGCCATTGCTGCTTGTTGGGGGACACCCCAGTAACAATGATCTCCCCTCTCCTCACTGACTCATGGCCATTGCTGCTTGTTGGGGGACACCCCAGTAACAATGATCTCCCCTCTCCTCACTGACTCATGGCCATTGCTGCTTGTTGGGGACACCCCAGTAACAATGACACCTCAGTGTTAAATTCACGGAGAATTCAATGGTCAAAATCAATATTGAGCATGCACTATAGTGTCCATTGGTGCTTGAGACACAGTAGTAGAGAGTACTTGTATCTGTCCTCACAGTACTGACATTCTCCTGGCAGAAGACAAACAATGATAGTGTTTGGAAATCAGTGCACACAAAGTATGCCAGTTATAATTAAATGCTGTTGAAAATAATACAGTAGGAAAAGAGTAATCTGAACAATTATCTGAGCATAGCTCATTTACAATAAAAATATTTCTCTTCTTGCCTTTCTTTTGCCAGTAAATTTACTAATAATAACCTCTGAAAGTATGCTGTGAAATCCATGTATAATCACACATAATTGATTTATCCACTTTTTTATATTACAAAGGACACATTATGATTCGGTAAATTTGGATCATGCAGAAAAAAGCCTTCAGATGAAAGTGATGCGTGGAATTGAGATTGACATGTGTGCTGTTGGAGGCCACCACTAAACAGTTAGCAGAGTGCAGCACTAGCCCAGAGATGCATAGATCTTGGGGAGAGCATTTTTTAATCAGAGGTAATTTTAGCCTCATTAGAATTTGTACGTCAATGATAGCTAACTAAGAATGAGTACACAACTTGTCAGCTTAATTTCTGTGTTGGTTTCTGCACACGAGTCATGCATATGAAGTGGAATGAAATTAGAAGTCCAGGGAAGATGTCAGCTTGCTTGTTGATATGACAGATGACCAGTGAACATTTTCTTCAGGGACCTGTCTGAGGGGAATGGAGGGAGATGCCTCTGTCTCTTGAGGCCGTTGCTCAGTCTTGGGCATGAAAAAGTGGAGACCAAGTCCACCACAGACACAGTTTTGTGCGCAAAGCGAAACTACCTAAAAATCCATAGACGTTAACTTGTGGAAAATCTGCTTTTAAAACTATAATGAACATATTGTACCATTGACCTATTTAAAGAATCCAATTTAATTGCTCATTTAGTATAGTCACAGGCTTGGGCAATCATCAGCACCATATTGCCTAAGACTTGGGCAGTTTGCTTATTTTTGTCTGTATAGATGGGTGTACTTGGATATTACATTGGCTTTGCATAGCTATGTAGTATCCTACGATATAGAAATATACCAGAATTTGTTTGTTTATGTATCAGTCGATTGCAGGAAGTTGTTTCCACAGTTTAACTATTATGAATAATGTTTCCATGAACAAATTTGCACATTTTCCTGTGGCTACATATTTCGTGACTTTTGGGTATATGCTAAAAACAAGAATCACTGACTATTATGGTAACTCTATATTTGCTTTAAAAAGATTTATTTATTCTTTTATTTTATGTGTATGAGTGTTTTACCTCCGTGTGTGTGTGTGTGTGTGTGTGTGTGTGTGTGTGTGTGTGTGTGTGATGTGCACACAGTGCTCTTGGAGACTAGAAGAGGGCATTGGATATCTTACAATTGGAGTTACAAACAGTTTTGAGCAGCCATATGGGTGCTAGAAACTGAACCCCAGTCTTCTGCAATAACGACAGTGTTTTAATCACTGAACTACCTCTCTAGCCTCTATATTTACTTTGTGGTTGTTACTTTAAGACAGGGTCTCTCTCTATAGTCCTTGAACTCACCATGTAGACCAGGCTGGCCTTGAACTCACAGAGACCTGCCTCTGCCTACACAAGTGCTGGGATTAAAGGTGTGCACCACCACACCTGGCTCATATTTACTTTTTTTTTTTTTTTTTGAGGATCTGAAAAAGTGTTTCCCAAAATGGCTGTAGCACTTTACACTCTCACAAGCAATGTTCAAGGGTCTCAGTCTGCCGCATCACCCCTGTGTCCATTGTCTTTTCTTTTGGTGATGGCCACCCCAAGAGTCTGAAATATTATCTTAGTTTATATTTGACTTGTATTCCTCTGTGGTCAATATCAGTCTGTGTGCTTCTGAATATATACCTGTCATGGGATAGGGAATGTACCTGCCATAAATGTCTATTCAGATCCTTTGGCCTGTTTTACTGGGCTAGTTTGTCATTTTTATTGTTAAATATAAACCTATTTATATATTCTGTAAAAATATCTCTAATTAGATATGTAATTTGTCAAATACCCAAAGAAAAAGTGACTATCTAAAAATAATATACTACTTATGAAAACATTAAACTAGTTTGGTATTTAAAAAAGGAGCCACTTCTGTGGCTCTGAGTGCAATGTGATGTCTCAGCTAGTTTTTAGACAATTTGAAATCATAGAAAGTAACCTATTTATCTTTATAATAAAATAACTAGAACATTTTATCTTTGGCAATATTACCCCCAGAAAATTAATTAGAAAACCAGCAATTAGAAGTCTTGAATGATCTTTATCAAAAATCTGTTGGAGGAAGCTCTAGAGTACTCATTTAAAATTACTGCCATGTTTTCATTGTGTTTAATACTCGGTTTCATAAGAACATTTCCATACAAGATGTAATTAACTGCCAGTGTAAAAGCCACAGCTCTCTTCGTAAAGAGAACAAGAGATTGTTTATTTTGGAGCCCTTGAGTGGCCATGGCCCAGGAACACAGATTAGGTTACCCCAAATTCCATGTTTCAACATAGAAGCAGTTTCACGAAGCATTATAGCTTTCTTTAAAGTGCAAAAAAGTCAAATCAAGACAAGTTTAAAATATACAGTGGGTACACCAGAGAGGCAGGTAAACTGAGGTAGGGGGTGGTTCCATAGGCCCAAGATGCTGTCTGATGACATTCTAAGCTCCGGAGGGCAGAAGCTAGTGTTCTGCTGAGTCAGTAGCTTCTAAGAGGTTTTTATTTGTTATCATGAGGTGTTAGGTCAGATGCAGAATGGGGCAAGGGATGCCTGTTCCAGAAGGCTAACACTGGCCCCACACAAAGTAGCTAGCCTCTGAGCCTGCAAAGTCCCAGTCTCTCCACAGCGCTGACATTCCGGTCGGTCCATCAATCTCTGCAGCACGGACTCTTTCCAGATTTTCTTCTCAGCCAGACACAGCTTCTGTTCAGGAGTTTTCACTCACAATACATTGAGCCTGTTCCTCCTCTGTCCCCCATGCTGTCCCGTTTTCTTTTCCTGTTTGGTCCCTCAGTTGCCATAGATAGTTTAATTGCTACTTTTATGTCATATGTGTGCACCTATTTTATGCATCTATATACAATCTAGAATTCACAAATGAGAGAAAATTTATGGCATCTGTCTGAGACTGATTTAATTTGCTTAGTGCAACTATCTCCAGATGCATTCAGTTTTTTATTTTCAGCTGACATAATTTCATTCTTTGTGGCAGAATACAGTTCCACTGTGTGTGTATATCATGTCTTTATCTATTCCTCTCTTGAAGGACACCAAGGATGACTTCATAACTTAGTTATTATAATAGTGCTGAAACAAGCATTGCTATGCATGTATCTCTGTGATACATTGACTCAGAGTCCTTGGAGTAAATAACACAGGAATGGCCACCTGGGCCACACGGTAGTTCTATGCGAAGGTTTTAAGGAATTTCTACACTGATCTCCATATTGGCTGACACGGTTTACACTCCCAGCACCTTATAAGCATTCCCTTTGTCTAAGTCCTCTCCTGCATTTGTTATTTGTTTCCTTAATAACTACAATTCAGACAGGTGAGAATCTCAACGTAGTTTTAATTCATAATTCTCTGTTGGTGAGTGAGGTTGAACTTTAAAAAATATGTTTATTGAAGACTTTTATTTCATCTTTTGCAAACTGCTTGGTCATTTCATTCATTTATTGACCAGGTTGCCTGATTTTTTATTTAGATTTTTAGATCTTTGTGTAATCTAGATACTGATCCTCCATCACATGAACCGTTGATGACTTTTCTGCCATTTGATAGACCACCTCTCCTCAGCTAATTCCTTTGCTGTGCAGAGATTTTTAGTTTCATGAAATACCACTTGTCAGTTAAGTCACTATCTGCTGAGTGACTGTGTCCAGAGCATCCTCACCTACATCTGCATCTCCCAGTGCCTGCCCACTTTCTCCCCAGCTGTTTCAGAATTTCTGGTTGTGCCTTAAGGCTTTTGATGCATTTGGAGTTGATTTTTTTTTTTGCATGAGAGAATGATAGGGATCTAGTTTCATTCTTCTAATGTGGATATGGAATTTTTCAAGCACCATTTATCAGAGAATCTTTCTTCAAAGTGTTTCTTTACCATTTGCCCTAAAATCAAGTGACATAGCATATTCTTCATTTCTACTTCATTGATAAGTGTGTCTATTTTGTACAATTCTGTTTTTGTTATGATAGCTCTGTAGTACAACTTGAAATCTGGTATAGTTATATTTATATTTTTACTATTTTAAATTAGTGTGCATGTCTCCATGTGAGTGTGTCTCTGTGTGAGTGTGTGCATACAAGTGCAAGTGCCCATGGGAGCCAGGAGCATCTGATGTTCCGGATCTGGTGGTCTCCTTACATTGGTGCTAGGAACTGAACTGGGTCCTCTACAAGCGCAGCACACACTCAGCCTGCTCTGTTCTCCTTGCTCATGCTCAGGGTTGCTTTGGTTATCTGGAGTCCTTTGTGCTTCCTTAAGAATCTTAGGATTGATTTTTCTTTTCTGTCTGGAATGACATTGTAGTTTTGATGGGAATCTCACTGGATCTATAGATTGTTTTCAATAATATAGCCATTTTTACAGCACTAAGACTCTCAACCCATGGGCACAGGAGATCTTTCTATCCTTTAGAGTCTTCACTTTTTTGGCATTTTAAAATTAATTGTAGACACATTTGATTTTCCGGGTTAGGTATACCCTGAGGAATCATGTTTTTTTTTTCTTTCTTTCTTCAGGCTATTGTGAATGATATTGTTTTCTTTCTCAGCATTTTTTTTATAGGTTAACATTTTATCCTGCTCCTTTTATGAAAGTGTTGATCAATTCTGAGAGCTTTCTGTTGACTCTTGAATAGCTTTAATTGTAGAATCCTGTCATCTGCGGATATATGTTGGCATCTTCCTTTCCTCTTTAGATTCCTTTAGCTATTCTCTTATTTCTGTAGCTAAGAATTCAAGTACTGTATTGGTTAAGAGTGGAGAGAGTGGGCATCCTCGTCTTGCTCCCGGTTTTAGTGGAAATGTTTCCTCAAATCTAGTGTAATGGTGGCCACAGTTATCTCATGTTTAGCCTTTATTGTGCTGAGGTATGTTAACTTTTATTACTACAGCCTTCCGGGATCTTACCATGGCAGGATGTTGGATTTTGTCAAATGTGTTTTCTGTGTCTATTGAATTGGTCATATGATTTCTGTCCCTGAGTCTATTTATGTGATATATTACAGTTATTGATTTGTGTGTGCTTAACTGTCTTGAATGCCTGGAATGAAGCCAATCTGATAGTATTTTTTATGTGCAGTTAAATTCATCTTGTAATTATTTTTATAGAGAAATTTTGCATCTATAATTAGTCAAGAGACTGTCTATAATTTTAGTTTTTGTCTATGGCCTTATCTGGTTTTGGTGTTAGAGTGCTAATATTGGCCTCCTGAGGTGAGTTTGCTAGCATTCCTGCCCTTTCTATTTTGTGGAGTAGCCTGAGAAGCTTTGCCTTTTCTCTGAAAGGTCTGATGAGAGTTCAGCCACAAGTCTGTCTGGGTCTGGGTTTTTGTTGCTGGACAACACCTCTTCATTACTCTTCAGTCTCATTGTTTGCCATAAATCTGTTTAAGTCTTTGTTTCCACCTAACTTTTGTGGGTCATTTCTGTCTACAAATTCATGTCTTTATTTCAGATTTTTCAATTTATTAAGATGTAAGTTTTAAAAAGATTTATTTATTTATTTTCATATGAGTGTTTTTACCTTCATGTATGTATGTTGACCATGCCACAGAGGCCAAAAGAGTGTGTTGTATGCTCTGGAACTGAAATTACCACTCCTGTAAGCTGCCATGTGGGTGCTAGGAACTGAATTTGGGTCCTCTGCAAGGCAGCAAATGCTCTTAACCACTAAGGTATCATTCCAGCCCTGGGCTGTAACTTTTTATGGCATGTCCTGTTAATTTATGAATGTCTCCATTTTCACCTCTGATTTTATTAATTAGTCTCTTCTCTCTCTCTCTCTCTCTCTCTCTCTCTCTCTCTCTCTCTCTCTCTCTCTCTCTCTCCTTCTCTCTCTCTTGTTTGGTTAGATGGTGCAAGAGTTTGCCAGTGTTCAGTGCAAAGCTGTTCAGAACTGTAATATCTTCTTGCTGGATTGTCCCCTTAATCGTTATGAAGAGACCTCTAATTCTTCTGACCAATTTTGGCTTGTTACCCGTTTTAGCAGATATTAGAACAGACACATCTAATTGATTTCTAGTTCTATTTACCCGGATTGCTTTTTTCCAGCTCTTTATTCTAAGATTGTGTCTGTCTTTGTTGGGGTGGTGTATAAGTCTGTTTAGAGGGTATCAGGAATTTATTGAGATACGAAATGGGGAAATATACTTACGAATACAGGACATGGTAAGTCCAGGTGCAGAGTCCTTGGAAAGCTGGGGACCGATCACACGCTGCTTCATGCTGCCTGACCCGGTCTTCACCACCCAAGAGAGAGCACACCACTTGACTCCCTCCACTCTTAAGGGGTCACATACGCAGACAGAAAGCCACGCCCTAGGGTTTGTACCCCCAAAGCCATTGGTGGAACGGATTCCCACAGCAGTGGTGTTGATTGGAGGGAACAAACTGATGGAGCTGCTTTCAAAAACCCAACTTGCTAGTCTGTATCTCTTGAGTGGTGAACTGAGTCCCATCGCATTCAAAATTATTACTGATAGGTGTGTATTCATTACTGTAATTTTGTAGTATTTGGTGCTTTCCTCTTATTTTATTACTCTTCTAGTGTGATTTACTCTTCAGTATAGCATCATGGATATGTCCAACCTCCTCTTAAGTGCAGAGAATACCTTCAAATATTTTCTGCAGCTCTGGCTTAGTGGCCCTGAATTCCTTTAGCTTGTGTTTATAATGAAATATTTTTCATTGTCCTTAAATTATGATGGATAGTTTGGCTGGAAATAATAATAAGGGTTGACAGTTATTGTCTTTCGGAGTCTTGAATATATCACTTCATGCTATCCTTGTTTTTAGGGTTTCTGTTGAGAAATATGATGGAATTCTGGTAGTTTACCTTTTGTATGTGGCTTAATTCCTTTCTCTACCAGCTTTCAAACCTTTTCATTGTTCTCTAGTGTTTTAACTATAGTATGGCATAGGGAAGTTCTTTTCTTGACTTGTCTAGTGTTCAAAATGCCTCCTGGATCAGGGTGGTCATCTCTTCCCCTAGATGTGGGGACTCATCTGATTTTACTGAATATTATTTATGTCTTCAACCCAAAGTTCCTCACTGTTGTGTGACAAGACTCTTCCCAGGGAGATGCCACACGCGTCTACTCACCCCAGGTTGGGAGCCCATGATGACCAAAGTATGGATACCACCAAAGCCCAACTTGGTGAACCAATTTTATTGGGGTTACTTACAGGAATATGGGCTAGGCATCACTTACAGAAGCAGAAATGATTCAAAGACAGCTGCATCACCAGAGTCCACCCCAGCATGGGTACCAGCTCACAAAGCTAGAAACCTAGAGCTTACCGCACAACCTGCAGTCAGCTCAGTAGATTGGAGAGTGTCCTTTCCAAGTGACTCAGTTGGTCTAAACCTCTTTAAGGCATCTCGGATGGTTTCTGCTTTTTTTCTCAGGCAGCTGGTCTGGCCTTGCAGTCTTCTGGACAATTTGGCTTGCCTAACTTTGCAGCTTGGCTCTCTGAGTATGACTCCCAGCAGCTAGCTTATTTACTCTGGGGAGGAGGGGCTCATTGAGTCAGTTTCATGGATTTCTGAAGCTATTTTGAGTTGTTTACCTTCCTGCCTAAGGAGCTTCCCTGAGGAACTGAGTGATTCAGTCTTGGAGGAAACTGTTAAACAACACTCCCCTTCTGCCATTCTGTGATTTGTAAATTTGATCTTTTAATGGTGTCCTGTAGAGCTCATATGTCTGTGCATACTTATTTCATCTTTGTCACTGTCTGAATATTCTAATTCATCTGTCTTGTTTCCCATCCCTGATATTCAGTCTTCCACTTGATCTTCTCTATTGGCAAGGCTTTCCAGGCAGTGTTTTGCTTGGCTTAATGAGCTTTTCATTTCTAGAATTTCAATTTGACTTTTTAAAATTATATTGAATTATTCTTTAATATCCTATATTGATTTCTTTATTTCATTCAGCTGTTTATATTTATTTCAAATTCAGTTAGGAATTGATTTGTATCCTGTTTGATTTCATTAAACCTTTTTATCCTTATGCCTTTGAATCCTTTGGCATTTTATGTGATCTTTTTTATTGGAATTTGCTGCTGGAGTTATCTTTTATCTGGATTTTTCATGTTTCTTTTATGTCTGCAGTTTGGACTCATACACCTGGGGTTATTTCATTGGTTGAATTTTTAAAATGACTTTATGATTTATATGTGTGTGAATATGTATATGCTACATGTGTGCTGAGGCCAGAAGAGGTCATTGGATGTGTCTGGAGTTACGAGCAGTTGCGAGCCATTTGACATGGGTGCTGAGAAGTGAACCTGTGTCGTTGAGCACCAAGCATCCTCACCGCTGAGCATCTCTCCAGCAAACACTTGAATTCTTTCAAATTAGGTATTCTTTTTCACTTGAAATATTTGCAATGTCCAGTGTGACTAGATCATGGCAAGTTCAGATGTGTGGTGCAGTAAACAGCACTCAGCCCCCATTGTAGGGTAAAAGGTTTGAGCCTACTTCCTGGTTTGAAAACTCACCAAAAAACCCCACCAGTTTCTGAACCTGAAAACCCACTAATCCCTGAGCTCAAAAACCCACCAATCCCTAAGGCCCCAAACCCACCAATTCCTGAACCCCCAAACCTACCAATCCCTGAACCCCCAAACCCACCAATCCCTGAGCCCCTACACGAATTAATCCCTAAGCCCCCAAACCCACCAACCCCTGAACCTCTATACCCACTAATCCTTGGGTCCCTACACCCATAAATTCCTGAGTTCCTATACCCATCAATGCCTGAGCCCCCAAACCCACCAATTCCTAGGCTTGCCTTGAAATCCCACCAGTTCCCACCCTGGTCATCTCCACTCTGGGAGACTCAGCCTGCAAGAAACCCAATATAAACCTGCCTTCTGCTCAGTTCCCCACTGCTCCTCACCTGAGCAGGGGCAGCCACTCTCTTGGTCTCTTCCAAGAAAACTCCTGTGTGAGGCTTGTTGTGAAGTGTGACTTTGTAGTATTCCCTGGCTCCCAGCTGCCAGGATACCTTTCCCTTCAGAGCTGCAAACTTCTATTGGGGAAACATTTCCCCTCAGAGTCACAGCTCTTCCATAGGGGAAGCCTTTTCCCTCAGCGCTGTAACACTTACACCCATGCTCAGGGAGCCAGAAACAACTCTCGCAACACTCAGAGTAGAGCATTGTCTGCAGAAGTGATCGCAACTATGGAGTTGGAGATCTTATTAAAGACATTAGGGGAAAAAGAGGTGTGCAGAATACAGTTGGATATACCTAGGTGGGGTATGACTTCCTCAGGGGAGAATCACCCATACTTGACTACTAAAGAAAAAACAAACAAACAAAAATGTGGAGTCAAACCTAAAAGGACATTTGATATGCCAATCACACAAACTTTTTAGAATAGTTATCACATTTCCTTCACAATAATTTTTAAGGATAGTGATTATGTTTTAGTTTATTGCTGACCCTAGCACATTGTGTGACTCATAATGGACACTCTGTGAATGGCTATTGTTTATTCATGAGCTGTTTTTTTTTTGTTTTTTTGGTTTTTCGAGACAGGGTTTCTCTGTGTAGCTTTGCGCCTCTCCTGGAACTCACTTGGTAGCCCAGGCTGGCCTTGAACTCACAGAGATCCGCCTGGCTCTGCCTCTCAAGTTCTGGGATTAAAGGCGTGTGCCACCACCGCCCGGATAGGTCTAGTTTTGTACATAAAAAGTATTCCATTTCTTAACCAGTTGGTTGTATTATTCCCTCTGATGGTGGCTCACAGAATGCCTACCCAGAATCTTGCTCTTAACCTGTAGATAGTAAACTTTTTTTATCATCTTGCCTTAAAATAGAACTTTAAGTGTTTTTATATAGTTGCTGACTTATCTCTGCTTTCTTTATTGTAAAATTTGGCTTATTTATGAGGTTTGTGAGCAAAATATTGTTCATATACATATTTTCAGCCATTCAGCATTAATGCCATTAGTGCCTCCACAGCGGCATGTCTGAGGATGTGATGGTGAATACAGACTACTAGAGATGCAGGGCCCACTAGAGACATTGCAGGGTGGGCTGCTGAGGCACAGTTGGTGGTCAAAGAAACAGACATGGAGAAAGACTATGTGACAAGCACAGGCTGTGTGAGCAGATCACCCTGCAGGATAGAAAGACATTCCCAAGCACATTTTCATAGGCACTAACACCTTCTCTGAGGTCTTACTGAGGGACAGACCCTGCAGACAGCTAATGCTACAAGGCAGCTGCATGACTGAACAGAGAACATCGTGAAGGAAACCCTTTGTGAAGGAGCAGGATTAGAAGAGTGTGAGACAGTGTGAGGAACATTCTGGAACATTTCCATTCATTTGAGAAACTACCATACATGGTACCCTAGTTAGCCTTGTCAACTTGACACAGCCTAGAGTCATCTGGGGAGGAAGTCTCCGTAGCTAGAGTTTTCCTGTCTTGCCCACAGTCAGGACAAATCTCTATCACCCGCCAGTCCCACAGCCACTCAGACCTGACCAAGTAAACACAGAGACTTATATTGCTTACAAACTGTATGGCAGTGGCAGGCTTCTTGCTAACTGTTCTTATATCTTAAATTAATCCATTTCCATAAATCTATACCTTGCCACATGGCTTGTGGCTTACTGGCGTCTTCACATGCTTCTTGTCATGGTGGCGGCTTGCAGTGTCTCCCTCTGTTTTCCTGTTCTCTTCTTTCTCCTCTCTGTTAGTCCCGCCTATACTTCCTGCCAGGCCACTGGCCAAGCAGTGTTTTATTTATTGACCAATCAGAGCATTTGACATATAGACCATCCCATAGCACTTCCCCTTTTCTTTTTTCTTTTTTAAAAGGAAGGCTTTAACTTTTACATATCTCCAAAGCCAACTTGGTATATTTGGGAATTTGGGCGTAGCGTCTCTTACTACTTCCTGCTGGAGGGGGGCGCTGTATCTTATGGGGACACACAAAAAATTTTAGGATTATGGAGTAGTCCGTGAGGGTGTATTGTCTGAGCCAGTTGCCTTGAAATGGTTCTGGATGTTGGAACATCTGGGCCATGGTGTCATCGGAGACCTTTAAGGGGGTCTTGGCTGGTCAAACCTGATGTATCTTAATCTGGAACAAATCCATAGCCTCTGGCTTTCTGTGGAAACAAAAGCAGAGCCTCCTTTCCAAAGCAACATATTCTTACATCCAAATTTTGTAGTCAAGGTACCTTTAAAATATACATTTTGGCATAACTCAACAGCTTTTTATTTTCAGTTACGAATATCAAAGAGAACATAATCTAGATTTTCTGTGTGGTAGCCATCTTTATGTGGCTTATTTTTTATATTACCTTGAGCCTATTGCTTTAAACTGCAGCCTTCTAAGGCTGAAATGGAGCTGTGGCTGCTGGCTCCACCCACTTCAGCTTCCCAACATGGTGGTGGTACATTTTCTGCCAGCTCTGGGAGCCATCAACTCTCAGAAATAGTGGGTCTATGTTTCTATCAAAGCAGTGTGTAGCCCAGAAACCCCTTTTTTTGTTTTGTACTAGCAAAGGCTAAATCCATGAAGCAGCTTAATGTGCCACTTGCAGAGGCCTCATTCATGCTGTACTGCAGGTTGAGCGTGCATGCCAGGAACCATATAGTAGCCCAAACACGCAGGCTGCCACTAGCTTGAAAGAGACAACTAGGAACTGTTTTTAGCTCCGTTTTAGAATCTTTTTACTCAGGTTTTAGGTGGAAACTCGTGCCAACACGTTGGGCGCCATTTGTAGGTAGAGTTTTCCTGCCTTGCCCACAGTCAGGACAAATCTCTGTCACCCGCCAGTCCCACAGCCGCTCAGACCCAACCAAGTAAACACAGAGACTTATATTGCTTACAAACTGTATGGCCGTGGCAGGCTTCTTGCTAACTGTTCTTATATCTTAAATTAATCAGTTTCCATAAATCTATACCTTGCCATGTGGCTCGTGGCTTACTGGCATCTTCACATGCTTCTAGTCATGTGGTGGCTGGCAGTGACTCCTTCCTCCTTCCTGTTCCCTCCTTTCTCCTCTCTGTTAGTCCCGCCTATACTTCCTGCCTGGCCACTGGCCAAGCAGTGTTTTATTTATTGACCAATCAGAGCATTTGACATACAGACCATCCCACAGCAAGTCTCAGTGATATTGTCAAGCTTGGGTTGACATTTGGGCGAATGTCTGTGGGGGGATTATCTTAGTTCATGTGGGAAAAAGTCCACTGCTGGCAGCACCATTCTGCAGGCAGCAGGTCTTGAACTGTGTAAGAGTGGAGAAGTGGAGCTGAGCACAAGCAAGCGAGCGTGTGTTCATTTCTCTCTACTCTTGACGATGGAAGAGATGGCTAGCTGTTTGAAATTCCTGCCTTGACTTGTCTGCTGTCGGCCTATAACCTGGAGCTGTAGGATGAAATAATCCTTCTCTCTAAGCTGTCTTTTGTCAGAATATTTTATCACAGCAACAGAAATGATGCTGGAACATGCGATTTAAGAAAACAAAAGGGAGCATTATCGAGATTCTAAAATATTCTGGACACTTTACTGTCTATTTACTCTTTAATATTCACTGTAACTCTGTGGAGTAGTGTACTGTCATATCTGAAGGACCGATTCCAGCCTGGTGCCACAGTGTGTGTGCTGTTCCCCAGGGGACATCTTTGCTCAGCCTCAGAAACAGGGTTACCATGGTCATGCAGAGGTTAACAGGCCCATGCAAATTGATTCTGTCTAAACAAATTTACGGGAGTCTGATTGTGGACCAGAGCATCCATTTACAGACTGTATAGGGAAATTAGGCTGCCAAGTAGAAGAGAATGCGCCTGTTGGCATGTCAGCACGTTCTGTTCCCTGGGGCAGCGAAAGCTTGGGGAAATAAAATTAAGGGCTGCAGGATGCTAAGGGAGTAAGAATTAGAGGGAAGCGAGTTGGACGCTTTTAATAAGGAAATCGTCACGCTGTGCTGGAGCCTAATGTGCCGGTCCACCACAGAAATCTGCTCGTCTGCCTAAGGGATCCCGGTATTGTTTCAGCCATTCAGGCTCTACTCTCTCAGTACAATTCAGATTACGGCAGTTGTGAGCAAATTTTGAGGGCCAGAAACTTTGTACAAAACCTCTGCTTTGGAGTGGGCTGAGCATCGAAAGTGCTGCAGAGGAGAGTCAGAGATGCCACATATGGAATAAAGAAGTGACAGGGCAGTGTTTGTAGCATAGCATGGTGATAGAAACTGATGGAGGATTTGCTGTGTTTGAGGAACTAGTTAAGAATATTAGATGAATTTTCAAATTTTGTTCCTACAACCACCCTATTGGGTTGTTAACAACATATCTCTTTTGTAGATGGTAAATGTAAATGCATGTCAATTAAAATAATTTGCCTAGAAAGTAGTTTCTTAACAGAGAGCTATCTAGATGGGGCATGGACCCCTCAGGGCTAATGTGTTCATGTTTGCATATTTTATTTCTTCTTGAAATTAATTCTTCCTCCAGTTGGGAGTGTCTAGGTAATGATTCATCTCTCTATGCCTCTCCTGCCCTCTGTTCTGATATCAGCAACTCCTGTGTGCTTCATTCCCAGTCGCACGGTGGGCATTTCCCCGTTCTCCGTCTTTGCTGCCTATGCTGGCCAGCTGTGGACTACCAGTCCCTGACCTAGCTAGTTGGCCTTCCCTACTAACCAGTCCCTTGTCTTGAGAATAATGTTTGGATTGATGTAATATTTTCCCTAATGTAGGTTTGATTATTTTAACCCTTTAGAAAGCACATGTTTATAAGTATCTTTCGGTATACTCATAGTTTGCAGCTATCACCAGCCTACAATTCTAGCTTGTTCTCATGATCCTCCGAAAACACCCTCATCCATTTATGGTCAGCTTTATCCATCCTGGTTGTCTTTTGGAAACCAGTAAACTATCTTCTGTCTCTTCAAATTCATCTCTTCTGGGAATACAATGTAAATGGAATCATGCACCCATGGCCTTCTGTGTCTGACTTTCTACACTCGGTATAATTCATTCACAAGGCAGCAGGTGCTAGGACTTCATTCCTTTTCATGGCCAAATGGTGTGCATCACGTGGCTGAGCCATGTCTTGCTTATCCATCATCAGATGATAGATATCTGGGTTGGTCATTGTGACTAATGAGGCCATGAACATTGGTGCACCTGTGTTTGGTTGCCTAGAGAAGTAGCCGATGACAGCAATGATGTTTAATTGTAATCCTCTTATGATGGTGGTAGGGAGGGCGAATGTGAATCTGAGGAGCCAGGCAGGGCCTGGCCAGCCTGTAGTAACACTGTGGGCCGGTGGTTTCCAGACGGTTGGCTTTATGTCTGCATCTTTCCTTAACGTGTCATCCTTATCTGCTTGCCTTGCTACTGTTCTTGGATTCCGCCATGCCTCCTCGATTCAGTGTCTTCATTTGCAAAGTGACAGCACCGAGCTGCCTGTAATCACCAAGGTCTTTTCCTGCTCTGAAGATCTGTGACCCGGGAAGCCATAGTTTTCAAGTCTTGTTGTATGCAATTGATGCTGGCCATTTTTTGATCTCACTGGTGAATGGTTTCTTGAAGTGTGAATTTTCATTAACCCTCTTTAGATGGAAGGACACGTTCTGCTTGGTTGTTTGACTTGGTGAAACTGTATGCTTGGGACCAGTAACTAAAAATAGAACTTCAGAAATAAGTACTTTAGAAATATTTCAATATTAGTACAAAATAGCCTAAATTATTTTTAGCATAGTGGTTGCTTAATAGTAAAATAAAAGGTCTCTAAATTTTAGAAAATTAACATAGCTTCTTTCATTACAAGTATAAGGTCAGTCATTCATGGAGGATTTTGATTCTTACCTGCATGTGAAATTGAACTAGTGGCCCTCAACTTATAGAATTAGTCTAAATTTCCCACATTCTTCAAGACACTATGAAACAACAACAACAAAAAATGAGATAGAGGCACCATGCTGGAGAGTTTTATGTCAACTTTACACAAGCTAAGATAATCTGAGAGGAGGGAACCTCAATTAAGAAAATGCCTCCATAAGATCGGGTTGTAGGCAAGCCTGTTGGTCATTTTCTTAATAAGTGATTGATGGGGAGGGCCCAGCCCATTGTGGATGGGACCATCCCTGGGGTGTGGTCCTGAGTTCTATAAGAAAGCAGGCTGAAGAAGCCATAAGGAGCAAGCCAGTCAGCACACCCCTCCCTGGCCTCTGCATCAGCTCCTGCCTCCAGGTTCTTGCCCTGTTTGAGTTCGTGTCCTGACTTCCTTCAATAATGAACAGTGATGTGGAAGTGTAAGTCAAATAAACCTTTTCCTCCCCAACTTGCTTTTTGATAGTGGTGTTTCGTTACAGCAATAGGAACCCTAGCTAAGACAGGCACACTCTCAAGATTATTAGCAGGAGTCAGTTTTCAGGACTGGGTAGTTAGTATTGCAATAAGACAGGTCTAGTCTTAGGTTATAATTAGAATTCTGAAGCAAGAACAAGAAGTTGCTGTCAACTTTGTGTGAAGTAGGAAATGATTAAGTTGGTAATAGCATATGTGAGCACTGGGTTCTTTTTTTTTTTTTTTTTTTTTTTTTTTTTTTTTTTTTTTTTGGTTTTTCGAGACAGGGTTTCTCTGTGTAGCTTTGCGCCTTTCCTGGGACTCACTTGGTAGTCCAGGCTGGCCTCGAACTCACAGAGATCCGCCCGCCTCTGCCTCCCGAGTGCTGGGATTAAAGGCGTGCGCCACCACCGCCCGGCTGAGCACTGGGTTCTTAACATGCAGCATTGGTAATGCAAAATTGAGTAAAACTGTGATGATGTTTAAAAATAGTTTTAAATAACTTCCTTAAAAAGTCTCAGATATTGACATACAAAGAATAAAGTCACAAGCTAGGGGAACTTTGGAGAAACTGAATGGTTGTATGGAGTGATAAATGTAGATGGAACTTGGAAGGTTGACAGTCACCATTTTGCAGCCATTTTGGAACGATTGACACAGAGGACCATCTGACAGATGCTAAACTTAGAGAACAACATATCTGCATGTTACCCAAGTATGTACCAACGATTGCTTGTTAAAAAGCAAAAAGTGGTAACTTTACAGTGGAGAAACCTGACCACTATCACCTTGTGGGTGGGTCAAAGTTAGTAACCTCAGTGATTTCTGTTGTCAAAAGCTGAGAAATGTTTAACATTATTTATTCAGTACTCCTAGTGAAAATACATGCTTTGAATACAATCAAGTAAAGATATCAGGGCAAAAGGAACATTCTTAAAAATAACTACCTGGCTGCTTTGGAGTTTTTCAGTGTTATTAAAAATGAAGCATGCAAGACTAGTCCAGATGCGGGAGATTGAGAACACATGACAACTGCATGTCATGTGTAAGCTTAGATCGACATCAGAGAAAATTTTGACAAAGGACCTTATTGAAACTACTACAGACACATGAACACAGACTGTGCACTGGATATGTGTGTTGTATGATGTTAACTTCCTGGGTTAGACAAATGCTATGCATGAGAATGGCCTTGTCCTTAGGAAATGAAATATATATGGATTATATATAAATGAAATATATATGGATTAAAAAAAAGTTCCGGATGTAACTATGAAATAACTCAGGAAATGTTTTGTGTCCAGTGTGCTTTTGCTCATGTGTATATGTTAATACATTTAGCATGTGCTTGTGGGTTAGTGTAGTGTGCATATTAGTGTTTGTATGTACATGTTAGTGTGCTGTGTTTTAGTGTGTGTGCTAGTGTGTTACCATGTGTTTGGATGCACATGCTCATGTGGCAAGACGGTAATCGCATGTAGTGGAAGTGGTGACTTTTGCTGAATGTGACTGAAAGGCATGTAGCAGCTGCCACAGCTGCATCATGTACAAGGAGCTGAGACTTCCTGACTCGCAATTCTGAAAGCCGAGAAGTCCAAGACGGAGGCTCTGTGTCTCGCCAGACTGTTTCGCATATTATGACATGCAGACATCACCACATGGAGGAGGGAGAAGAAGTGGACAGAGGCAGGAGGTCAAGAGAGCCTGACTCAACCCATCTGTGAGGTTCTCACTCTCAGACTAATAGTGTCATCCACTCATGAGGATAGAACCATGGCTTACCCCCCTCTTACTACTTTTGAAATGGCAATTACATTTGAGAGACACGAACATTTGTTTTGTTTTTTTATTTAATTAACTTTTTTTCATTTATTTGACATACAGATCACAGTTTCCTCTCCCTCCTCTCCTCCTGTTCCCTCCCCCTTCTCCCATCCACCCCCTCCCCATCCACTCTTCCTCCGAGACACAAAAATTTAAACTATACCATTTTCCAAATCTTGTGTGAGTTTCAAATTATTTCAACATAAAAACTTTAAGAAGATGTAGGTGTGGTTATTAACCTTTGCCTGAGGACAGTGTTCTCTTTGGCTCAAGTCATCGGGACACAGAAAGCATTGGACAGAGCTGGATTTGAGTGAGCTCACTTTAAGTATAATTAAGTCTATCAGTATATTTTGTAAAACAAGATTTTTCTTGGAATAACCCTCCTAGTGGATTATACACTTTGTAGACAGCTTATCTCAGAAACATTAACAAGGTTCAATTGCATGTCAGGAAGTTCGCTAGGCACCAGCCCCAGGGAGAAGTCTGAGTCCTGGCTTCAGGTTATTGACAGCTGGCAAAGACGACTGCTGGGATGGGTAGGCAGGGTGATGTGACAAGGAGAACACGGAAAAATAGCAGTGGATGCAATAATCAAGATGAATTTGGGGCAGGTGCAGTAGAGAGGCGCGACAGGAAGGTAGGGCCTTTCCAGCTGGTGGTGTGGAGGGGTGTAGAGAGAGGGTTCCATGCAGAGGGACTACCAAGCTGAAGCAGGTGCAGACAAGAACTTGGGGCTCATTTTATGTCACAAAAGTATAGCCCAGCCTTCCAACTTTCAGTGTGAAATAACAGAAAATAATAAGATTTTAGTTTGGTTATATAAACCCATAAGACATTAGGGTAGTCTAAAAGTTAACACTAGAGTGTGTATGGCGCAAACTGGCCTTTGGGGAACTGCTCTAATTGGTTATGATTTGCTATCATTATTACAAATGAGACTCTTTCCTTGACTATTTTTAGTATTTTTATTTATTATTATTGGGTATGTGTATGTATGTATGGACACATGTGTGCTGTGGCACTTGTGAGGTCAAAGGGCAGGAGTTCAAAGGACAAGTTTCCAGAATCAGTTCCCTTCTGCTGTGAGTTGCAAGGATTGAATGCAGGGAATTGGGTGTGTGAAGCAAGTGCTTTTACTCACGGAGGAGTCTCAGCCATTGTTACAGTTTTGATCATGTTTGGACAAGACAACCCCCCCCCCTTTTTCTGGGTGTGAGGGTGTGACAGAGGGCAAGGAGTGGGGGATGAGAACATAGGGAAATGCGAGGGTCAAGCTGGAACAGAGATGGACTTGGAGGGCAGGGAGGAAGATACCATGATAGATAAGGACATCATGGGAATAGGAAGAGGCAGGGTGCTGAGGAGGCTCTCAGGAATCCACAAAGTTGACCCCACCTTGGTCTGCTGGCAGTGGTCTAGAGGGTGCCTGGACCAGTCTACTCTGGTGACCAGCCTAGCAAATAACCTAGCTGTCATCATAGAGCCTTTGTCCAGTGACTGATGGAGGCAGATGCAGAGACCCACGGCCAGGCACCAGGCTGAGCTCTGGGAATACAATTGATGAGAGAGAGGAGAGATACTGCAGGTGAGGGACAGTGAGATCACAGTGGGAGGACGTGCAGAGATGACTGGCCACACTAGTGGAAGCCCATGAACTGTGGACTGGTGGCTGTGGAGCCCCATGGGACTGGACTAGACCCTCTGGATATGGAAGTAGGAAGACAACCCCTTTTTAAGAATAGAAATTCTTGCCGGGCGTTGGTGGCGCACGCCTTTAATCCCAGCACTCGGGAGGCAGAGCCAGGCGGATCTCTGTGAGTTCGAGGCCAGCCTGGGCTACCAAGTGAGCTCCAGGAAAGGCGCAAAGCTACACAGAGAAACCCTGTCTCGAAAAACCAAAAAAAAAAAAGAATAGAAATTCTTAGAATTCTTGTGAGTCACATCTTTGAGCACTTCCTATTTGGCTGATCTCACTTTGAGAGCCCTGAGTGACAGAATGGAGTCATATTTTCATAAAAACATAATTTACAATTTGCTACTAAAAAAGAGATATTTTGTTTTTAATTGCTGTAATTGGTTTGTATTATTAAAATGACAGCAAAAACAGTGAAAAGCAAATGCCAAACACAAATGATCACCTTTGATTTTTAAAGCTCAGTAGTCTTGATAGGCATAGTTTACACAAGCTTGTAAGTAACATGTTCAGATAAGTATGTGGGCAGAGGGCCACATGAACAGCCTACTGTAAATGAAGTAAAAAAGGCCAGCACAAAAGTGTTCACTTTCAATAGCAGATAAAATAGTAATTTATGATAGGCCACTTCTGGCCTATGAAATTAGATTTCATAGAAGTTATGGATGAGTGTTTTCAACAACAAAATCCTTGAAACTGTCTCAGTATCCAGTAGCATGGAAACAGTTAAGTAATAAATGCATTGAACTTATTTTATTTTTAATTATGTGTATATCTGCATGGGTATGTGCATGAGGGTGTAGTACCCATGGAAGCCAGAAGAGGGCAGTAGATCCTGAGCAGAAGTTACAGAGGCTGTGAGGCACCAGATGAGGTGCTGGGAACTGAACTTGGGTCCTCTGAAAGAACAGTGTGCACTCTTAACCGCTGAGCCCCATTGTTGTGAAGAATTTAAAATGATACAAAAGTTTATGCTGTCATGTTAAGTGTAGAAAGCAGCAAACCAGACATGTACTTTCAGCTTTGTTGAAACACACAGACACTCTAGATAACAACCCTGTGCTATGGGAAGTGCTAGAATGTTGGAGGTGAGAACTGATGAATATCAGATGGAAACCGTGCTACTTTTGTGGTTTTGCTGAAATTATGCCAAAATAGAAAGCTAAGAGATACATATAGAAAAAAGTACTGAAAGGCAAAAACCCAAAAATTTCAGCACTGGTTCCATGATTTACGTGTATGTAAATATTATAAGGTCATTATTTTATATAATAAGTAAATACTAATCAAAATAGAAAAAAACCTTCCTCATAAAATTGAAGGAAACACATGCACCAAAATAAAAAATCAGTAAAGTCAAAAGTTAATGCCATCCACTCCAATGAATGTGTTAATCAGCTGGCAAACGAGACTCAAAATTAGTGTCAGTGCTAGACAAAGGGTGTGTGGGGGTGGAAGGCAGGGAAACTCAAGGGTTAGGGGCGCACTTCACAGGTGCCATGTGAGGTGTGAGGGGGCTGGGATGAGCTCAGCAGCCTGCATGGGCCGTCCCAGCTCCCTAATAAAGAGAAGCTGCCCCTCCACAGACAGCAGATGTCCAGTGTCGTCTTTGTTAATGTCTGGGCTTTAGGAAGCATACACAGGTCAGAGGAGGAGATGGGTGTCTTCCTGGGAGGCTGTTTCTGGATGAGTGAAAATCACTGGCATTCGATAACCATTTTCGTACTTGTTTTTATCACAGACTCCTTTCTAAGCAACTCGAGTTTGCTGTGATTCAGTTCAGGCCTTCTGCAGAGACAGCCGCTTACCTTAATGAGTGACACAGGTAATCACCCACCGCAGCAAAGCCTCTCTTGCTCTCTTTGTGTTAATTATTCGTCTTCATTCAGTGTTACCTAAGGACAAGCGAAACCAAGAGTATGCATCCTGGTGTCACCCAGAGTGCCCCCAAATGCCTGCAGTGACTCTGTCTTTCCTACCTGACACCACACTTCCCTCCCACAACTGGGGTTCACTGCAGTGGTTTCTGGGAATAGACAAACAGCAGCTTCTCCCACCTCTATGAACAAGATGTACAAGATGCATATTGACCCATTCCTCTCAGGTCAGACCAGAGAGGCAGAGGATTCTCAGTAGATGCGCCAGCCCAGGTTAGGGGTAGACACTGGATACAGGGTTTGGGACATGCAGGGAGCAATTGGCCAGGTTAGCCCAAGGGTTATTGGAGGAGAGGCCGTGTGGAAAGTGTATAGAGAGGCTTATGCCTGAGTTCCAGCAGGGAGGACACATCAAAGGGGCATTAGTATGGCGATGTATGGTATGGGAGTAGAGACAATGGTCCTGTAAGAATGTGGCCACGACATGAGCTGATTTTGATGCTGTGACCACTTATGAGCTGTGAGTGACTCTAAAAAAGAGGGGTGCAGCAGCATGTGTTGAAGGCCTCTTTGGAAACTGACCACAGGTAAGGGGGAATCTGGAATCTGGAACAGAGAAGATGGGTAAACAGGGCTGCAGACTCAGTGGACACACATCTAAAGTCTGGAGTGACAGAGGAGGGGCGGATAGAGTGGCTGTAGTACAGCCTTGTATTTAGGGAAGTTTGTGGATGGTAGAGGCATTGGGGAAAGATGAAAGACACAGATCCACACAGCAGGCAGGGTGTCTGGAGGCCAGATAACGTGTGTGCTGGCTGGTTTGTGTGTCAACTTGACACAAGCTAGAGTCAGCAGAGAGGAATGAGCCCCAGTTGAGATCCAGCTGTAAGGCATTTTCTCAATTAGTGATCAATGGGCAAGGGCCCAGTCCATGATGGGTGGTGCCATCCCTGGGCTGGTGGTCCTGGGTTCTATAGGAAAGCAGGCCAGGCAGTGGTGGTGCACACCTTTAATCCCAGCACTCGGGAGGCAAAGCCAGGTGGATCTCTGTGAGTTCAAGGCCAGCCTAGTCTACAGAGCGAGATCCAGGACAGGCACTGAAACTACACACAGAAACCTTGTCTCGAAAAATAAACAAATAAACAAACAAAAAAATAAAAAGCAGGCTGAGCAAGTCATGGGGAGTAAGCCAGCAATCAGCACCCATTCATGGCTTGTACATCAGCTCCTGCTTCCAAGATCCTGCCCTGTTTGAGTTCCTGTCCTAACTTCCTTGAGTGATGAACAGCAATGTTGAAATGTAAGCCAAATAAACCCTTCCCCCCCCCCCCCCCCGAAAAAGAAGCATGCTGTTGGAGTTCTGGAATCAGGGTATGACTGTGATCGGACCTTTTTCTAGGCCTTGTCCATTATTTATTTAATGGTCACCTCTTTTCTTCAAATATTTAACAGTGTAGAAGACATCATAACTTTCACCATTGCACACAAATCTTTTATTTTTATTTTAGCATCTGCTTTAAAAAAAGAAAAAGAAAAAACCTCCCACTAATCACTGCTTCTGCTAGTGTCTGCTGAATGTCAAGTAGCTTACATGCCTTTTGACTTTAAGCTGATCCATGATTTTCTCTTTAGCATTTATGAGTCACATTCTTTGAGATGAAGTCATTGCTCAACCTATTTAATGAAGACTTTTGTTTATTTGATATTTCATTGTGCTGTTGGGGATCAAATTAGGGCCGTGTATATCCTGGGAAACTAATCTTTTACTGACCTGCCTTCCTAGATCTTTCTTTTTTGCTTTAAAAATCCCCTTTTGTGGGGGTAGTTTTTATACATACAATAAAAAAGCATGTTGACTAGGAATCTGTAGCGAAATCTACGCATTGTAACAAAGATCTCAGACCAGAGGACAGGGCTTCCACACTCACTAGAGCAGGGCAAAGACCCCAGCATTACCACCTGCATCCAGTGTCAGCAGGAAATACCAGTAAGCAACAAGTGACCTGTGCAGCTACCCTTGACATGAAATAAGAGAAACACATCAAAAACAGTGACCAGGGATTTATACAGACAGCATGGACAGATGGGGCTGTGTGCAGAGTAGAAATTCTAAATAAATACCCACATGTATTGTGGTTTGAATGAGAAATGTCCCCCATAGGCCAAGGTTTGAACACTGGGTCCCCAGATGGTGGTTCTGTTTGGGAAGGTTATGGAACCTTCAGGAGATGCCACCTGGAAAGAAATGGGGCCGGGCATTAAAGCTGTCAGCCTGACCCCATTTCTTGGTCACTCTTGGCTTTCTGAGTGTGGATGCAATGTGGCCAGCCAGTTGCTCCTGCCTGACTCCTGCCAGGATGGACTGTGTGCCCACTAGAACTGTGACCCAAACCCAGTTACCTTTGAGTTACCTTTGTCAGGGTGTTTTGTCACAGCAGTAGAGAGGTAACTAAGACAGGGCACGTGAAACCGCGGCATGGAAAAAGTTCTAGCTATGTGACTGGAGTGTATTACAGAGACGCATTCAGGATTTTGATGCCATTGTAGATTGGTGGATATTGGTGACGTCATGAATATGTCTTTTGAATTTGTCAGGGCATGTTGTGTATAATAAATGCCCACCAGGACAAGTCTTGAGAATAGTCAGGGAGAAGGTGTCCTGGGTAAGTGTGGTCCCAGCATCTAGAGCAGGTCAGTGCATCTTGCTCCCATCTCAGAATGCACAATTGCTCCTGTGAATGAGGAGTGGGCACAGAGAAGACACCAGTGTCCTGTACAGAGATCCCAGGCAACCTATGGTCTGAGGGACACAAGGAATGCTAATGTCGGAGGGGATGAAGATGAGGCTCAGGCAAACCAGTTAGCACCAACAATTGCTTCAGAGAGAAAGAATAAATTTTGCCCAAATTGATGTGAATTTTATGTTCCGAGGTTGTGTGCTTGCAACAAAGGCAATAGACATTTAAATTGGGTTTTCAAGCTGGCAGCCTCCCACATTTTCTACTTTAGCTAAATGGAAATGCCACAATTCCCTCTTTATGTCTCCAGTTGAAAGAAAGTTATTATGGCAGTCTTAAGAGTCCACTGAGGATTTATTTGTATTAACATCTTAATTTTGCTAAGTGCTGTGTGCTTTTTTTCACTGCTGTCAGGAGATCGCTGGGAGAGGACATTGTAGTGTAAAAGTTGAGAATTAGCATCATAAGTAGTATTTCCAAAAGCAAGAAGCTATCTTCCTGTAATCTACATTCATCTGTGCATCTGTGTATTTAAACCAACACCCTCCCCATCTCCGTGTGTGTGTGTGTGTGTGTGTGTGTGTGTGTGTGTGTGTGTGTTCCAGCAGTCACACGTTCTCTCAAGAAATACGCTGTTGTACAAAATAGAAAATAGAAACCCACATGTTTAGGTAGACTCAACAGGGCTAAAAATCATGAAAATCAAACAGAAGGGCCCCAGGAATGAAGGTAAAGACTAGAGCACCTTTTCCTCAACTCCAAGACTAACAGTTGATTTAGATCCATTTCTTTTTTCTCCTAGCTGCTATTCTTCTTTTTCTATTTCTTTAGAATTCTATTTCTATTAGATATGATTTTATTTTTTAATCACTTATGCCAACACTGGCCTATTTCAGAACACGTAAAACCATCATATCTTGGCTTAGCTGACTGCTTCTTTCTTTGGGCTTCATGCCATGTCACATGTGCATTAGCTGCATCTTGTTATTGTCTTATAATTATGTTTCCATTGCTGTCCTCCTCATGAAATAGGATTCTAAAGAAAGAAATCTTCATGTCCTCATGTCTACAGTGAGTAGAACAATGCCTGAGTTTCCTCTCTTCCTCCCTTCTTCCCTCCCTCCCTCCTTCCCTCCCCTTCCCTCCTTCCTTCCCTCCCTCCTTTCCTTTCCTCCCTCCCTCCCTCCCTCCCTCCCTCCCTCCCTCCCCTCCTTCCCTCCCTCCTTCCTTTTTTTCCCTGTCTTCCCAACAGCCTGCCCACAGGCCCACCTCCTGTGGGTCCCTGGTAGTTACACTCAGGTTGATGACATAGCAGGACATGCCTGCTGCTGTTCCTGGCCATAGGACTGTCCCTGCCCACTCTCTTAGAGGGTAACAGGTGTCCCTGCCATTTGCTTGCCAAACTGTGCGTATTTCCTTCCCACTCAGTATGGCGTGCTTTCAGGGAGCACAACCAGGCACTGTTGGACAGGTGAGGAGAACAATTCTGAGACCCATGTGTTATCTGACACAAATAAGGCAGATAACGAAGAACCACTCATCTTCCTCCCTCCCTTTTCTACCATGGTGGGGTTTGTGAAAACAGAAATGAAGGAGCAGCCTGCTTCAGCAGAACCAAAGCCTCATGATGGCATCACTTTGCAAGGTTCACCTCTGAGATTGCAGTTACAATCTATTCCGACTCTACTCGGGATTATATACAGGGATAGCAGCTGTTTCCAATCAACAATCAAAGTCCAGTCACACTGGTGATCCATTGGCATGCTTCGCTTAAGCCTTACCCAGCAGGGTTTTGAGACAGGGTCTTCCTGTGTAACCCAGATTTGCCCCAAACTATGACCCTTCTGCTCCTGCTAACAGAACACTAGGTTCTTGTAGGAAGTGATAAGGCACTTATAGGAAGTGCCATCACAACTACCTTTAAATACATTTTGATAGATTATTTTTCTTTGATAGAAAAAGGTAATGGAGAAATGGAATTAATTTTTATTTAATTTCTATCATGGGTTAAGTGTTTTTATTGGGCAGTTTTCCTGTGTATTTTTCTGCAATCCTCAGGTTACAGGAACTGAACTCTTAACATGATTATTTCAGAGTAAATTAAAAAAAATTGGCCTCAGACATGGGAATTAATTTGCTTATAGCTATAAGAGCTGAGAAGTGACCCTAAATCAAATTGTTTGTCTTCTCAAAATATCTCTGTACCTCCCGCTCCCACAGGCTCTCTTTCCCTCGACCCTCGCCCTTCATTGCTCCCACTCATGTCCAGGTTGTTTATGTAGATCTCAGCCATTTCTCCGTCATTAGGCGATCCTCGTGTATTTCTTGGGGTCCTGTTTTCCAGGTAGCCTCCCTGGTGATGTGAGTACCAGTCCAGTCATCCTTGTTCTACCTCTAGTATCCTCCTATGAGTGAGTACATACCATATTTGTCTTTCTGAGTCTGGGTTACCTCACTCAGGATGATTTTTTCCTAGATCCATCCATTTGCCTGCAAACCTCATGATGTCATTGTTTTTCTCTGCTGAGTAGTATTCCATTGTGTATATGTGCCATGATTTATTTATCCATTCTTCAGTTGAAGGGCATCTAGGTTGTTTCCAGGTTTTGGCTATTACAAACCAGGTGGATCAAGAACAGAGAGGGAGAACAAGGAATAGGAGACCATGGTAAATGAAAAACACATGAGAAAAGGAAGAAACAAAGTGCTAGAGAGGCCCATAGAAATCCACAAAGATACTCCCATGGGGTATCTACCATGGGACAAATATACAAATAAAAGGAAACACATGAACTATGAACCAATAGCTGAGGAGCCCCCAACTGGATCAGGCCCTCCGGATAAATAAGATAGTTGATTAGCTTGATCTGCTTGGGAGGCATCCAGACAGTGGGACTGGATCCTGTCCTCAGTGCATGAACTGGCAGTTTGGAACCTGGGGCTTATACAGGGACACCTGGCTCAGCCTGGGAGGAGGGGACTGAACCTGCCTGGACTGAATCCACCAGGTTGATCTCAGTCCTTGGGGGAGTCTTTGCCCTGAAGGAGATGGGAATGGGGGGTGGGCCGGGGGTAAGGCGGGGAGGGTGGGGAGTGGGGAAGTGGGAGGGGGGAGAACAAGGGAATCCATGGCTGATATGTAAAATTAAATTTAATAAATAAATTAAAAAATATCTCTGTACCTACCATGTTGGGGAGCAGCATGCATTCAAAGAGCTTGGATTTTGTAATGAATCAGCAGTACCTTAATGGCCTTTGGTGGCTATGAATGGTATCTCAAGTGCCAACCAGAAGTGTTTCTGCTGGGTGAGCAGAGCCCGTCCCCTTTTCCAGCTGTGCTTCACAGAACTGGGTCATCTGGGCAAAACGGCCACCATGGTCATTGGCTCAGCTGTGCCAGCTTACAGAAGATCATCACAGCTGACTTGCTGACTACTGACACTTTCTTAGACTAGGAGGACTAGAGAGCATCACTGGATCTTCACCTGAATATCCAGCCCTCCATCCAGCTGTGCATTTCTGTTATACTTGCATGTGTCCTCTGGGTCGCAGAAGCTACTAGAGTGTAGACCAGGACAACTTGATGGGAAGGGACATCATCTAGGTAGCTGTGGGGAAGTCATCATCCACGCTGGATGAAGACCTTCTGTTGAGGCTGCTTTGGAGATCACCACACTCCTGCCAGCAGCCCCTGGTCCACACTCTCTAAATAAGCTCCATAAACTCATGGCTTCCACATGATGAACCCTGGTGGAATCATACTTTGGTTTGTGGTTGGAACTTTAGGAGGAGGGGGTAGATGCTATTTATATGTCCTTCAGGAAGGAGTCTCTCAACAGTGTGTTGACTGAAAAGTGATTAATTTTGGGTTTGGGAACAATTTGGCTAGAAAGTGGAGTGCTCCAGGTCCATCTTCAAGAAGGACTGACCTACTATCTGGAAGCCATGACTGTTCTGTTTGTTTAAAGGGTCTATGCCCTGAATAACTTTATTGGGATTTGGCTATAACTCTTGATTTTGTTGCATCCCTGTGATCCTGGGCTGGTGAAATGAGAATTGACATGGCCTTCTCTGTTCTCTGAGCCAGTGAGCTTGTGGTAGGACTATTTCAGGGCCACTGGGACTCTCACTGCTCTTTCCAGCTGGTACGACAGTCTCCCATGGAGCAGGCACCCTGCAAATCCTGGGCCTCAGCAGTCTGTTGCAACATTCCTTTATGGCCTGTGGCAGGTGCCTGCAGCAAAGCAGCGACTCTCCTCCTGTTCCCTTAAGGATGGGTGGGGTTCACCCTCCTGGGGTGAAAGTCTGCAGCTAGAACCCACTGCTAGGACTGTGACAGATGACACAACTGCTCTAATGTGTTGACTATGAAGCCACACACTGTTGGTGGTCGTCATGGCATCCTTGGTTAGAGCAGATGCAGTCTCTAGATATATGAGATGATGTGGGGTTTCGTCTCTTCAGAAAACCAGCTTCAGTTATCTCGAACTTAAAACCAGGAAGTGGAATTACAAACGTGAAGTGGACTTACCCGCTGGTGAGGTGCCCATTGGCAGGCTCATCCTGGCTCTGTTGTGAAGGTGACTGTGGTCATTTGGAAAGGGCCTCTGGAAAAGTCACAACCCCAAAATGTGAGTGTTGTTTTCATGGTGGTGACATGGTCTTCATTTATAGGACGGCAGATGTTCGTCTGCCTCTGCTCTTTAGATTCCCCTCTAATGTGACTTTTCTTAAAATTTAAATTTAGTGTTAAAACCATGTTCAAAAGAGTGCTTTGTGATTATTGAGAGGAAGAAATCACCTAACACTACATAAACTATGTTACTTCAGGACTGGAGTTGAGCCCAGTTTCTAGTAATGATGAAGATTCCCCCACCTCTTTCTGGAACAGTGGAGTTATAATATTCTGTTTTGCCTATTTTCAGTCATGACACATTCTAGGTTTAAGTAAATAAACTAAACTGGAAAATGACAGGCTGACCAACCCTGTCTGCCACTCTACTGAAAGCTGTCATTTTTCATTTCGACATTGTATTCATGAGCGTTAATATGAAGGCCCTCTGTCATTGGTAGCTCATGTTTTGATTGCTTTGGAATGGGAATTTATGAATTTTAGAAATGGATTAAAATATAAGGGCAAGTATTCCTGGATAAAAAGTCACAAGGCTGGTTCTGTAGTGTGTGTGTGTGTGTGTGTGTGTGTGTGTGTGTGTGTGTGTGTGTTTGTGTGCGTATGTGTGTGGGTATATATGTGTGTTTGTGTGTATGTGTGTATATGTGTGTTTGTGTGTGCATGTGTGTGAGTGTATGTGTGTGTTTGTGTATGTATGTGTGTGTGTTTGTGTGTATGTGTGTTTGTGTGTGCATGTGTGTGAGTGTGTTTGTGTGTATGTGTGTTTGTGTGTGTGTTTGTATGTGTGTATATGTGTGTTTGTGTGTGCATGTGTGTGAGTGTATGTGTGTGTTTGTGTGTATGTGCGTGTGTGCGTGAGAGAGAGAGAAAGAGAGAGAGAGAGAGAGAGAGAGAGAGAGAGAGAGAGAGAGAGAGAGAAGCCACATTTCTCAGCATCAGTTTTCTTTGTTTATAGAAGAAAGGTGATTATACTATGCTAGCTTGACAGCTGGGTGTCCTCTTCTTTGTCATTCCTAATGGGCTGGTCATGTCTTTGTGGCATGTTGAGCAGGGACAGTGATAGGGAAGGAAGTGTCTTGCAGACCCAGCTAGCAGGAGGGATGGGACAAAGACAGTAAATATTGGTCTCCTGTGAATTTGACAGACTCTGGGTTGACTAGCTGCTGCTTTCGTGATATATTCTTATTTTTCCCACTCAGGAACTACTCTTCTTAAGGAGATTGGAAGTTTGAAACCAAGGAAGCCCAGCCTTTTTGAGATCATTGGGCAAGTCTGAGCCAATTTGCATCAAGGTGTAAATTGTAAAATGTAAATTGCCATGTTTAGTTTGTGAGGGCAATGTGAGTAACTAGTGGTGAGATCTCTCTATTGCTTCCTGTATGGTCTGTTTCCCATGCAGTTCTTGTTGCAGGAATACCACCACCTCCCTCCACAAACCCCTTAGATAGTGCTCACTGCACTGATTCCGTGTCAGGTGTCAGAGCTGAGCTGTGCCTTAGACACAGTGAGGAAGAGAGACATTCAGATGTCTGCAGTCGTAGAGTCATAAGTAGGCAAAGAATCTCAGATGATGGAGACCTTGAGCAGGGCCAAAGGAAAATGGATTGACTAGATAGAGGCCTTTTAGATCTGGGACAGAATTTGAGTAAAACATGAAATAAGACATGAGCACAATTTGTAACGATAAATGGGAAGTAGAAACTGTCAAGTTTCCATAGGAAACACTGATTAAAATACCATTAAGTTAACATTTACTTATCCCTTTACCTAATCAGCCCTGTTTGGGTGGTTCTCACATGTCAGATCCCATATTAGACACTGGGGATATGGCTCTTAGCAAAAAGGACAGAGTTTTCACCTGATAGTGCTGTATCCTCGTGGAAGGAGACTGTAAACAGAGCAACAAGTGAGGTGTGCAGCATTCCAGCAATAATGGTGAAGAAGAAAAATAAAGCAGGAGAGGAAATGAGCTGGGAGTGGGGGGGTGGGCAGGGTGGTGCAGGGTGGCGTGGTGGTTGCAGTTTTAGGTGGAAGAAGGTAATACTGGGCAAAGCTGAAATCCCACCAGCCTGCTAAGGGAGCACATACCTGAACTGTTTAACTGCATCAACTCTGGACATAAAGTGATGTCCCTAAAGTTGTCAAGGCTGAGGGTCTTAGTTAGGGGTTCTATTGCTGTGAAGAGTTGACCATGGCAACTCTTATAAAGGGAAACATTTAATTGAGGTGATGGCTTACAGTTTCAGAATTTAGTCCATTTTCATCATGGCAGGGGTCATGGGGGAGTACAGGCCGACATGGTGCCGGCTGCATCGTGATCAAAAGGCAACAGGAAGTAGACCATGACACTGGGCAGTGTCTTGAGCATATAGGAGACCCCAAAGCCCACCCCCACAGTGACACCCTTACTCTAACAAGGCCACACCTCCTAATAGTGCCACTCCCTTTGGGGGCCATTTTCTTTCAGGCCACCACACCGAGACCACAGTGAAGCAAACGCTGGGTTCCCAGAGCTTGCATTTCTAGTTTCTGACAGGCTTTAAGAAGTTTTCCAAAAGCTCTTATTTTAGAGCTAGAAGGATATTTATTGATCAGTCAAAACTCGAATGTGACCAGTGAGCTGGCTCAGCAGGTAAAGGTGCTTGCCTCCAGGCCTGACAAGCTGAGTTCGATCTCCAGTATCCACACAATAGAAGGGAAGAACAGATCCCCAGAAAGTATCCTCTGACCTCCATAGGCATATCCTGGTACATCTGCTCTTGCCCCTGGTTAAATAAATGAAATGATGATAATTAACCTCAAGGGTGTTTGATAATCACCTGGAGAGCTTGTTAGAACTCTGATTTCTGAGTTGTACCCCCAACATTTTTATTAAAAAGGTTGAGTGAGCTCAGAGTTTGTGTTCTAACACATCTTCATGTGATGCTGTCACTGATGATGTGGTTGACACTGGGGGTGACTGGTCTGGTGTAGAGGAAGTCACTTGTGAGCTGCCTCCCTCAGAAGGTGGAGAGCTCAGCTTGGGTTTGTTGGGGCTGGCTGTGTTCTGGACTATGGTGTGCCAGGGTTAAACACCTGTTGCTCTGTTCCCATCCTCATTTTGCAGGTAAGGAAACTGGTCTCAAGAAATCAGCCCGTGTTTGAGCTCAGCATTCTGCACATCGTTTTGGTATTCATTTATCTGGTTCTTGATTATATAAGGCCAGAGGCTTTCAGTCTACTTCTCGTATAAAAGGTTCAATAAATGTCTATTGTTGAGTGATTAATGTAGTGGGAAAAGGGTACTGAAAGCTTTAGCTGCCATTGGGAATCCAATTGCCAAGGCAGTATTTCAGGAAGGCTCCTTGTTAAGGAGGGTAAGAAACGGAACCTGGAGATTGCAAGAGGGTCATTCCCATAACAGCAGTGGTTCTTAACCTTCCTGATGCCGAGACCCTTTAATACAGTTCCTCATGCTGTGGTGACCTCCAACCATAACATTATTTTTGTTGCTACTTCGTAAGTGCAATTTTGCTACTGTTATGAATCATAGTGTGAATATCTGTGCTTTCCAGTGGTCTTAGGCAACCCCTGTGAAAGGGTCACGACCCACAGGTTGAGAACCAGTAGGGCCTTTGCAGGAAGGGTGGCAGACACCAGCAGCACTGGCCCCACCTACAGTGGAATGAGGACTGTGGGTCCTCCCAACTCCTCACCCAGAGCTGTGTGTTTTTCAGCTCCAAGGGCAGGAGGTGGGGGTGGGGCTGGGGACATGGGGAATGTTCCCTAAGAAGCTCTGTTTCTGGGCATATGATCAGTTCCCAAGCATTGCCCTAGAGGGCTGAGCAGGTCACCTGTGCCTCAGACATGTTCTTTGTGGTATTAGCTCATAGAACTAAGAGGCATTCAGTGGTCAAGAACATTTTGGCAATCATGTTGCTGAACACAATAAATATGCGTACTTTAAAATTTTTCAGTTAAAAATCTCAAAAAATTGAAAAGATCTGGCTAACAGCAGCAGGTTAAGTTCAGGCAAACAAAGCTAGATAGCATTTTCATGGCCTGACTTCTTTCATGTCTTCAGTATGTGCATGTACCTTCCCAGTCCTCCATCAGGGGCCTGTGTAGCCGCTTCTACGTTCACTGATCACAGGAATTGTGTGGGTAGCTTCCTATGCTTATATTGTGATGAGTGCATCATGATACAGCTGTAGCAGATTCTTTGGAACTGTGGCTTTCCAAATTTAGTAGGTTTTTAAGACCATGGGAAGGAAACCAAGTTCTACTTCTTAATTGTAGCAGCCGTTCCTTCTCTTTTCAAATGCAAGCTTTTCCATCATGTGTCCAGGTTTTTAGAATACAGGCCACACCTCCAGGCTGGACCCCATGCCTAATGAGGCCTGCTCGGACTTGACGCTCTCACTTTATAGTTCCTGACTCGTCCATGCTCTTTCTCATGTGCAGGGCAGGGTTAAGGGAGTGATGTGGAGCTTCTGCTGCTCTGAAAGGTAGTAAGCAGCAAGCTCTCTCCTGCGTGACTCCTCAGAGGAGAACGTTGGAAAAGCTGCTTGGGAAGAGACTCCCATAGACAACCAGGCCATTGCCCCTCTCCCTCTCCCTCCACTGAGCTTCTCTCCCAGCTTTAAAGGGAAGCCTCTCCTTCTTCTTCCCCAAGACCCCATCATGTTTAGATCTCCATATGCTTTATTGTCTCTGTTTAATGCTCTCACTCCCACCCCAAGGCCTGACCATGAGACCTCTCGTTCTGGTAAACTCCAGAGAAGCCAGCCTCGCTTGCCACGTGAATGCGGCTTCTTGCCCTCTACAGCATAGACATCGGCCTTATTTCTGATTCAGTTTTGTAAGTAAGCCCTCTTTGCACCAGATCATAGGCTGGGACTGTGGACTGTGAAAAGTATTCAACACTTATTTGCTAGGTGTGGTGTCTGGCGGAACGAGGTGAAGCTACCGGGAAATGTCTGTCACTGGTACTATGCGTGGAAAAGACTGGCTGGGGGCCATTCCTGTGCGATTAAAGAGCAGTGAGAGTCAAGGTTTGATTGGCAGTTACAGGACATACCATCCCCTGGAAAATTTGTCCTCAAACATAAAAAGAAACAAATGGACAGAGGCATTGGGGGAGTAAAGCAGTTCATTTTAGGACAGCCTAAACTGGGTGTCTAGGAGAGTTTCTTCTAAGATGCTCGCTGAGGCCAGCAGTAGTGGGAGGTGACACTCTCTGAGAATCGTTATTCTACTGAGTGGGCATGGGGACTGTGATAGCTGACTGACTATATCTGAACAGCGAAGAGAACAGAAGGGTGATGTAAAGTGTGTGAAGCTTGTACAATGAGTTCTTATTGGTCAGTAGGGAAAAAATAATAGAGGCAGCAACCACCCACCATCACTAAGGGTAGGTTGCTGGTAAGCTGTATTTAACACATGCCAAGTGCTGCCAATACTTCTTACAGAAAGATTTTCAAGAAGGTTGGACTAGGGGTTCAAATTAACCCTTGTAGGTTACTAGAGGATTGTATTACTTAGATATTTGTACCATATTTATCCAATATAGCATTTATCAACAATTACCAGGTACCAGGCTTCGTGCTCAGTGCTAGGATACCAGGTAGAAAAGATAAACATGGTTATTACCATCTTATTACCTTATCATCTGGTGACTAGAGTGGGATGTGAACAAGCAGCCACGACCATTAGCAATGAGTTCTGTGGTAGCAGGAGGGGATGGAGATTGGGAAATGCAGAAAAGTTTCTTCCCCTTTCTTAGGGGGTCAAGTAAGAAACAGCATTTGGGCTGGGCTTGCAGCTCAGTCTGGAGAATGCTTGCTCAGCATTTGTGAAGCCTCTGGTTCAGTCCCTAGTACCACCTGAATGGAGTGTTGCAGACCTGTGCTCCCAGCACTCGGGAAGTGGAGGCAGGTTGCTCAGGAACTCAAGATCATCCTTGTCTATACAGTAAGTTCAAAGCCAGCCTTGGCTATAAGACACTCTGTGAACAAACAAGCAAACCCATAAACACAGAAGCATGTATGGGAAAGATGAATAGAAAAATGGACCCAGAGGAGTTGACGAAGCTAGGAATATTTTGGGGGAAAACATAAAAGCGTCCAGATGAGGACATAACAGATGTTTTGTTTGGACTACAAAGATAAAGAGATGAGGAGAAAGGTTGAACAAGGGGCAGCTAGGTGGGGTTGTAAAGAGCTGAGCTTTTCATTATCAGAAGGAATGGGAAGCCAGTGGCAGGAGAAGAAATGTGAGATGCGTCTTATGGCAAGGTCTCCGGTGGGGTGCTGGGAAGGTTTGGTGGAGGCGATGTCAGGGAATGGGGGACCAAGGAAGAAGCTGTCACAGAAGTTTACATTAGGTGAGCCTGTACTCTTCATTCACAGACATGTGAATAGCAGGTGTTTTGGCATCTGGTACACTAGAAAATCATGTTATTTCTGCTCATTTTGTAAGAAGTGCCATACAGGCTTCAACTCAGCCTCTTATCTCATATGTTTTCTAGAAAAAGTTCTTATATCTTCATCTGTCATGTTATGTTTTTGTGGCTTCCCAATTATTTCCTAAAATGCCTTTCCTACTCTTGACAGATTTTTTTGACTTTTGGTTACTATTACCCTTTGCAAAGCTTAGGTAAAGAATATTGGTATTGAGGGAGAAGCGATTAGGACTCTTAGGGACTAGATCTTGTCACCACAGTGGTGGATAGGCTGGCGTTCCTTGGAAAGGAGTATGAGAGAAAAAAAGAAAAAACAAAACAAAACAAAGCAGCCAAACAACAACAACATCATCATCAGCAACAACAACAGCAACATCATCATCAACAACAACAGCAGCAACATCAACAACAGCAGCAACAGCAACATCATCAACAGCAACATCATCAACAGCAACATCATCAACAACAACATCACCAACAGCAACATCACCAACAGCAACATCATCAACAGCAACATCATCAACAGCAACAACATCACCAACAGCAACATCATCAACAGCAACATCAACAGCAACAGCAACATCATCAACAGCAACAACATCATCAACAGCAACAACAAAAACAACACCCGACTGTTTTTCAGAATTGGAAGGACGGAAAAGTAAAGATGGCTTGAAGACAAATAGTGCTCCTGGAGCTAGGAGGCTTTTGCACAGGAGTCAAGACCCTAGGATTAGGAAAGAGACCAGCGTGAGTAAACCCTGGGTGACGAAGGGCAGCAAGGTGTAGAGTGCGTGCCTATCTCAGAAGGAGAAGCTGGGACTTTGTGGTGAGAAGTTCGGAGTTTGGAAATGGCAGTCAGAGCAGAGGTGGGAAATGGCTCAGATATTGGGTGTGAGGCTAGCCCAGAGCTGCAGCATCACAAGAACATCTTTGCAGCGGGTCACAGGACAGCCTAGAGAGGTGGCTAATGGATGGAGAGGGCCTTGAGGGCATGGACTCAAAACAGGGAAATTAAATGATTCTCAAAAAGCACCATTGTGCTTCATCGTGTAAAATGAAGGAATTAAAATAGTTCCCTAGAAAAGTCCTTACCAATCAATAGGTGGTGAAGAAATAGAGGGATCTGAATTCCCGTGCAGGGACGGGTGTGTTTGTTCCTGGCATTAGTGCTGGTCTAGGCCACGGTAGCATTTTTATGTTGAGAAACACTTTGAAAGGGTGCCATGGCTTTGGGCATTTTATTCCTTAGTTCCTCAACTGTGGGCTGTTTGAATGCATCTTTCTGTGTGCGACACACAACACAACATGTCCCCTTAGGTGAAGGAAGAGAAAGAACCAGGAGGATATGCAGCAGGCCTGGCCAAAGGGTCTGAAAGAGTTAACACACTGCCTTGACCCACTCACACTTTTCCCTGTAAATAAGTCAACATGCTTACTGCCATATATAGAGATCTAGAGGCATGGGTATTACTCCCTGGAAATCCTCAGAGATTAAGTCTCCCTGGAGGACATCAATTGTTGCTTGCATGTAGATGCAGAAATAGAGGGATTTCTCATCAGCCTCAAAAGCACAGGAACCATTAGCATGAACCACATGACATTTGTATTTCTGTAGGTCAAGAACAATTGACTCCTTACTGACAGTTCCACAAAGGCTCTGCTCCCACGGATGGAGGCCACTTTTTCCATGAGCCTGATTTCCAGGCTCCTCGTGCTATTCCCCTATTGTAACAAAGACCACTAAAGCAAGACAAGGCTGGGGGCGTGGCTCGGGGTGAAGAGCTTGCTGGCAAAGCATGAAGACCTCACTTAGACCCCCAGACTCTGCATAAAAGCTGGGCATGACACTGGGCACACACTGGACATGACACTGGGCACACACTGGACAGACACTGGACATGATACTGGACACACACTGGACACACACTGGACATGACACTGGACACACACTGGGCACACACTGGACATGACACTGGACACACACTGGACACACACTGGACATGACACTGGACACACGCTGGACACACACTGGACATGATACTGGACACACACTGGACATGAAACTGGACACACGCTGGACACACACTGGACATGATACTGGACACACACTGGGCACGACACTGGGCACACACTGGACACACACTGGACATGACACTGGGCACACACTGGGCATGACACTGGGCACACACTGGACATGACACTGGACACATACTGGGCATGACACTGGACACACACTGGACACACACTGGACATGATACTGGACACACACTGGGCACACACTGGACATGATACTGGACACACACTGGGCACACACTGGACATGATACTGGACACACACTGGACATGACACTGGACACACAGTGGGCACACACTAGGCACATACTGGGCACACACTAGACATGACACTGGACACACACTGGACATGACACTGGACACACTGGACATGACACTGGACATGACACTGGGCATACACTGGACATGACACTGGGCACACAGTGGGTACACACTGGACACACACTGGACATGACACTGGGCACACACTGGGCACACACGGCACGACACCGGGCACACACTGGACACACACTGGGCACACACTGGACACACACTGGACATGACACTGGACACACACTGGGCACACACTGGACATGACACTGGGCACACACTGGGCCTGACACTGGGCACACAGTGGGTACACACTGGACACACACTGGACATGACATTGGGCATGACACTGGGCACACAGTGGGCACAAACTGGACATGACACTGGGCATACACTGGACCTGACACTGGGCACACAGTGGGCACACACTGGACACACACTGGACACACACTGGACATGACACTGGACATGACACTGGGCATGACACTGGGCACACACTGGGCACACACTGGGCATGACTCTGTGAGCTCAGTTCTGGAGGTTGGGACAGAGACAGGCAGATCCTGGGAGCACATTGGTCAGTCAATATAGCTGAATAAGCAAGTTCCAAGTTAACTAAGGGCCTCTGTCTCAAAAAATAGAGAAGTGATTTAGGAAGACACCCAAAGTTGATTACACTTAAAAAATTAAGCCCAAACAAAGCCAGAGCACATTTTACCTTTGAGTGTGTTCATGGTCAGTAAAGAAGGGAAGGGAACGTGGTCTCTACAGAGGGGCCTTTGGGATGTAGAGGGCCGCACACAGGTGATTACCTGTGGGAAGGGAAAGGAGTCTGTGGGTCTGTAATGAGCACGCCCAGCCCGAGTGGGAGAAAAGGCACCCGAGGCACCTCTGTAGTAAGCAACTAATTAACTCACTTTGTAACTAGCAATGAATTGGTGGAGGAATCTTACCATCTTCCAAATATCCCAACCATCTTTCACTAGAGATTTTCAAATCCATCAATGATCCCTGCCAAAAGGTTTATCTAATAGAGAGTTGTGAAAATTATCAAATTTAAAACTCATATTTCTCTTGTGTTTATTATTTATATTCTTCTGTGATGAGCAATTTTCTATTGTCATTTTTACATTTTTTCTCAAGGGTGCATTCATAATTTTATTAATTTTTTAGATTTATTTAACTATGTGGATGAGTGTTTTGCCTCATGTATGTGTGTGCATCCTGTGTGTGCCTGGTGCCCACAGAGTTCAAAAGAGGACATTAGATTCCCTGGAACTGGAATTATTTATTGTAATCCACCGTGTGGGTATTGGGAATCAAACCCCAGTCCTCTGCAAGAGCAGCCAGTGCTCATATATAATATATATATATATTTTTACAATATATATATATTACAATATATATATATATATTTACAAAATATATATATATATATTTACAATACCATTCAGTTCTACATATCAGCCATGGGTTCCCCTATTCTTCCCCCTCCCACCCCCTCTCCTTCCCCCCAGCCAACCCCCCATTCCCTTCTCCTCCAGGGCAAAGCCTCCCCCGAGGACTGAGATCAACCTGGTAGACTCAGTCCAGGCAGGTCCAGTCCCCTCCTCCCAGACTGAGCCAAGCGACCCTGCATAAGCTCCAGGTTTCAAACAGCCAACTCATGCACTGAGCACAGGACTTGGTCCCACTGCCTAGATGCTTCTCAAACAGATCAAGCCAATCAACTGTCACACCTATTCAGAGGGCCTGATCCAGCTGGGGGCCCCTCAGCCTTTGGTTCATAGTTCATGTGTTTCCATTCATTTCAGCCAGTGCTCTTAACTGCTGAGGTATCTCTCTAGCCCCTACATTCATAATTTTATAAAATGACTACAGACAATTTTGAATACACAGGAAAAGTACACATTGGCAATGATCTGAAAAACCAGTGATTTGTTCAGAATATTGTGCATTTCTTCACATTCTTTTTAAAAACTTATAAGAATAATATTTTATAAAAATTGGTTCACAAATTCAGTATTTTATGGCTGTTATTATTATTATGGCTTTACATGTTGCTAAATATGTTAAGGTATTTTTGTTGACTGCAGACCACTCTGTAATAGCAATATAGCATACTTAAGTTCCCATTTCACAAGCAGAGAAGCAGTACATCTTCACCTGCCTGTGACAGTCTGAAGTAATGACTGATATTATTAAAGCGTCCCTCCCTTGCTGCCTAGACACAGTGACACGTCCTTATTGAGCTGTGAATCTCCAATCTGAGAGCTGCATCTCTAGCATCCTGGAAACTGCTTATTCAAAACTGTATAGCCAAAAGAGACCGAGTAGCGGTGTAAGCCAGGTCTGTCTACCCCCCCCCCTCACCCCATCCCCTCCACCCCCCACCCCCCGTGCCGGAAGGCCTTGCATCAGCCAGTGCTGCCGTCATGCACCTGTCGCTGCTGAACAGGCAGGCACCATAGAGAGGAGTTCTTTCTCTCCAGCGAATCCTTGCAATCATTTAGGGTCTGTTTGATTGTCACCAAACAGGTCCTATTTATTTTTTATCACCTGTCTGTGAGGTTGGCTCTGTGGACTCAGGAACATGCATTTATCTGCACCTGTCCTTGCAGTGGGTTATTAATGAGACTGGGGAGGAGGGCTTAAATGTGAGCCAAACAAGAGGAATTGATGAGCTCTCCTTCATTCTGATGATCCTCTTTATTCTGTCAAGAGAATCCTTTATGTGAGTGACAGGACCAGAAGGCAAGCGGATTCTAGGGCATTTCACAGGGAAGGAAGACAGTTTAAGCCATGGAAGAAATATGGAGCCTTCCTTTTGCCTTTTGTCCTAAAAACTTGATGCAGATTAAGAAAACCATTCTCAAGCTCTGGAAGGAGTAGGCTGCATCCTCTAGAGTGGTTTCAGGTTGTCTGGGGGACAGGCTGTCAGCCAAGCACAGGACCGGAGAGCCAGAGGAGGACAAGGGTGGGGACATCTTTCACATCATCTTTTTCTGTAGTTCCGTCCCAGCACTTCCATGAGTCCTGATGATGCAGGGTGGCAGAGGGGATGTGGCCAGTTTTCTCCTCCCCTAACAATGCAATGGGAGCTTTGGCTCCAGTTCACAGGAATCTGGGGGGAGGGGGGCAGGGCTGCATGGGAGCTGGTTCTAACCCAGTCACATGACTTCTCCTCACTGCGGCCATTGGTGACGGTGGAGGCTCTTGAAAGACAAAATGGAAAGGTGCTATGTCAGAATCACTTGGCTCCCAGAAGACTCTAGAACAGGAAAGAAACTGGGAGAAAGTGCTTTGAAGCAGAAATACATCATTTCTCATGTGTTCGTAAACTATTTCCCCTATGTCTAGTACCCAGTCGTTTTCATGACTCTATCACTGTACGTTTTACAACATTTCCTCAGCGTAGATCATGAACAGCAAACCAGTGCATGTCTGGTGGCTGACCCAGGCGTTAGAAATGACGTGCCGTGGAAGGTTCCGGTGGTCGGTAGTGACGCCACAGCCACCTTCTGTCTTCTGCAGCTGAGCTGCCGGGCCACGTGGCTGCCATGCTGTTCCGTTTCTTCGTCTCTTTCTTCAGTGCACTTTCTGGGCTCTGCGTGTGAGGACTTTCTCCTTCCTCGCGCCCCCAACCTGCTTTCCCTTGTTTTGGTAGCTCTTGGGGTGTGTCCCTCCCCTCCGTTCTCCTGTTCTCAGACGGCAGGACCAGAAAAGGCTGCTGTGGGCTGGGGAAGGTCCTCTCACAGCTGTGCAGTGTTCACGACCTTCCCTAGGTTTTCCAGGTCTAAGGCCCGTTTCTTCTAAATCCCAGGACTGTCGTTAGAAGGCTAGGCTGTGGAGGCATGGCAGTATTAACCTAAAGAGAGTTCCATCTGCTCATGACAGTGGCACCTGAATGCTGTGTGTGTGTGTGTGTGTGTGTGTGTGTGTGTGTGTGTGTGTGTTACTATGTGTGTGTGTGTGTGTGTGTGTGTTTTGTGGAGTTCCCTTCTCTTAGCATGCAAAGTATTTAGAAAATTCCAGATAATTCTTAAAGTCTAGGGCAGTACATTTCATAACTATTGGTTGAGCACCAGCCTGGGATAGGGTGCTTCTCAAACTCCCAGTGTCATGACTTACTCTTAAATTCAAAGTGTACTCTAGGTTTGTAGCTTCAATTTTTCACTGTTGTAATTGTTTTTAAAATTTTTATTCTCTCTCTCTCTCTCTCTCTCTCTCTCTCTCTCTCTCTCTCTCTCTCTCTCTCTCTCTCTCTCTCCCTGTGTGTGTGTGTGTGTGTGTGTGTGTGTGTGTGTGTTGGTTTGAAAGAAAATACCCCCCAAAGGGAGTGGCACTATTAGGAGGTGTGGCCTTGTTGGAAGAAGCGGGTCACTGTGTCACTGTGTCACTGTGAGGTCTCTTTTTCTCGAGCTTTCCTCAGTGTGACACACAGTTGACTTCCTGTTGCCTGACAGATGTAGCACTCTCAGCTCCAGCACCACATCAGCCTGCACACCACCATGCTCCCCATCATGATGATGATGGACTGAACCTCTGAAACTGTAAGAGAGCCCCTCCAATTAAACGTTTTCTTTGAGTCGCTGTGGTCACGGTGTCTCTTCGCAGCAATAGAAACCCCACACTTAGACAATGTGTATGCGCGTGCATGGGCTACAGTGCGTATGTGGGAGACAGAGGACTCTGTGGAGTTGACCCTCTCCTTCCATCTTTACCTGGGCCCCAGGGACTGAGCTCAGATGTCGAGCGTGTGCAGCCACACCTTCCCCACTGAGCCGTCTAGACAGCCCTTGTTTTATTACTGGGGCAGCAGGGCCTCACTATGTTGTCCAGGTCAGATTCACCCACCACCAAACTGGCTTAGCATTCACAATCCCGCCTCAGCTCCACAGCGCTGTGGTGACAGACATGTGACACCACACCTGACCGTGATTTCTTAAATGTATTCATACATATGAACTCTGTAGGCATTACAAAGAATCCTCAAGGGTCAGGTTAAACATTCATGTTTCAGAAGATGAAGTAAAGCATGGAAAAGTGGGTTTTGAATGTGGTCTTCCCCACAGGCTCATGCTTAGGACACTTGATGGCACTATTTAAGAAGGTGGAACCTTTAGAACTGAAAGCCTTGCTAGAGGAAAGGGGTTGCATGGGACACACATTGAAGTTTGGTATCCCAAGCCCCACTTCCTGTCTGCTTCCTACGGTGTATCCAATGTGACCAGCTGCTTGAGGCTCCAGTCACCATGCCTTCCCCAGCACCACACCCCTTAGGAACCCCAACAAACTCGCCCTCCTTTAAGCAGCTCTTGTCACACATTGGTCAGAGCAATGGAAAGGCCACTCTGCTTTCCAGAGCTGAAGGGACATTTTCCTCTGTCACACACCTCCCACACCGAGTTGATCCTCTGCTCTGAGGGTTTTTTTCTCTTCTTTTAGCTTCCATGAATCTGTTGTGTAGAATCCTTAATATTTTACATCACTCCAATGTGAACAGTATTTAAAAGGATCATTATGTGGTTGCCTTCTCCAAGTTCAGTACCACATTTCAGAATATGCACCCATGTTTTCTGAAATTAGGATGCTAGCCCTACTCCCTACTTTTATGGTCACTACTGTTGTGTTCTTGTGAAAGGCTGGGCAGTTTCCTGCTGGACACACCTCACATTTTGGACTTCTGATGGCTTTTTGGTTAATGGGCTGGATATTATTGTGCATCAACCCCTGTGACCCTGCATCAGGACGATTCAGCTCCAGGATAGATGGCAAAGTCATAATTTAGAAACCCTTGACCTCCCTGTCAAGTCAGAGCTGAACGCCTCACAGTGTTTTCTTAGATAGGACGGAGTTGGGAAAGCTATTTGAACAAGAGTGCACGGTTAAAATTCTCTCCCTTCCTCCCGCTGTCATCTTCTCCCTGAGGTGTCCTCTATTCAGAAGACATATAAAGGAAGAAAGAGAAGAAAGACATGAAAACTTCCTTAGCTCGTGATAGTTTAACTTGTCCTCTTCACCGTTCCTCATTTCACAAGCCTTTAAATTCAAATTAATTTCTGCTCTAAAAAGACATATTCTTTTTTTTGTTTTTTATTATATAATTACATCGATTCCCCTTCCCTTTCCTGCCTTCAACTCCTCCCATGGCCATCTTTGTTGCCTCTCAAATTCATGGTCTTGTATATGCATACATCTCTCTCCACCTTAGAATGTCTATTGACATCATCTTCGGTAAAGTCTTGATCAGGTAGCCATGTTGCCTAAGCAGATTACTTGTTGCCAGTTGAAATTCTCAGTGTTTTGTGTCTCCTTCCTTACCTTTCTCTTCGCCCCTCTGTTTCTCCTCTTTCCTTCTCTCACTGACTCTTTTAAGTATCCATTATTTCCGCATTCCTATGTGTCTATCATCTGTGTATGTATCTATTATCTATCTACTACCTATCTGTCATCTCAGTACCATCTATCTTCTGTCTATCAGTCCTCATATACTGTTCTTTATCTGTCTATCTCTGTCTATCAGTAGGTCTTGATGTCTTTGGTAGTGAAAGATGTACAATCCTAGAATTTGAACTATAACTATTTTTCTTGCATTCATCAAGCTAATTGAGTTTGCAGTTGATCTGCTTTCTGATTTTTAGAGTATTTTAAATGTCACATTATTACCCTTATGGCACAGTCCTCTAAACTAGGCATCATAAGGCGCTATGTGATGTCAGAACCAAAGATCCCGAGGAAACCTTTGCTCAAAGGGTTGACGTTTGAAATCAATTCAAATTCTGATGTGCTTTCTCTCTCCCTCCTGACATGATTTAGAATTGGACCTCTGTGCTTCTGATGACCATACTATTGGTGGCTGCATGCCCTTTTGTTCCATGATGGCTCCAGCCCTGCCGGCATTATGACGCTCACCCTCTGTCATTGTCATCAGTGGTCCCCAGATTTGTCCACTCCTTTCTGACAAAGGCAGTTGGCTAGAGAGAGTTTACTTTCAGAAATCTAAAAGATGTTTTGATCTATAAACTCTATGCATCCATTTCCATATCACAAAACCCACCAAGACTCAGCACTGAGGGATCTGTTAGGAGAGTGCAGTAGTTACCTGTTTTGTTGCTGTGACAAACCACCCTGACCACAGCAACTGAAGGAAGGAGAAAGGTTTGCATTGTCACAGTTCCAGAATGCAGTCCATCACTGTACAGTGCAGCACTGTACAGAGTACAGCCCATCCCTGTACAGTGCAGCACTGTACAGAGTACAGCCCATCACTGTACAGTGCAGCACTGTACAGAGTAAAGCCTTTGGCGGCAGGAGAGGGAGGCTGCTGATAACATTGCATTCACATTCAGGAGGCAGAGACCATGAGAGCTGGTACCCAACTCACTTCCTCCTTTTTATTTTGTTGGGCAGTTAGGTTGGGTCTTCCTATGTCAACTTAATGAAGAAAACCCCTTATGGATATGTGTAGATATTTGTCTCCAAGGTGACTGTACACTCCTGATGACAATACTGACCATCACAGAGACGTACATGTACACTATAGGGGGATAAAGAGAAGTATGGCATCAGTCTCCATGAGGTCATTGTGTAGAACCTTCCACATTTTCATATGTGTCGATAGGTTTTCCTATAGGAACTGTGTATGTGTGTTGGGGGAGGATAGTCATGTGATACAGCAGAAGGGATTCTACTTCAGGTGGTCTATTTTATAAGCTGAGAATAACCATATGTGGAGGCCCACACTTGAAATCCTAACACTTGGAAGGCGGGGACAGGACTAGGAGGTCCAGGCTACCTTTAGCTGCATAGAGAGTTTGAGGCAAGTCTAGACTACTCTGTTTGGAAAGCCACACAAGACAAAAGACTACAGTGCTGGAGAGATGGCTGGGTGGTTAAGAGTGTGCATTGCTCTGGTGGAGGATTTGAGTTTGGTGTCCATGGCCCAGGTTGGGTAGGTCACAACTGCCTGAAGCTCCAAGTCCATAGGGATCCAACGTCTCTGGCCTCTGAGGATACTGCATCATGTGCACATATACGTGCAGACACAAACACAGAGACTTAACATATAAATGTGGAAGACCAGTCTCCCTTACCCTGAAAATGAAAAATAAATAGTTCTTATGCTAGCTGGGAAGTGGAAGGAAGTCAGCTGGAGTGTGAGTGGGACAGGAAAGGGCAATGGAGTGGGGATGGAAAGAACAGAAAAGAGGGGACATCTTGTGGAGGTCTCAGAGTTTGTCCAGCTTTATCACAACTGTATGTAGCTGCAATGCTATGAGAAAAATAAATTTGTTATTGTTTTTGAATATATCAGGGAGATAGTCAGAGCCACAGTCTGATGTCTTGTTTATGGATTCAAATGACAAAAGAAACAGCTTGTAACAAAATACTTTTTACAGCATGGACAATATTTTGAACAGCTTTATTGAGATATAATTTATGTTTCATAAAATTCCTCATTTGAACTACACAGCTCAGTGCTTTATACAGTATCTACACAGTTGGGAAGCCAACTCCATAATCTGATTGGGAACATTTTCATCACACCAACAGAAAAACTCAGTAGCATCCACTTCCTGTCCCTGTGACCCCCCCCCCCAGCCGTCTATGAATGCTAATATGTCTGCTACTGATTTGCCTGTTCTGAGTGGCTCATACAATGTGGTCCTTACAACATATTCTTTCTAGGAATACCTCTTTTGGTGATGACTTTCTGTCAATATACAAATTGTCATTTTAGAATTTTTAACATGCATTAATTTTCTTAAAGAAGCAAAAAAAAAAAAAATGTTAGTGTCTTAGTTAGGGTTTCTATTGCTGTGAAAAGACACCCTGACCAAGACAACTGTCTTTTTTTTAATTAAGAATTTTTTTTTTAATTAAGAAATTAAAAAATTTCAACCACAAGACTACACTTAGAAGGGAAAACATATAATTGGGACTGGCCTACAGTCAAAGGTTCAGTCCAGTGTCATCACAGCAGGTGGCGTTCAGGCAGACATGGTCTGGAGAAGGGGCGGAGAGTTCTACATCTTTTTATTATTAAGAAATTTTCTATTCCTTTTGCATACCAACCACAGATCCCCCTTCCCTCCCTCCTCCTACTCCCCAGCCTTTCCCCCAACCCACCCCCAATTCCACTTCCTCTACACCCAGTGTGGGACACAGAATCCCATGGGAGCTCTACATCTTGATCTGCAGAAGGAGACCTCAAAGCCCGCCCCCTACAGTGACACACTTCCTCCAACAAGGCCATATCTACTAATAGTGGCCCTCCCTATGGGGCCATTTTCTTCCACACTACTACAGTTAGTTAGTTCCAATCTCCGTAGAGAAAACAGCTGTCGCTTTTGTGTATGTGTGTGTTTCTTTGTGGGTGTGTGTTTTAGATTGGCCCATTATGCTACTAATCAACTTGTTATGCCGAGTTTATTGAGGGTTAAGTATGCCTTTATGTCAGCACTGGGTGCTAGACACTGAAATTCAAATGGCAGCAGATTAGAAGTCACTGAGGACGAAAGTGAGAACCACTGGCATGAGCGTCACAGAGGACCCCAGGGCTCTTTGTAGCATGTAATGGTAAAGCAATTTTTCCTTAAAGCTTTCTTTAATATATGTCAGTGTGGACAGACTTCAAGTACTTAGAGGAATATGACATAAATTTAGTATATTTTTTGTCTTAAATACTGTCATGACTGCCAGTGGTGGTGCTACACGCCTTTAATCCCAGCACTCAGGAGGCTGAGCCAGGTGGATCTCTGTGAGTTCAAAGCCAGTCTGGTCTAACAGAGTGAGATCCAGGACAGGCACCAAAACTACACGGAGAAACCGTTTTGAAAAACTGAAAAAAAAAAAGGTCATGACTATTTTCCCATTCCTTTGTTCTTTGAGAATGCTGTTTTTCATGGCTCCAAAGTTCTCCAGTAGATAGATATACTAAATTTATTAGAAATTTGAACATTCCCTAGAATTTAAATTCGTCACAAGTAACACTCTTCCTATGATTTAAAATGGCAAAAAAAAAAAAAAATCTTACTGTGAGAGTATATGAATTTTCTGTCCAAGCTGCCCATTACCTTTAAAACTATTCATAGGTTCAAGATGGACATGGTGCTCATGGCCTCTGAAGATAAAGGGAGTGTCAGGCTCCTGTCGCATCTCTCTCAGTGCTTTGTGTTCAGATATTTGGGAAATCAAGGAGCAGGGATGACAGATACAGCCTTGGCATGTCCCTGGGCCCCCCTGGAATCCAACTGACAACCTTGAGATAATTACTGTAAAAAGATACCAAGTGTTTACTCATTTATGTGTGTGTGTGAAGGTATGGGTGTGTGTGTGTGTGTGTGTGTGTGTGACGGCTTGGGTGTGTGCACGTGGGGGTGTGGACACGTGCCTGTATGCACATGCAGAGGCTCACAGCTTCTCAGCTCTACTGAAGCCAGCAAGCCCTCGTAGGTCTCCCATCTCCACTCCCCTCACGCTGGGGGCTGGGGGCAGGCACAGGAGGCTTAGCTTGCTGTGTGGGTGCTGAGATCTGAACTCTGGGCTGTATGACTATGGAGCAAGTACTCAACTACTGAGCCATCTCTCTGTACTCAACATGACAGCTTGACCTATCCATCTATCTGTCTGTCTGTCTCTATCTCTCTCTGAACTGTGCACAGTGACTTGAAGCAATTGTTAGGAAGTATAAAAGAAAATCTTTAAAATATTTGAAGACTCTGCTATCATTGATGCTTGGGAAGTGATTTTTTTTCATTAAATTTGATTTCTGGATTTTGCTGCCTTTTTATTTTTCCTTTTCTTTTTATTTATTAGCCTCTCTCCTTTTTATTCCATGACCTCTGCAGCCTGTCCTCTGCTTGTCTGAGATGACTTCTTCCAAGGGCATGCCAGATCTTGCCGACTGTCCCTTGGGGTACAAGTCACTTAAATGTAAACCTTCATCTCGGTCTCATGCTCTCCTTTCACACTGTGTGTGGCCATCCACTGCCTCCATTTTTCTTTTCTCTTTTTCAGGGGAGGTTGCTTTCTTCTCCACTGAATATGATAAGATAAAAAGGTCAATTTTTGAATCTACTTTTAAAAAGGAACTACTTGTTTTAAATAAGATAAGTAATGAAATTTTTTGTTGGAGTTTATCAAATGTTACTGGACTAGACATTGTTAGTATATATAATGGAGTTTTTGTCTGAATCTGTCAAATGTTAATGGACTAGACATCGTTAATGTAATCTTGACTGTGTATATTGTATATACTTACTGGATATAATTTTTCTTGTATTAGTTATAAGCTTTTTTTAATTTTAGACAAAATAAGGGGAAATGTGGTGGTATTGTGTTCCCCAAAATATTGTGCACCCTAATAAACTTATCTGGGGTCAGAAACAGAACAGCCACTAGATACAAAGGCTAGAAAATGGTGGCATTCACACCTTTAATTCTAGCATTCCAGAGGCAGAAATCCCTCTGGATCTCTGTGAGTTCATGGGCACACTGGAAACAGCCAGGCACGGTGACACATGCCTTTAATCCCAGAAAGTGAGCCTTCAATCCCAGGGAGTGAGGCAGAAAGCAGAAAGGTATATAAGGTGTGAAGATCAGGAACTAGAAGCATTTGGCTGGTTAAGCATTTAGCTGGTTAAGCTTTTAGGTTTTGAGCAGCACAGTTCAGCTGAGAGCCATTCAGATATGAGGACTCAGAGGCTTCCAGTCTGAGGAAACAAGATCAGCTGAGAAGTTGGCCAGGTGAGGTTAGCTGTGGCTTGTTCTGTCTCTCTGATCTTCCAGAGTTCACCCCAATAACTGGCCTCGGGTTTGATTTTATTAATAAAAACTTTTAAGACTCCTGCTGCACTCCACTGACAGTTTTTTGGATTATGTGCTGTATGTGTGTATGTGCAGTACTCATGGAGGCCGGGAGAGGCATCAGGTCCTCTGGATCTGGAGTTGTGGGGTCCTGTGGAGCTGTGGTGATCCACCCAGCATAGGTGCTAGGACCCAAACTTGGATCATCTGCAAGGGAAGTACATTCCCTTAACTGCGGAGCCATTTCTTGAGCACTTAGTTTATTTTACTATAAAAGGGACATTAGAATGATGATGTTGGATTTGAGGGAAAGGAGGCTAAGAAGAAAGGTGTCTCCTACATTCAGTGTCTTCTTGGCTTGTACGTCTCTATTTTGATGATGTGGTCAGCATGATAACGCTTCCTTTAGCACAGTGGAAGACTGAAAATTTCACAGGATGACTGCATTGACTGGTCTGGAAATGGAGCATGTTTTTATAAACTGTCATCACCTCAGAATGTTGATGTGATAAATGCATGGTGACAGAAAGGCCAGGACACAAGAATGCAGACCAGCACAGAGACAATTGGAGGTGAGGCTCAAAGAATCACAGAGCTGTTAAATCTAACCAAGTGATATTTGGTTTACTAAATGGTAAGATGAGAAACTCAGCATGAGCCAAACAGTGTATGTGGAGTTTTCAACAGTAGCTGTGACAAGGTGTAATTTGAGTGTCAATGATGGCAAGGTTCTTTGTATGCAGCCCTACAGTGATTCCTGCGCTCACTGGAGCCAGGGTGAAGGTGTAATTTCCTCCTCAGAGCTCCTTTGTTTGCATGATTAGGACTCCTCATCCTCTTCAGCTGTGCACCAGTGAACACTGATGAGCATCATCCATTGCCAAGAGAGCGGCTGGCCACTGGAATTGTTCTAGATGAAAAGAGGAACACATGTGCATTCCTATTTTTATGTTTTTAAAGAGAAATTTGATAAATTTGCTTGCTGTCAAGCCTGATGACCTGGGTGCAAACCCTGGGACACACACACACACACACACACACACACACACACACACACACACACACGCATGCACGCACGCACGCACGCACGCACGCACACGCACCTCCCACCAAATGAATGAATGAATGAATGAATGAATGAATGAATAAATGTAAGAAGAAAAAGCTCTTTGGAAAAAGATTCATATTTAGTATTAGCACTCTTAATATTTTTTTCTGCAAGTCCAGCATGTTTTGTGTCTGGTCTTTGGGGCTGCTGTGTGGTTGGTTTTGCCCACTGTATAGTGTGAACAAACTCTGGGTAAAGCTGTACTTGGCTGTGTTCAGATGACGCACTCTGTAAGCGAACTGTTTAGCTGTCTTTGGTCTTTGCTGGCCCATGCTGAACATTCCCAGTCTGTATCATGCGGTGACCCAGCTCTGCTGCTCGGGAGGAACTTCAGGTTTTACTGTTGCTTATTTGTTGATGGGCATTCATCTTTGGCACTGAAAATCTTCTGATTGTAGACATGTTGAGTCTATTCTTGCTACCAATTGATTAAATAATTCTTCAAAGCTGGGTTTATGTTTTCAGAGGGGAGTCCATATTGCAAGGCTTTTATTTTTTGATTGAACAGTGCTTATTGGCATGAGTACAATTTCAGATTCACGGAAGTCAAATCATAGCAGATCAGTGTGATGTCTCAGTGGTTTAACATGGGCTCCTGCCATGGCTCTGTGCGGCGCGCTCCTCGGCCAGCGAGGAAGAACGACCACCATGCGAGGATCCTTCTCAGAACACACTTTATTGGAGCGCCTCTTGATTAAGGGAGAGCGGGAGGTGAGGGGCCCCGAGAACTAAACTGCAGCTGCTTATAAAGGGAATCAGGCAAACGTGCCGTACTGTGATTGGGTCCCGCCAGAATGCTAGCACGGGGAGCCACGGGATAGGCTGAGGACATAAGGCCAATTACCATACTCGTGCATCATAGCCAAATCTTTGAATAGCGGCTCCCTACAGCTCTGAATGTAACTTTTCTGTGGCCTCATACCAGTCAGCAATCCCCTCTTGATTTCAGCACCCTAGTCATGTGATTGGGATTTTAACATGGACCTCATCCCTGCCTCATTTGCATGGAGAGAGAACAGACAGATTGGCCTACCCCTACTTGTGAGAAAGAAGGAAAAATCACTTGCTTTTTGAGGGGGACTTAAAACTCTTTAAAGTGAGAGACTATGTAGTGCTTAGAATGATAGTTTTCTAAATGACTGACTGGAGTCTAGTCTCACAGATTTCTCCATAGCAAAACTCTGTTGTGTTCTTGCTGGTAGGAGTAGACGGTTAACACTGTAAATCACTCTACAAGAGTAAGCTCACAAATGAATATTAGTCATAGTAAGTGGTAGAATCTTACACAACAATGCTGGTGAGGTTATTCTTGGAATATAATGTTAAATTGGATTTTCAAGATAATACTTTTTCAAGTAAAGAAATACTTCAGAGTTGATACTTAAATTTTTCTACACTTCCAGTTACTTTGGATAAAAATTGCAAGCACGTTCCAAGAGTTGTGTGTCACACACTCGTTCATTCTTCCTGTCTTCCTACTGCAAGCATGTTCCAAGAGTTGTGACACACACACTCATTCAGTCTTCCGTCTTCCTACTGCAAGCACGTTCCAAGAGTTGTGTCACACACACAGTTGTTCAGTCTTCCTGTCTTCCTATACCTTTTGCGTATTCTAAAAATCCACGATGTAACTATCAGGTGAGCCTGTGAAACAGTGTGTTTGGTGTTAAAAAGGAGTCCCTGTACTTGAGAAGTTTGGAAATTATTTTCCAGTACAAGCCTGATTATTTTTAGAACACAAATTCCTGACTAAAGCAAGACCTCAGATAGAATTTGGATTTTCCCCAAATGTTCTGACCATTTTTGCTTCGTCTGTTGATTTTGTTTTGCACATCGGAACTGAGTTCAAACTGGTCTTTTCATTCTCTCTTCTAACATCTCAAATGAGGACTTTTATTAAGACACATCATGAATCTGCCAGATTTTTAGCAAACAGGCTATTTAAAGCCTCCTATAATTAAAACTTCCCATATTATTTCCTAAGATTGTGTGTGAGAATTCGTTTTGCATAGTCTGGTAGCTACACCATGGATACAGAGCAAAGCTAAGCTTGTTTGCGTTATTCATGTCTCCATCTGGCCTAGTGGTCCTGAATAGTCTCAAATGTCTTTTTAGATCCTTCCTCTGGTTTTCTACCCACAGTACTGTTCCATCATCCATCCTCACTTTTCTTCACTGAAATACTGGTACTTGCGCATGTGTGTGTGCATGTGTGCATGTGTGTGAGAAAGGACAGTTAAGCAGAGATGCCAAACTACCGTCCAAGGAGCAACATGTAATGGGATGAAGGTAAAGCCATGGAACATGTGGTGATGCATAGATTAATAGAAATGGATTAATTTAAGATGAAAGAGCTAGCTAGCAAGAAGCCTGCCATAGGCCATATTATATAATTAATAATTATAATTAATATAGCATCTGAGTGATTATTTTGTAAGCAGCTGTGGGACCTCAGGGTTGGGTGGGACACAGAAAAATTTCCAGCTATAGTATGTGTGTATTTTCATGCCCTGATGTGGCAGTTTATATGGACATGTGAGTGTAGAGGCCAGAGGTTGGTGCCAGATGTCTTCCTCAGTCAATCTCCACTTTATTTACTGAGGCAGGATCTCTTGCTGATTGGGCTACTCAAACTAGCCAGCTCACCCCAGGGTTCCTTGTCTCTGCTCAAGGTGCTGCCAGGCCCACCCTGCTTTTATGTAGGTACCGAGAATCCTACCTCAGGTCTTCATGCCAGCATGGCAAATACCTTATCCACTGAGACATCTCCAGAGCCTCTGAAAGCAATTTTTTAGAAGTCAGTAACAAGTTTATCCTAGCAGGTTTGAGAAACACACATTTTCCTGATCTTTCCAGAATGTGCTTGCCCTTTCTCTCCTTTTAGGATTCTGTCCCAGGGCCACCTCCTCTAGCGATTTTTCTATGGCTTCCGGTTTGTCTTATATGTTAGATGGTCCTTATCTAAGACTTCACAGTGATTTATGTGAACCTCTGCCCATATCTGAACTGGATACTGTAATGTCCCACCCCTAACTCACCTCTTCTAGGCTATGGGTCGTAGATACAGAGGTTCATGGGTACTGAATTCCATCTGTAAAACTGCAGCTTGTCCCATGAGCAGTATTCACCAATCACTCAATGATTCAACAAGTCAACTTCCAGGTGGTCCCTGTGAGTCTTCAACTTATTGTTTACTGTGCTTTGCAGCCCAGGTATCTCAGACTGTAATTCTTAATTCCTTCAGAAATGGCTTCTCCTGGAAATTATTGGGCATCTCTTGTATTGTGAGTCTTCCAACATAATTTCTCCATTTTCAAAGCTTTCACTGTGGCTGTCCACTGTACCACACTTATTTACCATTTAATGCTTTTCTGATTAAAGCTATAAATTTCTGGGCAAATGTATTGATTCTTCCTGTTTTCATGAGTTGAACATTTTGTCCAAACTAAGGAGTTCATCATTTGCCACCTCAGGAAATTTCAAAAACTTAAATCACATTGTGTAAGCCACAATCAATCATTTTCTTTATGCTTTTCTCTGCAAACTCAATGTACATGCTGAGGAAATGATACCACCTGGCTACACCTTAGTGTCTCTCATTGGCAAGGGAGTTGCTGTGGATAGTCCCTCGATGTATCCTTTGCCTCCCATGGAGCACCAGGCCCGGGGCCTGGCCGTGGAGGTGTTGCAGGAAGGTCAGTCATGTTGAGTGTCTACGTAGGTCTAACTCACTTCGACCAAACTACCCCCTGACTGCACACACTCCCACGGCCCTTATCTTGTCATTGATGTTAGGATGGGAATTAACTTGTAATTTTTCAAGGACAATTTTCTTGAGCTTTTCAGAATGTGGGTCACCTAAAGAGCGTAGTGCAAATATAGTAGATGTTTTTATTCATACTGATTTTTCATTGGTACCTGCTCAACAACGGCATTGTTTCTAAGTATTTCACGCTCCTTTCTCCATGTATTTCCCTCACATGAGGAAGGATGGAAATAATTATTTACTAAATAGGGGTTGGTGCATAGGGCCGTTTGCTTTGTCATTACGAATTTTTTGTACATTACCTGAGGCAAAGAGGACAATGACATTACTCATCAGAAGCTTGGTGAGAAGTTTCCACCAGACCTTTAAATGTGGCAGTTTCAAATTCATTTCTTGAATTCATATGCTACATTATATAGATGATTCATTTTTAAGTCAACAAAATGGTAAGCAAATACTTATTTTGAGGCTGTTTTTACAACTGTAGCTGTGAAGGTTTAGAAATAAGGTCAGTATGAGGTTAAGGTGGTGATATACCAGCTCTCACTGCTCTTGTTTTCTGCATCATTATTTGTGACCTGTGGGACCCAAACAGAAATGTGTATGTGTTTACGAACTGTCACATAGGAGTGTGTTCGTGAACTACCACCATCAGGAAATGTGCATTGCCAGTCCCCAGAACCCCTCTGCTGTCCTCTCCCATTCCTCTTTTCTAAAATAACCAATTCCCATAGGCAGGGATTATTTTTGCCCATTTTCGATGACCAAGAATTGAAATTATAGAAGTGAAAATTCAGGGGTCAGGAAGAGGGATCAGTGGGTAGCGTTCTTGTTTGCAAGCATGAGGACCTGAGTTTGTAACCCCGGCAGGACAAGTGAGGGATCTTGTCTCAAAAAAGAGGGTGGAAAATGATTGAGGAAGACAGTCAGCATCTGCCTCCGACCTCCATGTGCATGCACACACATGCACACACATGCATACACGTGCACACACGTACATACACATGCACACACGTGAGTACTTTCTGTTTGGCAGAAGGTTCTCTAGCAAGAGGGAAAAAGTTTTAAGTTAATTATTTTAATAGAAATTTATTATACACATGCATGCATCAATCCCTTCTTGCCTGTTTAGTATTATAAAATGTGACTAGTACTTGCAAAGTTATATACTACTCAAATGGCTCAGTTGTCTTATGTAAATTATAAAGAAGAATCTTTAGAAATGAGAAACATAAGAAAGATTAGAACAGGAATTTCTGTCCCAGTATTCAGAAAAAAAATGAACACATGGAGAAGCAAAATGTAGATTATACAATAATTCTCCTTCAACTCTTGCTCAACTCTTCACGCCTTCAGTGTGTACACACAGTACAAGAGTCCCTCACACCCTTGTCACTTTTGGTGACTTAGTGTGCTATCATGCTCTGCACCACGGTGGCTCAGCCTGACTGAACAGTACGGTCATGTAGGTTTTTCTGGCCACTCACACAGACATAGTCGCATTCTTTTGTTGCAGTTGAAAGCAAATGGCAGGTTGACCGTCTGTCTGTCTTCCTGTAAGAACTTGTTTTACAAACAGACAATTGTAGTGAGCATGGCACTCCAGAGATTTCTGGAGGCTAAGGTTTTCTTTGATGAGAATGTGACTCATGGGCTGGTCTCTTCAGTAGAAATTCTTATTATGTGTTGACATTACTACGGAGAATTAATTGGTGTTACCTGAGAGTGGATGTTGTTGAACCTCTGTGCACCAGTTCAGGAATGGTCCTGGGACTTTTGTGATTATTCTTGTGGCTGTGGCTGTGGCACAGGATAAAACCTACCAGCAACAACACCTTTGGTTCACCTAGCTCTTCTAAATGTCACATGCTCTTTTTTAAATCTCATCTCATTCTCCGAGGAACTGTGTGTCACAGGCAAGAGAAGTATGAACCAGGAGAAGAAAGTAAAGCTTGAGCGAGACTGGCAATTCTGAGGACAGACAAAGGTGCCAGTTAAACCACAGCCAGGCTTGACCCATCACACTGCCTAGAATTGTTTGTTTTTAAAGACAAAACACTATTTGGATTGTTTTTTAAAGAGTGATTCTTTGTAAATCATTATGTAGGACCCAAAGAACTTAGGTTTCCATTTTAAAAGGTAGAGGCTAAGAATGTAGCCTGGTTGATAAGCTGCTGCTCTAGCACATATGAAACCTAGAGTCAAGTCCCCAGAACCACGTAGGACCAGCTGTGGTGGCACAGAATCACACAGGACCATCCGTGGCGGCATAAATCACATAGGACCAGCCATGGCAGCACATGCTTGTAAACTGAGCACTTAGGAAACAATGGCGAGAGGACCATCCTTGGCTACACAAGGCCCTTTCTCAAAAAAAAAAAAAACTAAAATTAATAATAAATATGCTGAATTTTATCTTTATCTACTTTTGCTTGATTATCCAGTCAGTGTCCATAGTGCAGTCAACTCCATAAATGACTAATTCCATATGAGCCCAAATTTCCCATGAGCCTGTGTTAAAATACAATGCTGCTTGCTAAAAACAGGTCCTCAGATGAACCCAAGTGTTTTATATTTTTTGTATTTGTCTTACATACTGTGTCCTTGACATGTTTTTGGAAATAGGAGCTCTGCTCTCAGGAGCCCTCAGAGGCACTCCACAGGGGAGGCAGAGGGAAGAGCACAGCATTTTAGTTATCCGGTACATTAAAGTTACTGTCTTCCTTCTGTTGCTTTCTGCTGATAAAAACTATTGCTGGCACTTGCTGGGTTCTAGGCACCGATCGCCACATCAGAGTGCAGGCCTTGGGATCTGTCTTAGGCATTATTTCATCACAAAGGGCTTCAGTAGTTCAGTTTCCATTGTATTTGAACAATCGGTTTTGTGGTTGTGACTTGAGCAAATTTCATTTGGGGCACATATGTGCCAGAGAAAGCAGAATTTTAAGAAAAACTATAGAAATTGATTATTCTGCTTGAAACTCTCTTTGGTGACGCCACTCTTTATTGGTGGCCATCATTCCTCGCGCCTGGGGCTTTGGATTCAGATAACACATCGAAGAAGTGTGACTGTTTGAGAAAGAACCTCTTCCCAAGAGCCCCGAGCATCGGCTTGTGCAGATGCCTGCGGTTTACTAATGAGTCTCACAAATGTCACAATCTTCTTGGCCCATGAAGTTCACTCTCGCAAGATCCCACTTCTAGTGGGCATTATTTCATCATGTTTCTTTCAATATAATGAGAAAATAGCAAGTGCTTTGAACTTACAGGCTGCTTAGCTGACATGAAAGTATTGCTAGCATTATTGGTTACATCTACCAGAATACCTTCCTTAATAAAGTGAGATTAACTTGAAAGGGTGTGAGATCTACTACCTTTAGATTGGTGCCAGTTGGGGGAATGTTAGCTGAAGGGGAAATTTCAGGTCTATTATCTGTTTTGTTACTGCCTTTCAGGCTTCCAGCACTTGGCAAAAGGGGATGAGATTGAGGAAACACAGAGGAGACAGGAGATAAGCGGGAAATAACACCTAGAAAGACTTCTGCTGAGACAGCCTGTGATGGTCGGCCCCTGGTCTTTCTCTGACTCTATTCATCTGTGCTTGTATTTCATTTTCTACTGTTCACTGAACTAAGATTAGAATCTTGGATTTAATTAAATGCTCAAGAAGTATCTCAGGTACTGACACAGACTTTCAAAGGTTTCTTTAACACCATGAAATTTGGGTAGGATCAGGAAAGGGAATCAACTGAGAGCATGCTGGAAGGCTGCCTTGTCCTAAACATGTGTGATAGGCCACAGTGTTGTCATGACAACCTTGTACCGGAGGTCAGGTTCTCCTCAGTTTATACACAAGAACAAGACATTATCAAGATTAAAAAGCATCCCTGTAGTCCAGACCATACACTTAGTGAATGGGAGGCAGCACCCAGGACTAAGTTCTCAGCTCCTGCTGAAATGCTGTTGGCACCCATCATAGTGACTTTGCAGTGAAATGCTTATTGATTCGATGTTTTGGTCACCAAGGTCATATTCTCTGATGTCACTGATAATTGTGCTGATAAAAGATGAAAAATTATTAACTTTATTTCTACAAATAAACATCAGGGTGTTTGTATAATGCAAGCTATTTTCTGTACAAAGAACCCCTAACTACCAATGTTTCTAAGATGTTTATTTCCATTTCACATAAAATGAAGACAACAGCAATGAAACCCAGCCAACCTCGCATTTCTAGTGGGTGAGAACAGTTCTCTTCCAGGGAGGTGACTCAGGCGTCCAATTTCCTTCCTTTTTGTGGGGCTCCCACTGTAAACACATGTGATATAAGAGGCCACATTCTGGTGAGAGGTAGCAGTGTGATCCACTTAACTACAACCCCTGGGAACAGTAATCTCTGAATGATGGAATTACAGGTTCAAGAGGCACTAAATCTATCTTACAGCTTTCAGTAACAAGTATTTTACCAAGAGTGATGGCTAGTTTTTTGTCAACTGACCCAAGCTAGAGTCATCTGAAAGGAGGGAACCTCAATTGAGGAAATACCTCCATAATGTCTGACTGTAGGGTATTTTCCTAATTAGTGATTAGGGGAGGGCCCAGCCCATTATGGGTGGTACCATCCCTGGCTGGTGGTCCTGGGTTCTATAAGAAAGCAGGCTGAGCAAGCCATGATGAGCAAGCCAGTCAGCAGCACCTGTCCATGGCATCTGCATCAGCCCCTGCTCCAGGTTTCAGTCCTGTTTGAGTTCCTGTCCTGACCTCCTTCAGTGATGAACTATGATGTGGAAGTATAAGCCAAAGAAATCCTTTTCTCCCCAACTTGCTTTTGGGTATGATGTTTCATCACAGCAATAGGAACCCTAACTAGAACATCAAGTATGTTGATACTCAGAACCTCCATCTTCCTAGTCTCTGAACTTAATTCTTTGTGATTTTCTACTTGGCCACAAACACCATATATTTTTTGACAGTTCACTATATGTACCAAGCAAACATGAGAATTTCCAGGGTTTATTTCTGGCCACTACAACAGCAGTGTGGGCCCCTTGGTATGCATGTGTGCTGGAGGTGGAGAAAATCAAGTTCATGGAATCTGGGATCCATGTAGTTACCCAAGCATCTTGACATCCATCAGCCAGCCATGTGTAGGAGGTGGTTTCTAAGAACACATGTGCATTGATATGTAGCTGAGAGAGTTTCATGGACAGGATCTAGTAATGGTGACTATCATTTCTACTCCTAGTTCAGTACCCAGAACTGCATGACGTGAGCACACCTAAGAGCAGGGAGACAGTGGAGTGACGTGTGTGATGAAAACAGAGGGATAATGGGCTACTAAATAGCTCATCACTCTCCGCCTCAGTGAGAAATGCTTTCTAAAACATGTTTATATTGGCCACATTTGTCCGTTTGACAAACGACTAAATGTGTTCAGTGAATTGCAAAGATATTGAAAACTATTCCTGCTGTCCTATGAGCAGGGAGAGGGAGACTGCAAAAGAGCTACTTGGCAATGGCTACAAGCTCCTGCGTGTCATTTGAATATGTAAAATGTGTTTTTACATATGCAAAATGTGAGTTAAGCCTGATTTGATTATATTTGCTAAGAGTACAAATTTGACTTTCAGTGTACTGTGCATAGTTCTGTCATTTGAAAGACAGAGAGTATTTCAGAGCTCCCTCTAATCTCTCATGCTGAAAGTAATCCATGTTTATAACTAGACAGAATTCATTTTGTGAAAAAGTCACATACTCACGGACTTAAGGAACATGGCTTAGATAATGTGAGCTTTCTTCCTTTAAGCATGTCTGACCTCAGTCCCTTTATCTGGAGACACATGGAGTGAATAAAAAGCTTTCATGGTCCCATAGAATCAAAAATATTGTTGATGTCTGCGATCTGTACTGCCACCAGGGACCAGGTTGATGTCCGCCATCTGAGATGCTGCCAGAAACCATGTAGAAGCCCATGATCCATACTGCTACTGGCTGCTATGGACAAGGAGGCTCCTTCTGCAGTGCTATCGATGACTGCAGACTCATAACTTAGAATGAGACATCGAAGGCTTCTGTGACAACCTTTTCCCGCCACCCAAAAAGAGAAACTGTGATAAAGATGCTGAAATCTAGCTCTTCACAGTTGACGCTTCTGGTGTGTGTGGGGTGGAGTCAGGAAGGAGGGACTCGGTTTTCTTTGAGAGGCTGGTCACTGGCAGTTTGACCACGCTCGCTCCAGTGAGGACATGGGCAACAGAAGCTGGACTTGGTGGGGTTGTTTGCAGGCGGGGCATGAGGGTGGGAGAGCGGACCTGGGAGGAATGGGAAGCGAGTGTGATGGGGTGCATTGTACGAAATTCACAAATAATTAATAAAATTGTTATGTTGGAGAAGAGTACTTTTGAAGCTTAATTAAGAGTAGATATACAGGCTAGGAAATGTTAGCATTAAACGTATAACTTGCTTTTATTTGAACAAAAAGAAATCTTTAGGGGAAGGTGAGGGATGAGGAAAGAGGATAATAGAATATCTGTGATGTGGGAAAGGGAGTGTTGCTGAGGGGAGGGGTGGACAGGGATGGGGTCGGAGGGAGTCGTCAAACAGAAAGAATGTGTGCAAGTCTCATAATGAAAGCCATTATTTTGTATGCTAGTTTTAAAAGCTTAAAAATATTTGCTAAATAATTGAATGAATTGGAACCACAGGTTTTCAGGAAGGGACCCTGGTAGGTAGTCACTCATAACTTTTTAACATCTTAACTCCTGTTCTCATCCTCCTGCTGCACACGGCATCCTCCCACTTAGCAGATGACGACTGATTGACCTCTCATCTTGACTAGAAATTTGACTTTGCATTCTTTTAAGCACATAAAATGAGCTTCTGCCAGTGACTACATGGAGCAATACTAAAAAAGGTAGCTTCCTGGGTAAAGACACTGATGACCATGCCTGACGACCCAATTTCTGTGCCAGAACCTGCATAGTAGAAGGAGAGAACAGATTCCCACAAATCTTCTGGCCTCCACACAAGCACTGTAACATGTGTGTGTGCCTGAGTGCACACACACACACACACACACACACACACACACACACACACACACACACACAATGAATAAATGAAAATTTTAAACATCTCTTTCTGTGACTACCAGATTACCACTGTTCCTTCTGTATATACTTTTCTTCCGATAAAATATGTCCTTTTATGTGACTTTATTTTAGAAGCAGGACCTTATTATGTAGCCTGGGTTATCCTTGAACTTGTAATCCTCCTGCCTCAGCCTCCCAAGCTTGTTAAGTAAGCCAAGAAGACCTTTCAGAGAGATTCTCCATCTGAATCTCATATGCACCTTACAGTATTGTTATCTGTGGTCAGTGTGCTTTACATCAGCACTGTAGAAACTGTTAATCTTACATCACTAACCTCTCGGTCATTTGAACAGCATCTCTCAATTCCTGTGTCCCTCCCTGCCTCTGGTGGCTCTGCATCTACATGGATTTTTTTAGATGCTATTGATACTTGGTGATATTGGACGCCTTTTCACATCCCATTGGTCATTTATATATGTTTAAAATTTTTTGTGCTTAGTCATTTGCTTACCTTTGAATTGGTCTGTTTCAATTTTTACGATTGAATTTTCTAATCTTGCTATTTGTGTTAGATATTAACCTCCTTTTACATCTGCTGTGTGTGAATGTTTTATACCATCTCATAGGGTTCTTCTTTATCTTATCAATTTGGTGCATGTAATGTGGTGGTTTGTATGAGAATGGCCCCCATAGGCTCATGTATTTGAATGCTTGGTCCCCAGTTGGTGAAACTGTTTTGGAAGGATTAAGAGGTAAGTCCTTGTTGGAAGAGGTGTCACTGGGGATGGGCTTTGAGGTTTCAAAAGCCCACACCATTTCCAGTTAGCTCTCCCTCTCTCATGCACACACACACACACACACACACACACACACACACACACGCACACGCACACGCACACGCACACGCACACGCACACGCACATGCACATGCACACACACGCACACACACTTTTGAATAAGTGTGTAAACTCTCAACTACTGCTCCAGCCTTTTGCAGGCTCCTTGCTTTGGTGGTCATGCCCTCTAACCTCAGAAACTGTAGCCCCAGTAAACTCTCCTCTGGATGTTGCCTCGGTCATGGTATCTTGAAGTGTTTATCTAGTTATTCTTTACCAATAAAACACATCTTAAATAAACAACTTAAGCTTTTATGTTTCTCAACCTTATAAACTTTATATTTCTTATGCAAGTGTCTTTTCTGAATTTGGTAACAAGGAAAACTATAACTCTCTAGTCTTAAACCCCATCACAGACCTGAGAAGGATATAATATTATCTGAGTAAGCAGGGAGTATAGAACAAAAGTTTCCAAAACTACAGAAATGACAGAGACAGCTGTCTGACTGGACAGTCACCCAGTGTTCCTCTGCAATGTTGGGGCATCCATCCTCAGCCTATAGGCCTAGAATATCTGACAGACTTTCATGTGAAGCAGGAAATTTTGAAGGACTCTCCTACCTTGTCTTAACAAAGTTCATCAGTCACCTTCTTTTGTGTCCTGCTTGTCCAATTGGACAGCATACTGCCAGCAGTTGAGGCAAGGGCAGTTTCTTGCCCAAATGGCTAGCTTTGCCACATAGAAAGCAAACTCCATATGGAGGTTCTTTGATGTCCATCATCCTCTCTGAAGTAGATTGGTGCTGCCAGGAGCAGACATGTCTCACTGTTATGAAAAGCCTTCTGTTATTAAAACATCTTAAATGCCTATTCTATAGGTCTCTAAAGTGTTTGAAGATCACCTGTTTATCTAAGATATCTCTATTTGACCTTGAAAACATACCTTACCTGACAAGTTTGATTGTAACAGGTGACTACTAACCTGCATTTCTTAATTATGCTAAATAGTTTCTAATAATAGCCTTCAAGGACTAGAAATTTACATTATATTTGTTAAATGAGCTACATAGGTGTAATACCTTAAACAAGATTAGAAACATATAATACAGTATAACAAAAATTACCTCAAACTTGTATCGATATTTAAAAATCCATACCAATGTGAAATATTTGAGAATAGTAGTTACATTTTTAGTTTAAAAGTAGATTCGATAATCTACCCTTTTATCCTATTATTCCTATATCCTCTTTTTTCCAGAACAAGATCCTTCAATTTGATCTCCTTTGCTTAGTTTTTTCTCTGACCATAACCAATGGTTATAACTTGTAACCAACCCCCTAAACAAGACAAACATTCATGACCCACCAAATGACCAAAAACCACCCACCCCACCTCTTGGGAATTTGGGTATTGTGTTCTTAAAACTTCTCCTGTTGTCTGAGGGTGATGGCATCTTTAAGGGACCCTGAGAAAATTGAGAGTTCTGCCAGAGACAGAGAACAAAGCGTGCTTAAGAACGGCTAGCCCAGAGGATAGCCATTGCCTACCCTGACTTCTTCCAGTTACAGGCTAGTTCGACATCAGAGCTTTGCAGAGCCACTGGGAAAGTAGTCAGTCCATCTCCCAGTAGCCTAACCCCCTTCTAGGCAAACAGGGAGGAGGACTCTAGCCCCTCCGGGCTAACGCAGTCCACTGACTCCAGGCTCTTCAGGTGTTTAGATGGGTCTTACTATGTAGTCCTTGTTGATTGTGGATGCTTTCTTTTCATTTTTCCTGTTGTGTAGTTTAAAAACACAAGTTCTTAAGACTGGCCTTTGAAATGTGTCACATGATATGCATTTCAAGGAAGATCTTACCCCTTTAACTGAGGGGTATGACACTCTTCTGGCCCATAGCTGCGGCCTGAGCTGAGCTCACCACTCTCCAGCCACTGTGCTTTGTGGTCCCTTTACAGCCCTCACTGGATGCTGTCCTGTCATCCTCTCCTTCACTCACAAACTGCAGCAATTTATTATTATGTATTTACTCCCTGCCTTTCCCTGCTCCCAAATTTCAAGAGATCGAAAACTCCAATAACCAGAGGCATGAAGTAGATTTTAATAACTTTTTTCTGTGAGTGAATGATCCTGGTGTTGGTACCAGAATTGAATCTCCCATCTCCAGAAATCTATTGTACTGAGGCCCGTCTACATGTTTACAAAATCTTACTGAATTATTTCTATATTTGCCCCATGTAGAAAATAAGCTTATGTGTGTCTGCAATGCAAAATTTATGTGTTACTGTGGAAAAATGCCCAACCAAAGCAATGTAAAGGAAGAAGGATTTATGGGCGCACAGTTGGAGGGACCACTACACCATGGCAGGGAAGGTATGGTGGCAAAATGCAAGGCAGCTGGTGTCTGGAGCTTGTGTCTGAACTGGAAAGTCACCATCTTTTCTGAAACCAAGCCTCAAGTGATGCAGATTGGCCACACACTCTGTACAAGAGACGATGACTTTCAACTTGGGATTCTGTGTCATCCTGCCTGGTGTATGTGGTGCTCAGGCAGCTTGTGCTGGGGTTGAATCCAGGGCTCTCAGCATTCTAAGCAAGCACTCTACCAACAGCTACATCCTCTTTTCTCCTTTTAAATCAGTCTCGACTCCAGGTCATGGAGAGTGCTACCATATTCAGAGTAGGTCAGTTAACCCATCTGGAAATACTCTCACAGACCCACCCAGAGGTGTATTTCCATGCTTATTCTAAATCCCTGTAAACTGATGATACTCACTGTCACAATGTCCTAAACTCAACAACTGTCTAATTGCTGTTGTACATGAGGGCAAGAGCATAAAATAAGCATGGGTTAAGGGCTCCTTGGGAATGTCACTGAGGTAGTCAGCATGGAGAGTGGAGAGACAGATGCTGATGGTTTCTATAGGCTGGAGAGATGGCTCGGGGCTTAAGGAGACTTACTGCCCCTGCAGAGGACCCCAGTTCAGCTCCCAACACCCATACAGAGTGGCTCACAACAGCCTGTAACTGGAAACTCTAGCTTCTGGCTTCCAAGGGCACACACACACACACACACACGCACGCACGCACGCACGCACGCACGCACGCACACGCACACGCACACGCACACACCCTGCAACATCTTAGAGACTTGTTTTATGAACTTAGGTGTAAAAAAACTTTCTCTTCCATGTCAAGGACAGGAAGTCACATGACCTCAGATTCTCTTGGTGGCCTTGATAGACAGTCTTTAATAGAGCTTTTCAAATTTGCCTTTTATGGGAAAATTTTCTTTTTCTGTTGTTGAAATGTCTTATTTCATTCTTTTATTCTTTCCCTACCAAATGATAAATTTACATGGTTTTGAAAGTAGAGGTTTCCTTGGAGATAACTTACTCCAACACACTCATTTTTATTTATTTTTTCAAAGTAACACAATTAACTTGTATTTATATAACACATTTTTACAATTTCCTTGGGATAAGAAAATATAAGTAAGTCTTCAAACACAGAATAATACTTCATTTTCTCATCTCTTAATTTTCTAGACATGTTAGTTTTTCTTTGATTCCAGGGTTTTATTTATCCACATTTCAATGGTTCTCAGTAGATTTATAAAGTTTTGGCTAGACCCAACATTTCATCTTGTCTCAATTTTGGGCTTTTGCTGTTTAAGCTGTGGTGGAGCTAAGAACCCAGGCCCTCTTGAGTGTGAGACAAGACTCTGCTGCTCAGTGACACCCTGCCTGTGAATTCCTGTTGATAATTAACATACCTGGATACTCTGAGGTAGTTTGTGTGTTTATAGAGCAAGATGTCTTTAAACTTCTTGTGAGTTTTAGAACTTTGATATTAACAAAAGAATTTTTATAAAAAGTATTTTTATTTTTATTTGGGATGTAAGGGTTATTCAGCTGTATTGCTTTATCTTGCTTTATTTTATTGTTTTGGTGACAGGGTCTAGCTGTGCTGTCCAGGCTGACTCAAATTCTTGCTCTTTTTGTCTAAGTGCTGGGATCGCAGTGAAAACCAGGCCTGGATTTCAACAGTTTGTTTCTTAAGTCCAAGCAGTTGATCTCCCTCCAAATAGCTGCTTGCTTGCTATCGGTCAGCTTTGGGCGCAGTTTTCCTTTGCTCCCGAGGTGGAAGCTGTGTTACCTCTCTTCTTCACTCCTTAAGATGTTTAAAGACCGTTACAATTTATTATATCCAGCAGATATCATACTCTCAGTAAATATTAGTTAAATATTTTTTCTTCCAACTATTTTACTCTTTTTTTTTGAAATTAAGGAATTTCTTATATTCATTTTACATACCAATTACAGATTCCCCCTCTTCCCTTCTCCCACCCCTCCCACCTTCCTTCCCGAAACCACCCCCCATTCCCTCCTCCAACAAGGCAAGGCCTCCCATGGGGAGTCAGCAGAGCCTGGTACATTCAGTAGAGGCAGGTCCAAGCCCCTCCCCCTGCATCAAGGTTTTGCAAGGCATCCCCCCACAGGAAGTGGACTCCAAAAAGCCTGCTCATGCACCAGGGATGAATCCCGATCCTACTTCCAGGGGGCCCCTTAAGTAGTTCAAGCTCTACAACTGTCTCCCTTATGCAGAGGGCCTGGTCCAGTTCCATGGAGGCTCCACAGCTGTTGGTCTAAAGTTCATGAGTTCTCACTAGCTTGGTTTGGTTGTCTCTGTAGATTTCCCATCATGATCTTGATGACCATTGCTCACAGAATACCTCTTCTCTCTCTTCAACTGGTCTCCTGGAGCTAGGCCTGGTGCTTGGCTGTGGATCTCTGCATCTGCTTTCATCAGTTACTGGAGAAAGGCTCTATGATGACAGTTATGGTATTCACCAATCTGATTACTGAAGTGAGCCAGTTCAGGCATCCTCTCCACTATTGATAGTAGTCTAAGGTTGGGTCATCCTTGTGGATTCCCAGAAACTTCCTAGCACCCTGTTTCTCCCTATTCCCATGATGTCTCCCTCCATCAGGGTATCTCCCTCACTGCTCCCCCACTCCGTTCCTGCTCCAGCTGGACCACCCCTTCCCTCATGTTTTCATCCCCCATCCCCTACCCTCCATTGCCCGCCTCATGCCCCAGTTTACTCATGGAGAGCTCCTCTATTTCCCCTTCCCATGGTGATCCATGTATCCCTCCTAGGGTCCTCCTTGTTAGCTAACTTCTCTCTAGCTGTGGGTGGCAGTCTGGTTATCCTTTGCTTTACATCTAGTATCCACTTATGAGTAAGTACATACTATGTTTGTCCTTCTGAGTCTGGGTTACCTCACCCAGGATGATATTTTATACTTCCATCCATTTGCCTGTGAATTCATGATGTCATTGCTGAGTAGTACTCCATTGTGTATATGTACCACATTTTATTTATCCCTTCTTGTGTTGAGGGGCAATCTAGATTGTTTTCAACTATAGGTTCTGGCTATTACAAATAATGCTGCTATGAACATAGTTGAGCATGTGTCCTTGTGGTTTGATTGAGCATTCCACAGAAAGATCTGCTTTGGACTACAAACTGCTTAGGACAATTTTGAGATGGCTAGCTGAGATGATCCAGCCTGACAGACTACTTGAACAAGGACTTGAAACAAGCCCTGAACTTTCCTTTTATGCAGAGATTGGACAAATGATACAGGACTTGACAATTAACCTATTTTTTTTTCTTTTCAAGATTCCCTAAAGATATCTTCACCACTAGAAAGCAAAAAGGAAAAGAGAATATACATATGAGATAGATCATTGAATCTACTCTGAGAAAAATGATAAAGAAATAATAGGATAAATAGGTAGATCACTGAATCTACACTGAAAAGAAAAAGGAGAAGATATAAGAATGACAAAAGGTAGGTTACTGAATCTATTATGAAAAGAAAAAAAGAGAGAATATGGTTATGATAAGATAAAAAGGGAGATTATGGAATCTACTTTTAAAAAGGAATTACTTGTTTTAAATAAGATAAGTAATGAAAATTTGTTGGTCTGAGTTTATCAGATGTTACTGGACATTGTTAATATATATAATGGAGTTTTTATCTGAATCTGTCAAATGTTAATGGACTAGACATCATTAATGTAATTTTTGGCTGTATGTATTGTATATACTTATGGATAGCTTTTCTTGTATTAGTTACAAGCTTTCTTTAATTTTAGACAAAGAGAGGAAATGTGGTGATATTGTGTTCCCCAAAATATTGTGTACCTTAATAAACTTATCATTTGTCCAGCCCAAGAGTGGTATAGCTGGGTTTGAGGTAGACTGATTGCCAATTTTCTGAGAAACTACCATACTGATTTCTAAAGGGACTCGACAAGTTTACACTCCCACCAACAGTGGAGGAGGGTTCCCCTTGCTCCACATCCACCAACAGTGGAGGAGGGTTCCCCTTGCTCCACATCCACCAACAGTGGAGGAGGGTTCCCCTTGCTCCACATCCACCAACAGTGGAGGAGTGTTCCCCTTGCTCCACATCCACCAACAGTGGAGGAGGGTTCCCCTTGCTCCACATCCACCAACAGTGGAGGAGTGTTCCCCTTGCTCCACATCCTGTCCAACATAAGCTGTTTTCAGTGGTTTTGATCTTAGCTGTTCTGACAGGTGTAAGATAGTATCTCAGAGTCATTTTGATTTGCATTTCCCTGATGGCTAAGGATATTGAGCAATTCCTTAAATGTCTTTTGGCCATTTGAGATTCTTCTGTTGAGATTACTCTGTTTAGCTTTGCAGCCCATCTTTTAATTTGATTGTTTGGTATTTCTATGTCTTGTTTCTTAAATTCTTTATATATTTTGGAGATCACCTCTCTGTCAGATGTGGGGTTGGTAAAGATATTTTCCCATTCTGTAGACTGTTGTTTTGTCTTATTCACCATGCCCTTTGCCTTACAGAAGCTTCTCAGTTTCAGGAGGTCCCATTTATTAATTATTGCTCTCAGTGTCTATGCTACTGGTGATATATTTAGGAAGTAGTCTCCTGTACCAACACATTCAAGACTACTTTCTACTTTCTCTTCTATCAGGTTCGGTGTAACTGGATTTATGTTGAGGTCTTTGATCCACTTGGACTTGAGTTTTGTGCATGGTGACAGATATGGATCTATTTTCAATCTTCTACATGTTGACATCCAGTTATGCTAGCACTATTTGTTGAAGATATTTTCTTTTTTGCATTGTACAGTTTTGGCTTCTTTGTCAAAAAATCAGGTGTTCATGGGTGTGTGGATTAATGTCAGGGTCTTCAATTTAATTCCATTGGTCCACATTTTGGTTTTTATGCCAATGCCAAGATGTTTTTATTACTATAGTTCTACAGTAGAGCTTGAGGTCATGAATGATGATAACTCCAGAGGTTGCTTTATTGTACAGGATTGTTTTAGCTATCTTTTTTTTCCATATGAAGTTGAGTATTGTTCTTTCTAGGCCTATGCAGAATTGTGTTGGAATTTTGATGGGGATTGAATTGAATCTGTAGATTGCTTTTGGTAAGACTTCCATTTTTACTATGTTAATCCTACCTATCCATGAGTGAGGGAGATCTGTCCACTTTTTGACATCTTCATCAATTTCTTCAGAGAATTAAAGCTCTTGTCATACAGGTCTTCCACTTGCTTAGTTAGAGTTACCCCAAGGTATTTTATATTATTTGTGGCTATTGTAAAGGGTGATGTTTCTCTGATTTTTTCTCAGTCTGTTTATCATTTGTATATAGGAGAACTACTGATTTCTTTGAGTTAATCTTATATTCTGCTACATTACTGAAAGTGTTTATCAGCTGTACATTTCTGTTAGGATATTCCATTCTTCCTCTTTACAACTTCCTATTAAATACATAGAGGTTAAACAAACAGAGGGGTTGTACTAGGCTCACATTCCTGGTATTTTAGGGCTAGAAGAAATTTTTGAGTGATTTAATCAAAATATCATTTTTTCAGACAAGAAAATGGAAACATGAATCAATTGCCTCTACTAGCATTGTGTGTATGCACATGTGTGTATGTTATGTATATAGAGATACTGATAATAATAGGAAGTATATTTCCAATACTTAGGTTCATCAGTAAGATGCTAAATGCTTTTCTTCACGTGTGTGTGTGTGTGTGTGTGTGTGTGTGTGTGTGTGTGTGTGTGTATACACATACATGTACATATGTGTGCAGCTATGCTCACCTGTGCTTGCATATGGAGGTCAGAGTTTGGTTTCTCTGGTATCTTCACCTTATTTTATGAGACAGAGTCTTCCCCTGAATCAAGAGTTTTCCTTTTTAATGTGACTAGCTTGTGAGTGCTCAGTATCCACCAGTCTCCATGTTCTTTTGCCACCATGCTTTTTACATGTTTTCCTCACTGAGCCATCTCCTCAGCCTACTTGTTGCTGTTCAGGCACTGACCTGCTAATTTTGTCCTTTTTGTGATGTGTTTCTGCTTTTACCTCCATTATCAGCTTTAAATAAGAGAAGCCCAGGGAAGGCAAGTAGGTTCCCATGTCATACACCTTGGAAATGTGGAAGTTGGGAGTTGTATCTATTCATTTAGCTGTCTGAGCTTTCATGTTAGAATCGTACTACCCATGAGATAGGGTAGAGCTCTGATTAGACCGGCAGTAGAGCCCAGGACTGTGCCTGAATTCCTTGTGAATGTTCTCTGAAATGTTGAGATGCGTAGTGTTTGAACTGTGCCAACTGGATGTTAGACTGAGTGTCGGTGGAGTAATGGGGGCAATATTGGGAGGAAGCCGGTGCAGCCGCAGAGTGAAAGTAGCGTACAGAGATGTCTTGGGAGGTAGGATGGTGTAAGAGTCTGCATGGATAGGAACTTTAAATGTTGAGAGCTCTTTCTGTGCATCCAGAGATGGTGGGTTGTGCAGAGGTTTCCACCTGGCCATGGGATGAACCTTTTTAAATAGATCAAAGCAAGTGACCGAGGTGCAGCTCACCCCATCTCTGCCAGACCCCATTCTTCCTCTCCACATCCCTCACTTCTGATAGAGCTTCCTACTTGACTACTGTGTGTCTTCTGAAGGGTTTCCTCAGTGATTTCCAATGGCTGCCCAGACAGAGGATGTAAGGACCACACTTAAGAGAGATGAGATGTAAAGAAATTATTGACATTGCTTTTCGTATGAGTAGATCTCTCTGGAATGATGCAGAGGATGAGAAGGGAAGGCACAGAGTTCAATCTCATTGTGCAGCTTCTTGCTGAGGTGTGACCAACTCCAGGTGAAGTGCAACATTTTCACTCTGTGCCCATCATTCATCAAGTGACTTGTCAGTGACTTCTTACACACTGAAGAGCATAAATGAAATGTGTGTGTGAAGTAGAGAAATCGAAGGAAAAAATTCCACTGGAAGGTCTAGTGTTGAGAGATCTTTCTGTGCATCCAGAGATGATGGTTGTTCAGAGGCCCTTGTCCCTTGTCCTGGGCCCTTCTAGGAGTCTTTATAGTAGAATGGCACTTTGGAATAATTAAGAATCATGTGAAAATGCTGTCAGGTACAGGATGTATCCCCCATCAAATTATATGACAGAAGCAATCACACTGTTACTGTAAACAGCACAAGCAAATGTTTCTGAAATTTTTTTCCAAAGGAAACACACTAAGATTATTGGTTAGATGTGTATTTAAATAAGAGACACCCCGGGTACAAAGCACCATGGGATCATGACTCTTATCTTTGATTGCAAGTTTGAAAATGGAACTGTGCCCTGTAAAGCAAATTGCTATTGGCTTACATGCTCACTAGCAAGAGACAAGACATCATACTGTGAAGGGTCAGACAAATGCCTTTCTATCAAAGTCAGCTGAGTGACAGTCAGCTGGTCACCTGGATGACCAATCTACAAAATAGTAAAAACAGAGGAGGATCTTGGCCCGTGAGTACACATTTGAAAGGGTTGAACATCATGTGTTCTGGTGGATCCATGTGTACATCATTATCTAGGCTGTGTTTAGCTTTCTTGTAGAATCTTAAAGACTTAATAGCAAACACAAAAAGGATCTATTAAATGTGGATTTTTCAGATTCATGGTCAACAGTAAGTGCTCAAAAAGCAGTGGAAGAAGTAACTGTGTGATAATGAACACAAATGTAGATTTTTAGAAGTTGTGAAGTTTTCTGTCAGATGTCTGCTGTTCATCTCCTACCATGAGTCCTGGAATGAAGTCCTCTCTGACCATGACTGATTTAACGAAGGAACACAAAATATTCAGTGAAATAGCTCATCTTCTCCCATTTTTATGCCATATAGTTTTGAAGAAACAAAGTGAGTCTAAAGAAAGCTCTAGAATCTGAGACACAGGTACAGTGTTGGTCACATTTCCAGGCAGAGGAGACACGTGGCTCTCTGAGCTCCTGTGATGCAGCCACATTGCAGAGGGACAGTGGGCAAGCCGTTCATGGCTGCCTATTCCACGGAGTGTTCCACAGTGTCTCACAAGGCCACCACGGAGGAAAAGGACAAACTTCTTATTTAAAAAGTTAAAAGGAAGATAACTTATAAAACCACAGGAATAACACAAGACCAATAAATAAAAGGAAAAGGAAGACTGGAGCCCGGAAAAGAGGCTATAAAATAGTGTTGGTTGTGGTGCTGGGATATGAGAGACTGAATGAAAAGGGGAAGTTTAATCTCTGAATTCATCTATTGACGGTAAAAAAAGAAAGCCAGGAGATACCCAGTCAATAGCCTCATTCCCAGAAGTCATGTGGAAGAGCTAGCCGCGTGGCCCCATCTGTAGTCCCTGGTGGTAATGGACACAGGAGCAGTCCCAGAGAATCTCTGGCCAGCCAGCTCAGTCTGATAGGCCCAGGTGCTCCTGAGGGACCCTCTCAAAACAAGGTAGATAGCTCTGGAGGAACGGCACCCAAGGTTGGCCTGTGACCTCCACACTGTGCACACACACATGTGCACGCATGCGAACATAAACACACACAAAATCAATACATTAAATAAAACTGAATAAAGTAAAGTAAACATGGGGCTGCTTCCAAACCAAGGAAGAAATGATAATGACGCATCTCTCTGCAGGCGGAGTTTGATGGGAACACAAAGTTGCTTTTAGTGAAGAGCAGTAGGAAACGAGCCATCTCAAACTTCCTGAAAGGCAAGCAGCCAAGTGCCATTTTCTCTCCTGCCTCACCCCAAACTGTCAGGCCCAGGCTAAAGCTGTGCCATTGGTGGTAGTGCATGCTTGGGAACCAGCCAGCCATGCTTGACTCAAATTCTCAGTTGCTTTCTTTTGGAAAAATCCCAACACATTTTCATTTTGAGAGCGGCCTCTGATTTTTTTTCCCATTAACCAGAATTGTTTCTAACTGCTTTATCCAAATCTTGCTCTTGAATGTCCTTGAAGAGGTTTTTGGAGGATTATGTGAAGCATCGTCCCCTTTGGAGCATCAACGTGGGCCCAGGAGATGTTGGGAAATGCGTGTAGTTTTCATGCGGGTAGAAGGACATCCAACTGAACGCCAGACTTTAATTCCATCAGCAAGTTCAGATGCCATTCAAAACTGGAAGGTACATTTTGAATGCTTTATTAGTAATACTCTATTGCCAACACTGAGTTACAGCTAGTGTTTTTACGGGAGGGCTAGGAATACTAGGGACATAAAGCAATTTTATAGCCAGTTACCTTTGAGGTTAAGGGAGGTGACGATTCATCACATCAAGGTCTTTAGTGCATGCCACAAAAACAGACCATGCTGTGTGCAGGCATGATTGCTTGCCACTTTTTAGTGTGTGAGGAGTACTGGAGAATAGAGGTCATAGCAGGCTGAAAAGCAGCCTGCAATTTGTGCAGTGGGGACAGGGCTTATGATGCTTTTGAGAACACCCCAGTTGCTGTGGAGACACAATCCTAATCCTTAAAGTACTACATTTATGCTTTAATTAGAAAACTTCTATTAAGATCAACCTTTCAGTGAGAGACCATTATCTAAACAGAACACAGTCATTTCAGCTGCTAGATGAAAAATGTGTATTTTAAAAGCCCGAGAAGAAGTGACTTGAATGTTATCATCAGCTCACACATGGTCCTGAGGTACCCTGCTGCCATCTCCCATCCCAGCACAAGCTTCAAAACCTCAGCCTGCTTGATAATTGTCAGAGTTATTTTAATTTGAGCCATAACCAATTATGTATGTAAAAATATACTGTCAGAATGATCATCGGAGAGGAAGAACATGAAAATGTGGTTTTTCAGACTGGAGATTAATGAACCCTCAGCATTGTTATTAACTTTGCAGAACGGGTACCAATTTCTAAACATCCACATCTCAAAATGCTTCGGCTTTCATTTCAAGACAATGAGTCCAGTGGATGTTCTGACTGGATCAGGAAGGTACCACTGCAAGTGTTTGGCACGTCTCCCCTGTGTTCCTCATCTCGATTTTCCTCAGAGTATTTCTCTTCCCGTTCTTCCTCTTCATATTAGTTGGGCATTGTGTGAGAGCTCTATTTTCAGTGACACAAGAAGAAGAAAAACAATGTTCAGGCTTATTTTTATTTTTTAAACATTGGAGATGGGCTCTGTTTTCCTGGGTTCGAGCCAGGGCCCTGATAGAACTGTGTATGGCCACACACGTGTAGTATGATTGAGCACTGCCAGAGAGTATGTACAGACACACAGACCTTTCTAGCACTTGGCACAAAACAGATCAGAAGTTGGGAAACAAGACTAGGAAGAGGAACACAGAGCAGGATGGAGAAGAATGATTGGTTCCTTGATGAATGACAAGGAGGTAGACCACAAAGCAAGGCAGAGGCTAGTGGGTTGTTCTGGTTAGTTGTTTTTTTAACTGTTAACTTGACATAACCTAACATCACCTGGGAAGAGAGACTCAATTGAAGTCTAGATCATGTTGGCCTATGGGTGTGTGTTGATTGTTAAGTGATATTGGGAAACCCAGCTCACTATGAGTAACACCATTCCCTAGGCTGGGCCCTGAAATGTGTAAGAGTGATGAAAACTAGGTGGGTATGAGCAAGCAGGTGTCACGGTGTATCTGTTTCTCTTGCCCTTGACTGTGGGTGTAATGTGGACTGGTTAGCTGAGTTCCTGCCTTGGCTCTCTTAGTTTGGACTCTAACCCGCAGTTGTCAGCCAAGTGAACCCTTTCCTTGCCCGTATTGATTTTTGTCAGGACATTTTATCTCAGCAACAGAAATGAAACTTGAACGAGTTCTTGATGAGTTGCGGGAGGTGAAACACAGCAAGGAGAAGAGGCCCATGGGTTTTCTGTTATGGTTCTCAAGGAAGGGTAGAACTTCTGGGCGGAGCCAACTGGATTGTCTGGTTTTCCATACACAGAAGAAAGGCAGAAGGCCTTGGGCAAGAACACAACAATTTAGAGACTACACAGAAAATAGAAAAGGCTGTTAGTCTAACGGCAGAGGAAAACCAGTGAGCTGTAGAAGGAAGAGAAAGCCAGGGAGAGGCTCTACCTGGAATCAGAAAAAGAAAGCAAATAAATGTTTGCTTGTTTTTTAACTAAAAAAGAGGCATCAGCTTCCTCCACACCCTCTCAGGACCCTCAGCCGGCCGGAGGGATGAGGCTTCCTCCTGCGGTGACTGGGCAGAGCTCCAGGTAGCTGAGGAGATGAGGCTGTGGCATCTTTCCTCTCTTCCCTTTGCCCTTGACCATGCACATGCTCAGGTGCGTGGATAAGATGGACGATTTAAAATGAAGGCCCCAAATGAACAATGTTCTACCTCAGAAAAACTCCCATCTTGGGGATCCTTTTTAAGGCAAAAATTCAAACAGTCTTGGGAAAGGTATTATTAGACTCATCATGGAATGAAATGTCACAAACCATTAATTTCATGAAACTCCAACCAAATCACAGTCAAACCATGAAAAACAGAGGAGAAAAAAAAGGTCCAGAAATCACTAAGACAACACTAACTCTCCAAAAGCATAATTAATGAATTCAACTCAATCCTCTTAAAAACAATGCTCTATTGTATTTGAAGCTTAGTTGTGCCTAATTAGTTTTTGCATTTTCTCTTAAAACCATGGAAACATGGTCTCAGAGTTTTCAATTAATTGGGGAGTTAGAAGCCCCAAAGGACTAGGTCAAAGCAGAAGCAGCCAGCCAGAGGGCTCTTGCTTTCTGTTGCTCTGAAGATTGGGCTGTACTCATGAGTGTGGCCTACAAGGGACCACAGGATGAAAACTTGTCTCTCTACACCTGGCCACTCACATTTCTCTGTTGCTTATAGGCCGCATGTCCCTCTGGCCTTGGAGAATAGCCGCTTCCCATTTATTTTGCTGTGCTGACAACTCCTCCTGATGTAGGTTTGGTTTAGAGCTCAATATCTTCTGGAAGTAAAATCTTCCCTCCTGCCTATCTGTGAGCTCCCCCTGCACTGAGCCTGTCTTAGCAGCCGGCCACTGTGTAGTGATTTAGATGTCTATTTACCAAACCATAATCGTCCTCACTGGACTGTGAATTCTACCCTTGTGTTCGACAGGACTTTGTATAATATAGCGTCATGGAAGACTTGTTTCATAGGGTCTCATGTTAGCTGTGGTGGTGGGTGATGAACTGTAGGCTCCCTTGTTTTCTCTGAGGTGCCTGTTTTCTCCCATTTGAGTGTGGTTTTCACATTGTTTTAAGCCAGGGCCCTCCGGTGTTTGAAAACCAAAGCTTTTAGCTGTCCTCGTAGATCTCATCCAGCTTTTAAATACTGGTTTGAAAAGGTGGTTGTTATTAAAACTCCCAATCCTTCCTGGGTCACCCCTTGGTTGTTCTTACAGGAATATCTAATAGAATAGGAGACCTTTAATGCGGTGTCTTAGGACCTGGTTGCTCGTAAATAGTTGCCTCTAAAGGAACTTCTTGTTGTTTTGGAAATTCGTAAGACATCCTTGAAAGCCACCTTCTTTGTGGAAGGGCAATTTTTCAGTGTAAGAGGCAGGATACATCAATTCTGCTCTTTATTTGTCTCATAACCAGGAAACTTTTTAGCCCCATGGTGTAATATATTTTTCATTTTACAGCTTAATATTTTGCTACGTTTTTCACTAAATTATGTGCAGTTTGGTTTCAGGATGATCTAAGAATAGAAAAAGGGAGGAAAATAAATAAATTCACTGTGTTTTCTGCTGGGAGTAGAAGTCACTCTGCATTCAAACGACGGACATGGGAGGGCTGACTTCTCCTGCGGCACATGGCACCCACCGTAGGGAGACATTGCAGTGCCTGGGTCAGTATTACCATTCAGCAGTTTTTAATTAGTCACCCAGCTTTGAACCATTCTGTCCAAGCTCCTTGCCACATGCAGATTTTGAAGAGTTGAATGTGGCTGGCCTGGGTTAGGATGAACCAGAAATGTAAACACATTGGCCAACCACTTCAAAGAACGCTAAAGGAATTCAAAATATTTCATTTTTGTCTCTATAAATCATCTCATGGTAATTACATGTTGAAAGGATAATCTGAATTTATATAAATGAAAACCATTTTTAAAAGGGCCAGAGACATGGATCAGCAGGCAAGAGTGCTTGCTGCTCTTGCAAAGGACCTGAATTCAGTTCCTAGCACCGATACTATGCGCTCACAACTGCCTTTAACTCCAGTAAGAGAATCAAACTCCCTCTTCTGGCCTCTGAGGGCCCCTGCACACACCTACACATGCATGTAATTAGACACACACACACAAATAAAAATATAGTCTTTTAGAAGGAGCACTATTAAAATCAGTCCATTTGTTTCTTTTTATTACTTTAATGTGGTTCCAGGAAACTTGAAATTTTGTATGTGTTTGTTTCTTTTCTCATTGTTGTGGTAAATAACTGACAGCAGCATTGGAAGGGAAGAAAGGTTTTATTCCGACTCATCATGTCAGAGGTTCCAGTCTGCTGTGACGGGAAGGCATGGGGGTAGGGGTCACCCACTGTCTGTCTTTGGGAGTGTGAGCCAGCTGGTCATATCACAGTGGCCAACAAACAAGGGATGGGTAGAGACATCGAAGGCCCAACTCTGCTGACTGACATCCTCCAGCCAGGTCTCATGCTCAAAGGCCCCACAATCTCCAGAAAGAGCAAACACAGCCTGTGGGGCGCTGTGGACTCCAGCCACGAGGGAGCACATGACTCGCTCTGTGGTTTGATTGGATGGCGCTGTTCTAGGTAGGGTCTAGATAATGATGAGTTCTTGTTTCCATTGGTAAAAAAAAATAAAGTCACTGTAGTTGGTAAAACTTGGTGACTGGGTGACATTCAGAGATGAGATTCCCAGAGGTTGTTAATTGTACCTAACTTCTCAGGACGAATCACTCAAGGGCATTACTACTTCTCAAGGAGTGGCTGGGAATTCATGGTATAGCCCTGGCACTATGAGGACTCAGTGAAATATGTGAAGGAAGTGGCTCTGACTAATATTCTTGTAATGAGAAGGGTGTGAATGCAAACAGGGACACTTTCAAATGTTACATAAACTTGTGGTGGATGTTAATTATCTGTACATTCAGTGAGAGGACCAGAGGGACCTCGCACATCTCTGTGAACTCTTGTGTGAGCTGTTCTCACATAGCTGCTTACTCTCCATCCTGGACTTTCCAAACGATGCACATTTTCCATAATCAGCATGCCAGCCTTTTGGATCCATTCCTTATTCTTGGATATTGGAGTACTTCCATTTCCCTACAATTTTCAATGTTGTTGTGATAGATAACTGGAAAAATCTTCCCATATTTTGACTTCCCAAGGATGTCAATTTGATTTTAAAGGAGATTATGAATTGCCTAAGTGTGGAAAACTAGCTCAGCTTTCTGCCCCACACTGAACAACTATCCAAAGAGAAGGGAGTTGGCTGCAAGCTTCCTTCTCAACCTGTTTCTATTTCTTTAGGATGGGAAAAGACTTACTCAATGTTGACATGAAGTGTTTCCTGTTGTGAGAATATTGACAATATAAAACAATAATAAGACTGAGGCGGCTTGAATGAGATGCCCCATAGGCTCATATGTTTGAGTACTTAGTGCCCAGTGGGTGAGACTGTTTTGGAAGGATAGGAGGTGTGGCTGTGTTGGAGGAGTATCACTAGGGCCAGGGTTTGAGGCTCCGAAAACCTCCTACCATTCACATGTGCTCTCTGCTTCCTACTTGTGGATCAAGATGTGAGCGCTCACTGTGCCTGCCTCCACACCTTCACTCCACTGTCCTGGACTTCAACGCTCTGAAACTGTAACCCCAATTAAATGGTTTCTTTTACAGGTTGCCTTGGTCATGATGTTTTAGCAGAGAATAGAAAAGTAACTAGTGGATCAGGGCAATGTATAGAAGGAAGAGTTTATTCCAGTTTTATGAGCCAGACTGCTAAAAGTCCATAATAGGGAGGAATAACAGCAGGATCAGGAAACTGAGGGAGATCACATTCTGAACTGCTAACACCAAAGCAAGAGAGGGTGAACCGGAAGCGGGTGAGGCTGTATGTTTCAAACCCTGTCTCCAATGACCTGCTTCCTCCTGCAAGGCTGCCCCTCCCAAAACTCCCACAAACAGCGCCATCAACTGAGAACCGAGTGTTTAAATACACGGGCCTATGGGGGACATCACTCACTTAAACCTGCACAATGGCCAACAGACATGTGGGGACTATTTCAATATCTAGATCCCTTCATTATGGAGGTCTTGAATGCATTTTTTTTAGTCACATTGAATATTTTTTTAATTTGAAAATTTCAGATTTGTGTGTGTACATGTGCATTTGTGTTTGTGTGTGTACATGTGTGCATGAACATGTGTACACATGCGTGTCACCTGTGTGGTCATGGCTTCAGAGACTAGAAGAAGGTGTTGGATCCCTTTGAACTGGAGTTTTAGTTAGAGGCAGCTGTGAGTTACCCAATTAGGGTGATGGGAGCCGAACCCATTGAACTCTCAGGAAGGAAACGTTGCTAACAGCTGAGCTACCTGCCCAGCACCCGTCCCCCATTAATAATTTATCTGAGTCAGTTGAACAGACTCTGAGGATGTGTGGAAGCTGTACAGTCTCATAAAATGGCAAACATTGCAGGTGAACTGTTTAAATCTGCAGAGAGCTGTGCATTTGTGTTTATAAATCAGTTCAGACATTTCAGTTCCATTAAGAAAATCTCGGAAGAAAGGTTTCATCTTGATGGTGCTGCACAGGTTTCATTTTTTAAAGGAGGTGCTGAAAGCCCTCAAAAGCCGAGTTCACATTCTGCGAATGTATTGTCCTAATCACACTTCTGCTTCCAGCACTGGTCTACAAACTGCAGCCCACTCCACACAAAGTTGAGCGGAAATAGGCAAGCCACCAGACACCAGCAGAGAGTGCTCTAACGATGATCTCTCTTAAAATATCGCTTCTCATTAGCACGGCATTGTGAATCCCATTTGCAGCCAGAGTGCCAGAGTTCAAGAACAGAAACGTTCTGAGCCTCCACAGCGATGCTCAGCCCTGTGGACAGCACAGGGAATGTGTGTTCAGTGCAGATGACTGGTGTACTTTATGTTCTGTGCATGTATAGCTGTTAATACTCTCAGTGGTACCCGCTACCCCAGTACCTTGGCTACAAAAGCAGCTCTTACAAGAGTCATTCCCCACTTCTACATGTTGGTTTTGAGAGCACTGTACATGGGTGCTTTTAGCTTACAGCTGCTGTGTGTGTTGGTCAATCATGATTATCAACTTGATGGACTGAGAAAAGCCTATGAGACATTCTTGGACCCAATGAATGGTTTATTTCCTCCAGGACTCATGAACTGGTGGCTTTGTTGGCCTGGCGGGGAGGGCGGGGAGTAGGTGGAGCCTAGCTAGAGGAAGTAGGCCATTGGAGGTATGTCTTTAGGGGCTACATCTTTTTTTTTTCTCACTTATTTTTTAAGTGTCCTAGGGTTCAGAATATTTAATTTTTAGAATTACTAATTTTATGTGTATGAGTGTTGTGTTTGCATGTATATTTGTGCATGAAGAATGTTAGAAGAAGGTGCTGGGTCCCTTGGGACTGGAGTTACAGGCAGTTGTGAGTCCCATATGGGAACTGGGAATCTATCTTGCCTTCTAAACATTCTCAAGTTACATCCATCTCTGTCTGCTGATCGTACCTTAGTTTAAGCCCTCTGCGTCTGTTTGGTCATCCTCTAGAGTGCTGATCTCCTCCACGTGATCAGGCCCGTTTCCCTCAAATCCACCAGTGATGCTGCTGTCAGTGGCCACCAGTGACGCTGCTGTTGGTGGCCAGCTTCCAGTGTGCTTCTCTGACTGACACTCTACAGCACTTTCAAAGCACCTGAAAGATACCGGAGCTCTCAGGACACCCTTCCCCCGGTATCTGTCTCTCCCTTTGCTTGCTCTAATGACCAAAGCATTTGCTCCATTCTCTGTGCCCAGCAGTCCTGAACTACTTATTCTTAGTGGAGCCCACACAGCACACTTTATCACATCTGAGCTTGTACTTCCAACTTCTTTATTCTGTTCACACCATCCTCTAGTTATTTCTTCCTTGCTCTGTAGGGCTCCAGTGAGCTTCCCCCAACTCCCAAGGGTGACCTAGTGTCCTCTATGGTGGTACCTGGCACATAATATTGAAATTCTCTTCATGTCTTGGGCCTACTTATCAAGTGGTAAGCTTACAGAGGGTAAGGCCCAGGTCAGAGTCCATGTGTCCTTGGTGTTGGGTACATGGTAAGTGCTCAGTAAATGACCTGCTTCTTGACTTTCCACATAAGCAGCCTCATCTAACACCATGTGTCCCACCTCAGAGAGCATTTGCAGTTCCTTCAGTGTTCCATGGCCTACCTCCAAGGGTCTGCAGGAGGATGCTCTTCCTCCAAGGGTCTGCAGGAGGATGCTCTTCCTCCAAGGGTCTGCAGGAGGATGCTCTTCCTCCAAGGGTCTGCAGGAGGATGCTCTTCCTCCAAGGGTCCACAGGAGGATGTTCTTCCAAGAGTCTGGAGTCCTCTCCTCCTTCCTCGCTGTGAGTCAGTTACTATCTGCTCTTTTAGATGGTGGCTTGGCTGGGGCACGTCAGGTCCTCTTCCTTGACAGTTCAGATCAGACATGCACTTTAACCCTTCAGGCTGCCACTGAGTGTTACTAGGTGTTACACTGAGCTCTAGGTGTTAATCTGTACAGAATCTGGGAAAAAGGAATTGGACACAAGAGGTTTGGAAAACAGGAAGCACTCAGAATTCATAGTCTCAGATCTGTGCTTACTCACAGGCTTGGAGGATCTGTTATTTTCCCGTGTGCTCTATAAAAGCCTGTTTCTCTCATTAGAAAGTGTGTTGACCTATTAGAGAAGCACACAGATAATTAGTTTACTTTGTAATATCCTTTGCTCTATTGGGGAGGGTATTCTATTGGAATGGACTCTATGGTGCCTCCTGAGCTGGAGCAAGAATTGTCTTGGGGCTGTAAAGCCAAAGTATGAGCAGATGCAGCCTTCTGGCATATCAGAATTTACTCATGGCTACAGGGTTTCTGGTTAACTATGACACAATGAAGCAATTTTAATGCTACCTTCTTCCTACAGACTTGTGGAAATAAGAGAGGGAAACATCTCCCAAACCACAAAAGAATAAAAAGTCCAAGAAACATTTATAGTCAAATGAAAATAGGAATGAAACAAAATACGAAAAAATACTAGCCAAACATAGTGAAATTTAGGTTACAGATGAGGGAATGCCAGACCTAAACTAAATCTTAGCTCTTGAGTGAAAATATTTCTACATGAATGCTGCAGATCTGAAAAGACCAGAGAAGCAGGGAATATTCTTAGAGTCCAAAATCCATGCCCAAGATCCCAATGAAGTGGGGCAGAAAGCGGGAGATGTGTACGCTGGGTATCTTCTGGGTATCTGTGGCTTAGATTCTTGGGGATGGAGATCGCTAGAGGAACCGTTGTGTAGAGGAACCACAAAAGGAAGCTGACATCACCCAAAGCTGACAGCAGTTCAGGTCTTCTTCTGTGAGCCGATCATGTGTAAAGTCAGGAGACGAGGGAAAGGAAACACAGATATGGGAAGGTGTCAGTGAGGCAAGAGGCCAACACTGAGCTACCCGAGCTGATGTCCCACAAGAGCACAGTTATGAACAGTGACAAAGCAGCAGGGTGCTGGGACCCTGCAGGACAGGGCTTTGACACCTGTGTCCCCAGGACCCAGGAAAAGGTGGAAGGAGAGAAGTGATTCCACAGGTTTCTTCTGACCCTCTGGTCTCTACGTGCACACTCTGGAAGGTGTGTGTGCAAACACACACACACACACACACACACACAAATAACAAAACATTTTTTAAAAAGTTAGATTTTCAAAACAGGGAATTTTTTTTTCTTTATTAAGAAATTTTCTACTCACTCCTCATGATATCCACAGACTCCCCTCCTCCCTCCTCCCACCTCTAGCCCTCTTTCCCAAGCTACCCCGCATCCCCACATTCCCCAAATCGAGGTCTCCCATGGGGAGTCAGCAGAGCTCAGCTCACTGAGCCTAGGCAGGTCCAAGCCCCATCCCACTGCACCAAGGCTGTGCAAGGTGTCACACCATAGGCACTGGATTCCCAGAAGCCTGCCCACGCACCATGGACAGATCCCGATCCCCCTGCCTGGGTGCCTCCCAAACAGTTTGAGTCAAACAACCATCTTCCATGTCCAGAGGGTCTAGTCCAGTCCCATGGGGGCTCCACAGTCACCAGTCCACAGTTCATGGGTTTCCACTAGTGTGGCTGGTCATCTCTGCACATCACATCCTCCCATCATGATCTCGACATCCCTCGCCTGCAGTATCTCTCCTCTCTCTCATCAATTGGATTCCCGGAACTCAGCCTAGTGCATGGCCATGGATTTCTGTATCTGCCTCCATCTGTCACTGGACAAAGGCTCTGTGATGACAGCTAGGTTATTTGCTAGGCTGATCACCAGAGTAGACTGGTCCAGGCACCCTTTGGACCACTGCCAGCAGACTAAGGTGGGGTCAACCTTGTGGATTCCTGAGAGCCTCCCCAGTACCCTGCCTCTTCCTATTCCCATGATGTCCTCATCTATCATGGTATCTTCCTACCTGCCCTCCTCCTGAAACTGGGAAGCTTTTGTAAAGCAAAGGACACGGTCAACAAGACAAAACGACAGCCTACAGAATGGGAAAAGGTCTTCACCAACCCCACATCTGACAGAGGGCTGATATCCAGAATATATAAGGAACTCAAAAAGCTAGACATCAAAATCCTGAACAATTCAATTAAAAAATGGGCTACAGAGCTTATTAGAGAATTCTCAACAGAAGAATCTCAAATGGCTGAAAGACATTTAAAGAATTGCTCAACACCCTTAGTCATCAGGGAAATGCAAATCAAAACTACTCTGAGATACCATCTTACACCTGTCGGAATGGCTAAGACCAAAAACACTGAAGACAGCTTATGCTGGAGAGGATGTGGAGCAACGGGAACACTCCTCTACTTTTGGTGGGAATGCAAACTTGTACAGCCACTCTGGAAATCAGTATGGTGGTTTCTCAGAAAGTTGGGAATAATTCTTCCTCAAGACCCAGTTATACCACTCTTGGTCATATACCCAAGGAATGCTCAATCATACCACAAGGACACACACTCAATTATGTTCATAGCAGCATTATTTGTAATAACCAGAACCTGGAAACAACTTAGATGCCCCTCAATTGAAGAATGGATAAAGAAAATATGGCACATATACAAGGACTGTTTTAAAAATAATATCATTGCAAAAATCAAAACACTGGAATACTTTATTGATTTTTTTTCTTTCTAAACTTAATGGGAAATTTTAATAAAATTCCAGGAGAGTTTAACATATATTACGTAATGTAGGGTTGATTTTTATGACAATGACCACTTATGTTACATAAGTTCTAGCTTCTAATGCTTTGGTAACAGGTACTTAAATAGATAAATAACACAAGGAATAGTTTGTTATTCTTAGAGGTACCAAAGTAGACAAGAGGCTTTGCAACCTGAATGCAAGTATCTGTCCTGATTTTTCAAAGAAAAGGGAATGGATTCTGAATATTGAATGTGGCTTCTATTCTGAATAAAATTATGGAGTGCCTGTTAAGTAGTCAGCACAGCAACCATCAAGTTGACAGTGACGGCTTACAGGGATGCTAGCAGGCTAACACAGGCCAAGACCACTTCGTTGGAACCTCCCCCTCCCCCTGCCCCTCTCTCGTCCAAGGTCTCACGTTTACCCAGGCTCAATTTGAATTCATGATTCTGCTGCCTCTGCTTTCCAAGTACTGGGGTTACAGACACAGGCCACTGTGCTCAGCCATAATGTAATCACTTCCTAAATTGATTTCCTAATGTTTAAAATAACACGGAAGAATTTAGAAACAGAGAGTCTACAGTAATGCACATTTAGATGCAATTATCTCATTCATCAGAATATTTTCCAATAGATTACAGTACTGTCTAATTTGATAATGAACTTGCATTTATCATAAGAACAGTTCAAGGCTTCTGGGAAGTGCCCTGAACTGACCAGTAAGTGCCTTCACTTAGTCTCCGATTAGACTATAAACTCAATTCTCCTGCCTCATCTGACAGGAATAGCTTCCCAGAGACACTTTCCGTGAATTATCCAGCCTCCTGGTCCTTTCTGACATTTCCATGAGAGTGAGCAACACACATTTCAAACAACATGTCCAGGTCCAGCCCTGGAGCTCCCTTCAAGCCTGCGTTCGCCTCTGCAGAGAAACAGTCTTGCATCCTCCCTCACAAGCTGTCTGCCGCTGTCCTCCAGAAGCTACATCAGAGCCCCATCAGATCCTTTGTCTAGTGCGGACATGACCCCTCTCGCCACGTCATCTTTGTGACATGCACCGAGCACCATGCTCACCACAATCTAGATTCTGCTCCATCTCATCTCTCCTCCTCCATCTTACAAAATGTTCTCAGGTCGTCCTTCAGATGTATAAGTCAGGTTGTGAACTGGCTCTGTCCAGCGTGCTTCCAGAGCTTTCCGTTTCCCCAGAGTGAAAGCGCGAGTCCTTCTGGTCATGGGGAGCGGCCACGTGGTGTGCCCTCCCCAGCTCTGCCTTCCCATAGCCTGGTTTCCTTCTCCTCTCCCACTGCTGGTCCTGAGCAGTGATCTCGAGCTGCCTCACGGCCTCTCAAACTGTTTCCTTTCCCAGCCACCCATGTAGCATTCTATCTAACGCCCTCCAGGTCTTTGTCCAGGTTTTGACCTTCTCAGACCCACCATGATGTTCAGAGTTTCACTTTCCCCATTAGTTCAGCCAACTGTTCTGGTTTATCGTTTGCTCTTGCCTGCAACATAGTCACTAACTTATTCATCCCCATCACTTTGATGAAAATTCTACCAAGACAATACTTTTTGGTGTTGTTTCTGACAAAAGGTAACTTCTAGATAAATAGAAATGAGTGAAAATATTCATAATTGTGTGCTGATGGTTAATTCAGAGGACTCTTTTCCCTGCTAGCTTCTAGTGTGTGTTTAGAATCTTGCAGCATGCCTTAGATACAGCTGTTTTCTCGCTGGCTTATTTGACTGTGCCATTGTTTACATTCATTTAGTTATGCTATATGTTGGTATTATTCTTAATTTTAGGATATTTCCTGCCATTATTGTAACATGGATTTTTCAACTCTACTCTCTTTGTTCCCCTGGGCCTGGTCATGTTTGTGAAAGAATTCAGGTAATACATCCAGAGTGTGAATAAAAGACAGTTTATCACAAAGCCGGGTGGCGGGCTCACTTGGGAGTCAGGGGACACTGGACAGTGGCCAGGGATTACAGATTAGTTTCCGAAATCTCCAAAGAAAGCAGCTTCCCTCAGGCTTTGGTCCTGCACAGCTTGTCCCCAGCCAACGTTTAAAATAACGCTGGAGAATTTGGACCCAGGGAACCTACAGTCAGGGTTATTTAGCTGCAGTTTTCTCATCCACAGTGTTTTCCAATAGAATACAATGTGACCTAATTTGATGATGAATTTACATTTACTTCCAGAAGGGGCTCAGTGGTGCATATTCTAGAAAAGTCTGTCTCTGTTCCCTTCCAGAAACCCTCCACTGTGCTGTGATTTCATGGGGTTTAGGAATTATGGTTTCAGGTTTAGACAGGTATGTACTCAGTCTTACAGATAATCCAGGATGTCATGGCTCCTTCCAGACCTAGAAATATGACTCAGGTCCCACTCTTTCCACCAGTAATTGAGGTCTTATGGTTCCAGTACTCTGTCAGCTGCTGAGCATGAAGGAAAGGTCCAGCCTCTATGCCCTCCAGGCCTTTAAATATCTAACTAACTGCCCAATAGACCTCTTCAGTTATGCCCTTCCTCTGTTTCCTGCTGGGACATTGACTAGGGGACCAGCATATCTTTTCAGCATTGCTGTGTGTTCCTTTAATACTTTGAATTTTGTTTTTCTGTGTTTCATCTGGACAACCCATTTATCTTCCATTGTGGAGTCTATTTTCAGCTTTGCTCACATGTTGTTATTCCATCCACAAAGATGGGCTACCACGAGGGCCTTCTTGTGTCGTCCAGGGCAGAAGGTCACAGAGGTTGTTTCTGACAAAAAGTAAGAGGGGAAGAGGAAGCTGAACTGTCTCTCCCTCAGGACCTGCCCTCAGAATAACCAACCCCTTCCCTCCATCCGCACACATCTACCCTGACAGCTGCGCACCATCGCCCAAATCCCGCCCCTGAAGCTCCACCCTCAACACTGCTGCGTGGGGCAGGTCAAGGTTCCAGCTTGTGGAATGTGTGAAAACACGTCCACACCACAGTGCACTGGTTACCTGCTTTGTGCGTTTGTGTATGGGTGCTTTCTTTCCATCTTGCCACTACCCACAGTAAGGCTTTTATTTTCAGTTGTTAACTTCGATATTTGGACTCTGAACAGCTCTAAGTCTGTAGTTTGTTGTTTGGCCCTGAACATGATGCATTTAGTTTTAGTTTTAGTTTTTTGAAGTATAGGGTCATATTTACCTGATGCTAATCCGTGGGGTTGCTGTGGGCCTATACATTTTGTCATAGTGAATTAGCATCTACCTTCTGTTCTGATAGCCTGGGACGCTACAAACTAGGCACTCTGTGGCTTATCTGGATTGATATAAAGGTCTTAAGCTCGGTTCCCGTCCTTATGATTAGCCAGAGCCTGGTCGTAGCTATAAGAAAACCGTAAGTTGTTTTCCTTTGACATAACCCACTCTCTCTTTCCATCTGAACTATACAGGGTTCACTTTTCACTTTTTGGAAGCTATAGTAGAGATCCTATTCCATTCTTGCAAGCCCCAAAGCTCTTGAAAACAGTGCTTTACTCATGATCTATTTGGTAGAGGGCTCTTTAAGAAAATTTGCCAGAACAGACCATTCTATGGAAGCCATCATTTTCCCTCAAAGCCACTCCAATCAGGCTTTCTTCCCCATCATTTCATTCATAAAATTACACTTGTCAAGGGACAGCAGCAGCTTCCATACTGCCGAATCCCATGATCAATGTCCTTTTCTTCGAGTCTCAGCACAATTTCTCTCTACCTTGTAAATGACAGCGTTAGCATTCAACATTCCTCATCACAACCCGGGCAGCTGCTGAGATGGGAACTGCTTGAGTTTTCCAAGATGCATTTTTCATATTCGGATGAATAAGAAGATGGCTGAGTAGATGTTCAGTGTGGCCTGCTCTGAGAGCTGAACTTACTTAGAATCGCTGCCACATGTGAGATTCAGAATCCAAACGAATAAATACAGTACTCACATAAATAAGAAAACAGGTGTCACAGAAAGCTCACTGTGCTCATATACAGCAGCTAACACTGTGTCTTCCCAGGGAAGATGCTCCTGATGCTTAAGGCTGAGACATGTACAAAGCAGTTACCACCCACCCGTCAGTACTACCTGGTGTTGGGGTGATGCTGTTCTTGTTACCTTGCTTCTTGGTGATGTAGTGTCCATAGACCCTCCACACTTTAAACCCTAATAGCTCATTACTATCAGCCAAAGCTGTCCTTGGTGAAATTCTACAGTTCCCACAGTTCTCAATAAACATTAATAAAGACTAAATGCTGCCATTATAGGTTAAAGTATTTGCCTTGGAAGCACTCTCTTAAGTCAGATGGAGAAGTAGTGAACGGTGATTTGATCATCCCAGCTGAATTATCAGGCTGAGGTTCTGAGTACACAGGCAAGGCTTTTGATAACACACTGTGGATTGTCTTGATTTTCCATCTAGTCTAAATCATTTTTCTAGTGTTCATTCTTAGCCTGATTATATGAGTGATAGATTTTAATTTGTCTGTTTAAAATTTATCAAGTGTCTGCCTTTGGAGAAGGAGTCCAGAGCAATGTCAAGGAGAGACCTAAAGTTTGGGTTTTATCTTCTCAGTTGATTTTAAAGGTCAGTTTTCTTTTCCTTCACCCTCTCTTTTGTTTTCATTTTAAATTTTTTTTGTATTTTAGGTGGATGTACAATATAGTCAGTCATGTAAATGTACAACTTTATGACTTAATGAGCATACATGTCATTCTGGTGGTGCGGTTCAGTGGTGGAGCCCTCACTGATCATTTGTAAGACCCTGGATTAAATATGCAGCACCGCTAGCGAAGAATTGGGGAGGGTTTCAATAAGAATGGATAAAGCCCATGATATCCTGAGCTGTAGATACGAGCAATCCAGAGTGTTTACTAGAAATAAGTTGAAGGAATGACCACTGGTGTGGCTAGAGCGGCAGGTGGACGGGATCTGATGAGAGAATAGCGGGTGCCACCGAGGACCACGGAGCAGTGAATGAATAATAGGTGTGGTTTGTGCCTTGGGAAGACCGTGATTGGCAGTGGGAGTTACTTCCTAGCAATACTCAGTGGTACTTCTGCTGGGGACACAAAGATAAACGAGACATTTCTATTCTCAGAGAACCTCTGCTGTTATGAAAAAAAATGGATTTGGGGTTGAAAAATCAGCTCATAGACTTTATAATTATCTCATTGAGAGACGAAAAATTTGAATGATGGCAGTAACAGGAGAAATGGATAGGAGTGGGCAGAATCAAGAGGCATGTTAGAAAATCACAAATAGGGCTTTAAGCCTAGTAGGAGTTGCAGCCAGGGGACATGTGGGTCTCTTTGAAAGTTCGCTGGAGTTCGCTGGAAGACGGGTGGTGTAGCTCAGACAGTAGAGTGCTTGCCCATCCTTGGCACCACGTGCAACCAGGCATGGTGGCTCATGCTGCCAGTGGCTGGGGGGTGAGACATGAGGGTCAGAAGGTTTATGATGAGCCTCAGCCACACACCGAGTTCAAGTCTAGACCGGGATGCAGGAGTCTTGTTAATCCACTCTAAAGTCACTCTAGAACTTCTAGCTGTGGTTGGAAGGGCGATGCTGCTATTTGTTACCATAGAAACATGGAAGAAAGACAGGCTGAGGGATAGAGAGAGAACAATTGGTGTCTGTTTTACAGCCTGAGGTGCCAGCATGGCATCCACGAGAGCAAGTGAGAGGGGAATCTGGAAAGATGCGAGAAAGATGAGCACTTGAGCTGTACATTGTCAAGAAGCTGGCTGAGGTTGCACCAGTGATGAGCTCTCCTGCTGGGATGGGGTGGGATAAAGGGGCTGTGTGTGAGTAAAATGTGCTGTCGTGACTCTGGGGAGAGCATTAGTAATGAGGGTTGGCTAGCAACGCCAAATGCTGTGTGGAGGTCATCTAGAATGAAGGGTCAGGACAGCTCACCGAGTTTTTAAATTAGAAAATCACTGGCCACCTCTGGAGACCACCTCTGGAGACCAGCTTCAATAGGGAGAGGCGCTGGCAGTCTCCTCAGGCCACAGTGGAGTGAGGAGAGGCTTCCGACACAGAGGGGTTGGGAAATAGACTTTTCCCACCTATTTAATTCATAAATATTTATTGAGCATTTGCCTCTCGTTTGTGAAGTGAGATGGAATAATTATATAACAGGGGAATTGGGGCCAGAGAAAGATGAGTTTTGATGGGAAGGATGGTTCCTTAGCTTTGGGGAAAGAGCATTGCAGAGGGAGAGATGAGTTTAAAAAATGAAAATATTGAGGTGCATTTCCACAGGCTTGGGCGCTGTGGAGGGGAGCAGGATTTGGTGGACCTAGGACATAGGTGTGCTGACCTGAGACTGCCCCAGCTCTGGATTTCAGTCCACACTAACAGCTGGCTTCCTGCATGGCTTGTGATTGTGGTAAAGTTCATGGAATGACACCATACCTGTACTTTTCTTTTGGGATGAACTTCATTTTTTTTTTTAGTTAAATAGAACTCTCTAGAAGCTGCATACTATTTGGGGCTTCAGTGTTAAGAGTCTGCTGAGTTCCTTAAGACAATATTACAAAATGGAGTTGGGTATATTTTATGGGTATGTAGGCACACAGAATGCTGTTTCCAGGCAATAATTAACTTCCTACATGGCTCACCATGGCCATTTTCTGGAGTGAGTCTTACTGGAGTCAATTGGTGATTGTATAAAATGATAACACTGTGAACCTCTGAATATGGAATGACATAAATAAAATTTTAAACTTTATTTTAAGACAGGGTCTTATGTAGCCCAGGCTAGCCTTGAATTCATTGTACAGCTGTGGCATGATTATTGAGCTGGTTGTTTTTGTTTAACTTGATACTAATCTGGACATACTTGGGAAGAGGGGATCTCAATTGAGGAATTACTTGTATTCAATTGGCTCATGGACATGATGGGACATTTTTCTTGATTGCTAATTGTTGGAGTAAGTGCCAGCCTGCTGTGGGCAGTGCCATGCATAGGCAGGTGGGCTGAGTTCCATAAGAACGTAGGCTGAGCTAGCCCTGAGGAACAAAGCCATAAGCAGCACCCTCCACGGTCTCCACTGCATCCCCGCCTCTAGGTTCCTGTTTTGAGTGCATGGCTTGGCTTCCTTTAGTGATGGACTGTAGGGAAAATAAACCTTTTCCTCCTATCTTTGTCTTAGGTCATGGTGTTTATAACAGCAACAGAAAACAGTCTAGAATGACCTTGAGCTTCTGATCATCCTTTCTCCCACCTCCTGAGTGCTGAGATCACAGATAAAGTGGTGTCACCATAAATGGTTCGCGCAGTATTGGGGACTGAAGCCAGGGCTCTCCACACATGCAAGGCCAGCCAAATGAGCTGTATCCTTAGCCTGATCTCAAATACTGAAGAGCTTAAAGAGCTCCTTCATTCACAAACACCTGCGTGTTTAGAGCATGTCCCCTCTTTCAGAAGAGTCTAGGTAGAGCAAGCTTTCTCTTCTCACACTGTGTCACCAAGGTCACTTTTCACCAGATGAGCTGCAGAAGACATTTCAGGGGCTAGATGATGCAGTTTCATTGTGGGATAAGGAAACCAGGTTGATTGGAAAGAATACTCTTTCAATTCAGTGTGAGTTAAAACTGCTTTATGAAGATATGATTTAACAAAGTCTCATCTTGGTCCAACAGACAGCAAGGGAACCAATTCCATAAAGGGGTTAAAGCAATTGAGTTGATGGGAAAACTTAACCTTGAATTAATGCAAATTGCAAAGGAAATGGAAGAGGAGGATCCAAGAGGGATTCTGTTTTCATTATTGACGTGAACTGGCCTGACATTCACATAGCCCAAGTGGGAACTGTCTATACACAGGCAAGAATAAAATAATGTGAAAAATGTTCTAAAAATTTGCATTGTGAAACAGTTCCCCTGCACACAGAGGAACGAGCCTGAAACCCGGGCTTCCCTTCCCGTTAGGAAGCAGCCAAGCGGTGCTTTCCGACGTGTGCTGCTGGAGTTACAGGTTTTCCTCTGAAGGGCTGACCTGTTCCTCCCCTTCTCTCCAAATAGTGGCTTTTAGATTTGCTATGTCATCAAAAAGTCTTGTATGTTTCTCACTGGTCATGAATTAATAATGCTTTACCTGCAACACAAAGAACTATTAAAGTGATAAAAAGACAATGGATGTATTTCAGTCTCCAATAAAAAAACAGCCTCCTCCCCTACTAAACTAGTAAACGTTGAAAACTCTGCAGGATTCCTGTGAGGGTCACATTAAGAGTCTACTAAATAAGTAAGTTAATTAAACCTTGACATTCTGAAACAATTCTGAAAAGTTCTAATTAATTTTTAAACAATAGTGAAATGATGATGTGAGACCTCACATAAACTATCATAACCCAATCAATCCCAGAACTGTGCATCGAGCTACTGAGGTTTTTGCAGTGAGAAACATAGATCTTTGCTCTGGACAAAAAGCAACGTAGCCTGAAGGAAAAAGCCACCAAGGCTGTAAAGAAGTGGCCAGCACTGTTAATAGTTTTATTGACTGTTTGTAGTATTTCTTTGCCTTTTCCTTGATAGGATGCCAAGGGACAGAAGCTAATGTGTTTAACTGCATACTTTTTATTGAACTGTTTACCAAAGGTTGTAGGATTGACTCTTTTGACTTCATAGATTTTTTTTTTCAATTCAGTATGAAGAAAGTTTGGATTTCCTCCCGAATAGACTTCTCCGAGTATGATCTCTGTCCTTACTAACTCTACAGCACTGGTGAATAAAAGCCTCCTTATCATGGAGGACTCATTCAGTCTCTTCATGCTGCTTCTGTTCCTGTTGGGTGTGTGAGTATGGGAATTATATTCTTAGAGTAAGAGGCGAGGTGTGAGGATAGGAGAATGGAGCTGAGGGGCCTGAACTCAGAGCTGGTGGTTTTCTGAAGTGTGTAACGGCCCCCAGGACAATCCTGCCTCATCTGCCAGTGTGAGACTTCCTGATGTGCTCATTAAAAAGACAGATCCACGGGACTCCATTCAATCCACTGAATTAGGTTCTCTGGGGATGGTGTCTGAAATTTGCATTTTAAAAAACAAGGTACAGGATTTCATATTAAACCTAAGTCTCGGTTGCCTGGCATGATGAAGAGTCGTCCCTGAAGATCTCTCTCTCATCTCTCAACATGAATTCTCCCCACAACACAGTGTTTCTGGATCAGCAAGTCTTCCTTCATTGTCTTCTCAGCCTCACTGTGCTGCAATAACAAAACAGTATAGACTGAGTGATTTGTAAAGATGAGCTGGCATTTATTTCCCACAGTTCCAGAGGCTGGGTGTACAGGTTTGGGGATGCAGTGGGTTTGGTTATGGCTCCGTCTTACCTTCCCCATGAGAAGAAGGGATGCTGTGTCTTCATCTGGCAAAAGGGAAAAAGCCCAAACTCTCTCCATCAAGCCTGTCATAAGGACATCAACCATAAGAGCAGATCACTTAGCATCTAAATGTTTCACCTCTCAACAGTGATGGGGGCTGTTTCTAACATGAATTTTGGGGGACCCTATCAGCCATAGCAAGAGCTTATCCAGAGTTCCTGGTGGTAATTCCTATGGACCAGAGCCTCTTATAAAATTTTTTTTTGAAAAATTTCTATAGAACCCCAGGTATGTGGGTATATAAAATACATACACAGGCCAAAATTGCTGGTAACATATAATAAATACAGTTAAGACAACTTTAGTATACATGTAATTTGAAGACAACAAATTTGCATAATGAGATGAATCATGTTTATTTTGTATAAGGAGTTAAGTCTTGGCTGAATATTTAATACTACAGGACACAGGGTATTCAAATTTCTTGATTCGACTGATATTTTGATTTCACAATAATCAGAGCTGAGAATCTTTTATATAAATATGTAGTATACTTGGCAGAAATATTATCAGGACTGTTTCAGAATTTGATGAAGTTCTAGCCTAATCCCAAGACAAAATTTACAGAATAATTTTCTTACCAAGACTCAAGTCAGCAACTTGAGCAGCAATTTTTAAAATCAAACATCTGAACACAGTATAATCTAAGTATCCATTAATTCAATGGAATGATAATACTTAAAACACTATAGATCTGTAAGAAAGGAAGACTTTGTGTGGACAGTGACACTCGGCAGTTCATCTCTGATCTGAGCAGAGGTGCTTTAGGCAAAGTCACTTAGAGCTGAGTGCCATTCCGACACACACAGTGTAAAGCATGCATGTTGTCTGCTCAGAAATCAGGATGCAGTGGACATAATGTGGGCAAGCACCACCAATATGCCTGGCTAGCTCAGTCGGTAGAGCATGAGACTCTTAATCTCAGGGTCGTGGGTTCGTGCCCCATGTTAGGTGCCAGATATTGGTGAAAATATTAAGGCCACTCCACGTAGTTAAAAGGAGATTTATTTAATGGCGTAACTTACAAATGAAGGAATAGGTAGGTTGAGGGTTCTGGGAAAGACGCAGAAGTAGTTCGGCGATGTTCTCTGGAGAACTCTCCTCCGTCTACTTCTAGCGTCCGGGCCCCCAGCAGCAAGAGAGCGCAGCACGTCCCAATCTCGGGTCTTCAGGTCCTCCCTTCGCCCCGCCTTGTGGGTGTGATAGCTACCAAAACCTCAGTGGGGGTTGGAACTTCCAGACCAAAGCTGGAATGGCTGCCCATTACATCTCCCCCTTTTAGTCTAAATATGAAGGTTCTAACTTAATACAAGACTATATACAAAGGAATGGTTATTAAATGTTGTCCAGGAGTAATGAGGGATAATGACCTAGATAAGATGGAACTACAATCAATGCAATTATATCAAGCAAAAAACACATACTAAAATCCAGAGAAGTCTAGAGAGTAGGTAAATGGTATGTTACAAAGATCATTCCAAAGGGTGTCCTATCCTAAAGAACCTGAATCTAATACTTAATATGTTCTATCTAAGGTTATATATATATATATATATATATGTATATATATATGTATATATATATATATATACACACACACACATTATATATATATATATATTAAGTTGTAACTATAACTGCTAATCTTCAATCCCATCAAAGACCTGAGTGTGTGTGTACCCTGGTGTATACATGCCATATACCAAACCATTAGTAGCTACATATATGGAGGTCAGAGAACCTTGGACGTCAGCCCCCTCTTCTCCCTTGTTTGAGACTGGTCTCTTGTCATCACCACTGCACACACCAGACCTTATACATGGCCTGGATCCAAACTCAGGCCACCAGGATTTCATGGCAAGTGTTTCAGCCACTGAGCCGTGTCCCAGCCCTCTCTCAGGCTCTTGTCAGCTCTGCTCTCCCACACTCTGGTGATGGTGGGTCAAAGCAGACGTCAACACTGCGGTAGCAGGGTGGCACATGTGGAGTATGCATATGTGGCAGCTGTCTTTTTTCTAAAGTAGATCTTCCTAACCCGGTGCTTACACTGGGGATGCCTGTCAGGTCTAGTTTCTTATGCTAAGTCTCACCCTCTTGTATGAAGCTCACTTGGCTTCCAACATCCCATGGATTAGCAACATTCACATGGAGTCAGCTCACATCTCACTGAGGCTTCATTTGAGTTGGCAAACATTTTCTGACACCCAACGAGGTATATAAAGCATTCTTCTGACTTCTGTGGTACAAAAGCTGACATGCAGAGCCCCTGCCCTTGAATTGCTAACAGGCTACAGGGTGTTCCAGGGGCTGCAGTGGAGCAGTGTGGCAGCCAGTGACAGAAAACTGGTAGCTTTCTTCTTTTTACCTGAAGCTCTAGAACAAACATCTCATGGCAGCCAATTCAGGACCTGAAGGATATAGAACACTTGAGTCCAGTGTGTTTTCCAAAGAAGACTGAGCATGAAGAAAGTGGTTTCAGAATTTAAAACAGAAGAAATAAATTGGAAAAAAATTCTTCCCTTTACACGTTAGGATTGGTAATCATAGAAATATAGGAAGAAACGTGCAGGTGTGCAAAAGTCAAGGTCAGAACCGATAGTGGCCTGAGTTGATGCTGATAGGATTTCCACAGGGCAGAAGACAATCCCAGTCTTAGACTCACTGAAGAAAAGTGCTAAGTAAGGTTCTCTCCTGACTCGGGCACAACTCAAGTCCAATCCTGACTCCTCAGAGAACACTGAGGTTAAATGTAAGCTCTAAAATCTGCTGGGTCCAGGGGAGCCATGGAAATAACTGTGTTCCCAGTAGATCTGTAAGAAGCATGGAGACTTGACCTTCTTAACTTGCAAGATCAGGAGGGACTGATCGCTGTGAACTGGCAGATACACAGCCAGGGCTTCTGTGGTGCCCAGCGCAGAAGCTCTCATTATGGCTGAAAATGAGATGGGAAAATGAGATGGGAGTAATGGTGTTGATGTTCAAGTGTGTACACAAGTGTGTGTCTGTGCTAGGTTAATGTGCATGTGCTATGTGTGTGCACCATGTGCGAGGTTCATGTGTGTGCACTGTGTGCACCAGGTGCTGAGGTGTGTGTGTGCATTGTGTGCTGAGGTTCATGTGCCAGGCCCATGTTTGTGCACCGTGTGCTGAGGTTCCTGTGTGTGCACCATGTGTGAGGTTCATGTGTGTGCACTGTGTGCTGAGGTTCATGTGTGTGCACCGTGTGCTGAGATTCATGTGTGTGCACTGTGTGCTGAGATTCATGTGCGTGCAGTGTGTGCAAGGTTCATGTGTGTGCACTGTGTGCTGAGATTCATGTGTGTGCAATGTGTGCAAGGTTCATGTGTATGCACTGTGTGCTGAGGTTCATGTGTGTGCAGTGTGTGCTGAGGCTCATGTGTGTGCACTGTGTGCTGAGGTTCATGTGCATGCAGTGTGTGCGAGGTTCATGTGTGTGCACCGTGTGCTGAGGTTCCTGTGTGTACACTTTGTGCAAGGCTCATGTGTGTGCACCAGGTGCTGAGGTTCCTGTGTGTACACTTTGTGCAAGGCTCATGTGTGTGCACCAGGTGCTGAGGTGCGTGTATGTGTGCACCCTGTTTATAGGTAACTGAACTGGTCCTCTTTCTTGCAGGGCAAACATATGAGCCACCAAACCACCTCCTCAGCCCCCTTTGTCTCTCAAAGCAGCAGCAGGGGCAATAGCTAAGGCCTGATAAAGATGTGATTTTCAGTAACTCACCAATGACCTTGAGCAGGGCTTGATGGCAGCACATACAGGAGTCCACGTGGTTCTGTTTTAGTGCAATGTAAAGATAAATGCTGGATACCAGAGGTCTGTTTCCAAATACCACAGTTAAGCAGCCTGCATGATGTCCCCACATACATAACTCTTCTTTGAATTGTGTATCGAAAGACCTTCTAAATTTATCTCCCAACGTAACTCTTAGGCTGCCCTGATTCCTCCTGGAAGGGTGTTGGGAAAGCAAGCACGCTCTTTTGGTGATTGTGACTTACCCTAGAGTGAGTGCCTTATTTAAGGCACACACTTAACAGTGGTTCCCAAAGAACCATCAGGTAGGACTCTCAGTTGGAATCCGAAGCAGTGGCCGGGATGAAGCATACATTTGCAGGCATCATGGAGCTTCGCGGTGTTCCCCAGACTATTCCTTGTCGGTGTCGTCCATCCTGAGCATTTCTGAGTTTGTCATCACTTCATAAATATCACCTAATAAAAACCTGTAGACCTGCTTTCTGTGGTAGTCAGGGCAGTCTGGGTTATGCCCTGACAACATGTGCTCCCCTGAATGCTAGTGGCTCAGTACGGCACAGGCTAACATCCTGCTCATTTAGCATATTTGTCTTGGGACAGTAAAACATCCCTACCAGCTGTACTTCTGACCACAAGTGTCTACCATTCAAACCCCTGCTTACCTCACTGGAGGGAAGGGACATGTGGAGAGGGTCTCAACTACTTGTTTAGAACTCACACTCTTAAACCATGAGACAAGCTCATCAACATGTATAAACATGACCTCACTTGCCACAGAGGATGGAGGGAAACCATATCCTAGAAGACAGTATTACTACTACTACTACTACTACTACTACTACTATTATTATTATTTGTGTATATGGTATCTTTGTGTATACATGTATGTGTGTCTTTGTGTGTATGCATGTGTGTGTGCCTTTGTGTATGTGTATACATGTGTGTGTGTCTTTGTGTGTGTGAATATGTATGTGTGGTGTCTTTGCATGTGTGTGTGTGTGTGTGTGTGTGTGTGTGTGTGTGTGTGTGTGTGTGTGATTGGTTGTCTCCTTCTACCATAAATGCTAGGAATTGAACTCAGTTTGTCAAGCATGACAAAAGTTTTACCTGCTGAGCCATTTCATAGACTCAAGAATTTTATTTGACTCTAGTAGAAAGCATGTAATAGTTACAAACTGTTGCAGTTTTGCTAAGACACAACTCTAGAATATAATAAAAGCAGACTATTTTTTTAACTAAGGGCCAAGTATGACTTCAGCCTTTTATTAGTCCCATTTTTTAAAATACAAAAAACCTGAGACATAAGGAATACAAGTAACTTGTCCAAGGCTCTACCACAGCACAAGGAAGTGTTTCTCCATGCTAATCATCAGGCCACATCCCTGGATCTGGAGTAATTGTGGACAGATGATGTGGTCCTGTTAAGCCACATTGAACCCCTTTTTTTTCTGTTTCTTTTATAAACAGGTTTTGCTGCTAAGAGCTCACTCTGTAGCCTAGGCTGGCCTCAAACTAACATTCTCCTCTCCATGGTCTCCTGAGTTCTTGGATTTGGAAGCATATACCATTATGCTTATATTGAGTCATGATTAGTTAGTCACCCATTTATGAGTTAGAGGCATATCAGGAGTGTAAAAATATATTTGTTGGAGTTTGGGCATAGTGATGCACACCTTTAATCCCAGCCCTTGGGAGGTAGAGTGGCTTCATCTCTCATCTAGGCAGATATCAGGTCTCTTAATAGGAGGACTCATCCAGATACAGGAGAAGAGTTCAGATGAGGCCCACCCAGTGGGAAAAGGGAAGCGACCACCACAGCTACTGAGATGTGCCTTCTGTCCTGTCAGTTCTATGATTGTTCAGGAAAAGAATTCGTGCTCCCCATCTCTTGTTGATTTCTTTCCATAGATTTGCATCTGAAAGGTTTTTAACTAGTGTTTACTTCTGTAGTTAAAAGTAAACATTGATTTCCTATAATCAATTATTCTAGATACTGAAAATTATAGAACTAAGGGGCATGTTTCCTCTCCTGTTGCTCATGCGGTACTGGGGAGGGGTATGTGAGTGGTGTGTAAATAAAATCAGAGGTGGGAGAGAGAGTTCTTAGAGGGAGACAAGACAGACTGAAGTTCCAGGGGCAGGGTGTGTGAGATGAACATTACACATGTGGAATTGGTAGGGAAAATATTTTGCAGGAGGAAAAGACAAGAAAGACAGTGTAGTTGTACCCAGAACAGCAAGCTGCACATCTGTAGCTGTAGAGATAAGGCATGGAAGGCAGTTCTAGCTGACAGATGAGTCTTCTTGAATTCGTGACCCGGGGTGGTGGTTTGATAGTTCACAACTGCAGCTGAAGTTATCCTGTTCCTGCCCGGCTCCTGCGGCCCTCAGACGCAACCGAGTAAACACACAGAGACTTATATTGTTTACAAACTGTATGGCCGCAGAAGGCTTCTTGTTATCTAGTTCTTATGTCTTAAATTAACCCATTTTTCTATTAGTCTATAAGGTTGCCCTGTGGCTCTTGGCTTACCGGTACCTTACATCTCGCTTTCCATGGTGGTGGCTGGCAGCGTCTCTCTGACTCAGCCTTCCACTTGCCTGAATTCTCCTCTCTGCTTGTCCTGCCTATACTTCCTGCCTGGCTACTGGCCAATCAGTGTTTTATTTGTTAACCAATCAGAGCAACACATTTAACATACAGAACATCCCACAGCACACAACTATCAAGGAACTATTAGAGATTGTTTTGAGTATGGAAAATGGTAGAAATTCAGCTGTGGTTGACAGAAATCAGCCTAGTAGTATTATGTAGAGTAACTTGAAAGAAACTAGAGTTAGAGAAATTACTTAAGAGGTGAATATAAACTGTAATAAAGATATTAAGCCCCCAAACGAGTTGTGAGCTGAAGTCAGCCTTAAGAATAGGCAGCTCATAACTGGTCAAACATCAAAAACAAGTGTCTGCAGTGGGCGCTGCCGGAGATGGGACACTGGTCACGTAGCCTCTTCATCTGAGACTCATGGAACATGGAGGGACACTGGTCATGAAGCCTCTTTATCTGAGACTCATGGAACATGGAGGGACATTGGTCACGTAGCCTCTTCATCTGAGACTCATGGAACATGGAGGGACATTGGTCATGAAGCCTCTTTATCTGAGACTCATGGAACATGAAGGGACATGACGGTAAGGGCCAGGAGCTGGGAGGACAGTGTCTTCTCGGTGTGACAGGACATCACACTCATGACTTCCCAGGAGCTGTGATTGCAAGCACAAGACAGTCCACTCAGCATTCCAGCACGGAGCAGGGCAGGGCTCATTGGGTCCCACCCCCAGCTGAGGATCTCTTGACAAGTGATGGCTTCTGGGGGATGGATCTTGAGGGATGTGGCTCCTGACCACACCCCAGGGGATGGCTCCATACCCACAGGCACTTGGGCATCACTAATTGGACTCAATGAGTTATTTTTAAAAAAATAAGACATAAACTTGGAAAGAGGGAATGTGAAGGGACCTTGGAGGAGATAAAAGGAGGAGTAGAGGGTGAACATGATAGAAATACATTGTATTTACAAATAAAACCCTCAAAGGATTAACAAATATTAAAGAAAAGGGGATTGAGAAGTACATGTCATAAGAATACATTATGATTAAGAAAATCCTATTTGTATTTGGTCACCATGGTGGGAAAAGGGGCTCCTGATGAAGTGACGACCACCGTTAGTGGCATGGGCCAGTCCTTTCCTGATCATCCTGCTGCCACAGTGCCCCATGTACCACGATAGCCGCAGACGCAGTCCAAGACATTTGCAGATGACAACTTCAAGCTACAATGTGGAAAGGTTGGATGGCCCTGGCAGTCTTCACTCCCCAGTAGAGAAGAGAACAGAGTGTATAGATCTAACACAAGTTTCTTAATTAAATTGGCCTATCTGCTCAAAAGCATTTGAGTTCCAAAGAAGATAATTATCTACTCTGCCTCTGTCTCTCCCCATAGGCCCCGGTCCCTTGATTGCTGACTGAGTTCCTTTAGAATGAAATGCTCCCGCAGACTTATAGACCACAGGATTCTGCAGTTTGATCTACCATCTGCCACTTCACACAGCTAATTTACCCCTCCTCTTTTATGTTAATTGTTTCAGCTACAGAGTTCTTTGCCACTCAAAAGCCTTTCATTATTTGACTAATCCATCAACTCCCAAGTGTTCATGCCAGCCCTCTTCTGTGCCTGGTACTGTGTGAGGCACCCGCAGGGGATGTGCATGGACCATGGCTCCTCCCCAGCTGGGCCTTGCTTGCTTCTACTTCGCCCCCTCTTGCTCTGCTCTTCTCACTGTCCACCTGCTGGGTACAGTCTCAACTTTGGGACATGGCATGCTTAAAGAGCTACAGGACTCAAAGTAAATTTTAATAACCAGAAAAAAAGCAAAACGGTATTTGAAATGCTGAGCTGGTTTGGTGTGGTGGAGTGTAGTCACCCTATTGTGTGGGATGTGGAGGCAGGAGGATCAGGGGTTCCAAGCCGCCTTCGGCTACATAGCAACTTTGAGGCCAGCCTGGACAATATGAAACCCTGTCTCAAACAAAACAAAACAAACAAAAACTTATTAACTAGATTTATTAAATGGGCTTAGCAGGACGGAATTATTACTTTACATGTTCCTTGTCATGAAGAGTTCCTGTTGCTGGGGACATGCATTCAGTTGCTTGTGCGTCTCATCCATGTTTGTTGTCGGCTGAGGATGTGTGAACTCTCAGAGTCCTTCCCTTCTAAGCTCCTTACAAGAAAAAATGACTTTAAGATGTTATACCATAAAACCACATCTTGGAAATTTTGATTTGGAGAATGAGTTTCTTGATACTTTAATATTTCAATATTCTTCTTAGATGCTCAGATCTAAGGCAGACACCCCTCTCCCCGAAAACTGCTAACTGTTCTCTGTTAACTACTCATTTCACCACCAATAGGCTCAGGCTCCTGCTGTTGCAGTAAAGAATTTCTATTAGGAATATGATGCTACATCAGATACTTCAAATTGTAGCAGGGAAAACCATCAAAAATATGGCAGAGGATATGGGAGCTCTTTTTCAGCCCATGGAGTGCAGCTTAGACTGAGAACGGCTAGTTCTGTGTGTCAAGCATCACGTGGTGGTCCACAATGCTCTTACGGGCACAGGGCACAGACCCAGACATTTGAAGCATCAGATGAAGCATTTCCTCCCCTTGCAGAGTGTCCTAAACATAGGGCATGCATGATGGCTTTCAGAGGTGGAACAAGCATGGTGAATACCAACATTAAGTTCATGATCCCCAGGGACACATGGGCTTCCTGTGAAGCGACACCTTCTCTGTCCCTCGATGGTGTTGCTGCTTGCACCCTGGGCAACAAACCGTAGGAAGCTAATGGTGTTTTAAATGGAAAACAGCAGTTCATTAGGATTGGCTAAGAGGTTCTTGGCAAAACCTCAACTTAATAGGTATGCAAGTGTGTCTGTATGTGCTCAGCAAAGTCTGTCCCTAGTTTTCTGGTGGTGTCACTCTGCACTGCAAATTTCCTTTGACAGCTAATAAACAGACTTCTGGGAGCAGGGTGTGTAGAGCTGGAGGCAATTCTGAAAGAGGCAAGGCTTGCAGACAGGCAATAGAAGTGGTCGGGCTCCACACAAGAGGCTTCTTCTGTAAAACCTTCATCTGTAGACCCTTAGGAACCCGAGTCTAGAAACAGGTTAACAAGGGAGGCTGGGGAAACACCCCAGTCTGTAAAGTGCCTGCCTTGCGAGTCTGAGGACATGCATTTCATCCCCAGCACCATGTAAATGGCCATGCAAGGTAACATCACCTGTGGATCCCTGGGGCTCATTGGCCAGCCACCCTAACCTACTCTGTGACCCCCCTCCACCCCCGATCCCAGTGAGGCCCTGTTCCAAAAAATAAGAGCGATGGCTCCTGAAGAATACCATGCATGGTTGACCTCTGGCCTCATACACATACACATGCTAACCCACAGACATGTACAGTCTTCCCAATAGATACAGAAGAGCAGAAATATATGCATTGGAGGGATAAGCAATAGTTCAAGGACATTAGCTTTCTTGTTTGTGTCAGATCAATATTTCTGCTGGCTACAGCTGAGCTGTTAGAAGATCACACAACAAGCAGACACCCCCCTGATTTAATTTCAGTGGCCATCTGCACCTGGAGTAGGTGTTTGTATTCTGTATTCTGCTGTTTGCTGAGGAATCATGACCTTACTAAGCAGATCACTACATACTGTTTTACAGTGTGTGCATGAGATTGCCTTGTGAGTGAGAAACTGCTATAGGTTTTCATTCCAGAGAAGACACTGTAGCTTTCTGCTCTTTTCTCAGGCAGCCAGAATAACCCAGCCCACTCCAGAGAATGCTTTGAGGGAAGAATCAGGATTTAATGTCCAGTTGCTTAGGACTTGAGGCTTTTCAGAGCCGAGCAAACAGAAGGAAGGCTTGGTTGCTTGGTTTTGCTTGTTGGTTCTTAGCATGAAGGCTGCAGGGATGGGGTGTAGAGTAGAACATGGTTGTGGGCCGTGGAAAGGCTCAGAGTCAGTATCTAGATGCAGGTTCCTGCTGTGCCTGTCCTGTAGGTCTTTGTACCTCCTGGAGAGATTCTCATGTCTCTGTGAGCCAGTTTCCTGCCTGCAGTCAGAGCAAATATGGGTCTCCTTCCACACTCCAGGGATGCTGCTGCTGTTAGACATTCTAATTGTGTGTGTGTGTGTGTGTGTGTGTGTGTGCATTTGTACACCAATGCACCTGTAGATGTGTTCACATATGTGTGGAGGCCAGAGGTCAAGTATCATTTCTCAGGCACTGTCCACCATAGGCAGATTTTTCTGTCCCTCCTGCCAGCTCCCAAATCATGACATGAAGACTTCTTATTAATTATGAAAGCTTGGCTGATAGCTTTGGCTTGTTTCTAACTAGCTCTTATAACTTAAATTAACCCATATCTTTTAATCTACATTCATTTATGTGGCTCAATTATTTTTACTTTGTAATGTCCATGCTGCTTCCTCTCTGCTGAGCTGGTGACTCTTGCATCTCCACCTTTCTTCTTCCCAGCGTCCTCCGACCTAGCTATTGGCAATTCAGCTCTTTATTAAACCAGTCTGAGTGACTAGTCTTCACAGTGCACAAAAAAGATTATTCCACAACTGTCCACCTTGAAGTAGCTCTCTCATTGGCCTCAAACTCATCAAGTAGACTGTGTTGGCTGGGAAGTGAGCTCAAGGATCCTGATCCACCTGGCCCTGATTTCCCAGCTCAAAAATTTCAAGTGTGTGCTACTATGCCTGGATATTTCACATGAGCTTCAGGGGACCAAACCAAAATCCTCATGTCTGTGCATTACACACTGACTGAACCATCTCTTCAGCCCTAATAGCTTATTAAAATGGCACACTTACTTCACAGTCCACAATGGCTTTTCTATGCCTGTGACTGGCACAGACATGTCCCTCAGTTGAAGCCTCTGCAATCACCTCTATTGTCTGTGGGGCCAGTTGTCTTGAGATGCTGATTATTGGCCTAAACTAGATATATTAAAGTTTCTCTTCTCAAGTTTATCCATACAAGTGTTTTGAGGAGAAACAAAGCTGACTTGTATGAAGCTATTGTATTTTCAGTCATTGTTGCCATTCACTAAATATCTTTCTGGTGCAAGATTTCTCCATAGTCTGCAAGACTGGCTGAGGACATGACAGTGTCTGTCTGGAGCCGCTCTGAGCTACAGCCTTGGGAAAGGTTTGGATGTTTCCATGACTGATCTGATTCAAAGCATTCCTCTTTGAGGAATATTTGGACCACTCACACCAACTCATTGCACAAAGGGCATTTGCTTTTCTACATTGGCTGTCCAGTGCAACGCAGGAATGCAGCAACACACCAACGCAGCAACACACCAACGCAGCAATGCACCAACGCAGCAATGCACCAATGCAGCAAAATGCACCAACACAGCAGTGCACCAATGCACCAATGCAGGAATGCAGCAATGCAACAATGCAGGAATGCAGCAATGCAACAATGCAGGAATGCAGCAGAGAACTACTCACATAAGTGTGAGCGGCCACCAGTAGATCTTTCTGGAGTTTGTTACAAAATGGCTACCTTTAAATTGCTTAAATTATGTGTTTATACACATCCTGGTGTGAGCTTGTGCACTTCCGGTTTTGTATACATCTATGAATTTACCACACTCACTGCTCATCTTTGTGTAGCTCCAACATTCTGACTGACTTCAGGGTCCCGCATGGAAAACTTTTAATAGTATATCAGTTTTGGCGGTAACAAAGTCTTCATCTTTTGCTGGCCTGAAACATCTCACCTTTGATTTGAAGGTTCTCCTGTCTGTAGAAGCTTGTATCTTCACTGCCTTCCCCCTTCCACGCTTCAAGGGTCTCGTCTTTGCCTCAGGTCTCTGTAGATGCATGCTGTCACCCCCTTTCTTCCTCTATACCTCAGTATAGTCTCCAGCTGCTTTTAAGATGCTGTTCCTTCCTCTGCTGGTTCTGACCAGTTGAATAAAGATGAGGTTTCCTGGGATGTCTCGATCCTCCTCCTCCTCCCCCAAATTTTTCTGCCTATAGTTGTTGAGATTCTTGATTTTGTGGGTTTACAATTTTCTTCAAATTTGGAAATATTTTGTACATTCCTGCTTAATTTTTTTTTATTTTGGGAAGTTTGTGTGTTAACTTGAGGATAAGCATGTTATTTTAACTGATATAGGGAGACACAAACACTGTGTGTATTTATGGTGTATTCAAAACTCTGTGTTTATAGTGTTTCTGTGATATTCTCATGCACATACACACTGTGTAATGTCTAAGTTGGCTCTGAGATATCTTTTTGACCCCCTTGCCTCATCTTCTTAGACCCATTGACATACGAATTAGACCACCTGGTCTTACAATCATGTAATTTTAAGAGCAGTGAAATTGTATGGTTCTCCCTTTGTGGTCTGTGGTCTGGATACTTCCAGATTGTGCTCAAGGACATTGGAAGGCTCACCTGGCTTGTTCCCCTTAAGAAAGTCCAGTGCTCTGAAAACTATGTCTTGCTCTGTCTCTCCTTCGTGGGTCCATTCTCTTCTTTCAAAAATGTCCCTGTGTGTGCCCGTGTTGGTGCAGATGCACTTGCGCCCTGGGGTGCACATCAAGGTCAGGGGACAGCCCAGGCGGGGGTCTCCAGCTCTTTGAGAGGACCCCCTTCTTATGTGTGACTCCCTGTGTGCCAGGCCTTCCGGCTCTGGGCTTCTGGGTTTCTCCCGTCTCTACCACACACCTTGCTGTAGGAATGCTGGCTTTGCAGGCACACACTGCACCCAGCTTTTCACGGGACTTGGGGATCTGAACTCACGCCCTGTGTATGCATGGCAAGCATTTTGTTCACTGAGCCCTTCCCTGGCTGTCTTTTACTACTGTTCTTGGCATTCACCAGCCAATGAGTGAATGGCTGAATACTTTTATTTATCTGATCTACCATTTATGATCTTCTTCGTAACTGGAATCTTTTCCAGAATCATCGGTTCTCCTTTCTCAATTTTTATGCATTAGCTTGAGTGACATTTACTCAGTAATTTTTGTAACTGATTCCTCATACCCACACTTTAAAAATTTAGGTTTCTATGTTATTAACTTTTCCCACTGCTGGGACCAAATACCTGACAGGAAGCAACTTAAGGGAGGGAACTTCCTTTGGCTCAGGGTTTGAAGGTGCAGTCCATGAAGGTGAGAGTGTTATGTGGTGCCAGGAGTGTGAGGTTGCTTACTTACATCTTGCAGTCCAGAAAACAGAGGGCAGGGATAGGGACCAGGTTATAAAGCCACATCTAGTGGCCCACTTCCTCTAGTAAGGCCCCACCTCCTAAGTTTCCGTAGTATCCCAAAATAGAGCCACCAGCTGGGACCAAATGTTCAGACACATGAGCCTCCTGGACAATTCACATTCAAAGCGTGACAACTCCCTAATTATATGCTGTTGCGGCATCTGCGGGTTTTCTTCACAATCACTGGACACAATTTGTAATTATATTTTTATTTGTGTGCTTTTTTCCCATTGCCCATCTGCTTGGTAGCCTGTAACCTCCAAGAGGGCAGGAATTATGCCTATTTTGAACATCCTGCATTCCTAGACTCTGACAGATGGTAGATACTTAATGAATATTTGCTGACTGATTATTGCATGGGGCTGGGTGAGGTTGAAATGTACACACTACAGTAAACAGGATACTGACTAAGCATTAATGTTAGTAAAATGCCCAATACACGAGGTAAAGCCCTTCCAGCTTCTCTACGGTATTTTTAGGAATGCCGGGGCAAACCCAGTGGTATCTCTAAGCTTAGCACTTACCATTGCTGTGGTACTTTATGAAATGTGTTTAGGGCTCTATCATTTTCTCAAGTTGAAAACAAATGAACTAGACGTGCTGGATCACAGCTGTACTACAAGCACTCAGGAGGCTGACACAGGAGGATTGTCTTGAGTTCCAGGTCAGCCTAGGCTACAGATTGAGACCTTGCCTCTAAAATTTGAGCATATATGATATAAAAATAAATAAACATCATTTTTTTAGTTGTGGAATTTGTAAAACAGACATTTCCCTGGCATCTATCTCCTCCATTGCCTAAGGGCCTTTTCTCTAGTCTTTCAGGCAGGGCTTAGGGTTTTATTCTTGGATTTAGCGTTTTTACCGTTCCTCTCTTGGCAGATGGATGTTTTAATCCCGTATTTTCTTTCGGCTCTGGACCCGCACATGACAACTTCACTCAGAGGTCTCACCCTGTCCAGAAGCGACTCAGCCCAGGCCTCCCAGCCCCATGAGGCAGAACAGTGGCCACAGTGGGCACCCTGTGCCACCCACCTGCACCACCCTCCCAAGGCATTTGCTAGACTGAGTTTCAGCCTTGGTCCACGACGAAGCTACTTCAATTCCTCAAATGAACTCCTACATTCCTCCAACTATTCTCCACATTGTAGCCAGATTAATTTTTTAAAAATCATACATGTTTTTGCTGCTTAGAATTCTTTATGATGCTCCTCTGACATCACAGTAAAATAAACCACCCAGCTTTCACACTCTCAAATACGTCACCTCCCTGTACTCATGCTTTCCCATCCTCCCCGCACCCCTTCCTCTTCAGCTTACTCTTAAGACAATATTTGGGGATGAGGAAAGATTTCAGGCTATCTCTTTATAGAATTTGCTTTCTCTAGTCATATGACCTGATAAGCAGGCATGAACTGTGCTTCCGGCACTGAAAATTGGGACACCCCGTTATGCCGGCAGTTTAGCTTGAGTCCTGTGGCTGCTAGTTTCATACTGTGAACTTTGATCACCCACCCCTCACCCTTTTCAGCATCTCACCATGATGACCCTCCCATGCACTCCTGTCACTTAAGAGGTTCCGTCATTGGCTTTCTTGCGGGGCTGCAAGCTGCCCAGAAGCAGAGATGGTCTTGCTATTCCTTTGTGTCCCTAAAGCCAAACTGTGAGTACAGAGAAGGTACTCAAGAATGTTTGCATGATTGAATGCAAGAAATACAAATGTGTTTTTCTCCAAAAGAGTAAATAAACCTAAAAAGCATAGCATAGTTTATCTTAATTGTCAACTTGATGTGATCTGGAGTCACCTGGGAGAGGTGTGCCTGTGGATATTATCTTCATTATGTTAACTGTCAAGGGAAGACCCTGGGCTGGGGTCATGGACTGTATAAAATGAGACAGTAAGCCAAGTGTGGGCTTTCATTTCCCTTTCTTCTTGACACATGACTGGCCCTCTCAACAACCTACTCCTATGACTTCCTGGCCACAAATAACTGTACCCTGGAACTGTGAGCCAAATAAACCCTTTCTCTTTAAGCTGTTTTTATCACTAAGACAAAGGACCATTTGTTTCTAAATATTTTACCCAAAACACTGAAACACTGTTTATGTCAGTTTTCCCCAATGGCTGAGAGTCGCTTTCAAGTTTGTGGTTCCCTGTGTGGCTGCTGGATTCCGTTTCCCACTCATTTTCTACTTCTGTTATTCTTGGCCCCATCATCATGGTGTATTGGAGGCAGCTGGGGGAGACTGCGCATTTCCTCTCACAGGGAAGTCCTGGTCCTGGATAGAGGGATGGTCACAGGGAGCATAGATTTCTTCAGGATGGTGTGAGGGGCACCACATTTTATTCAGTGGTTCCTCAGTCTTGGAGAGGGACACAGAAAAATTAACATTTTTGCTGTTGGAAAATCACAAATGAAAATGAGCATTGGTTTCTTGGGAAATAAGAGCTGCCTTACATACCAGCATAGCAGTAATTGCTTGTTTGAAAATTAATTGGAAGATGGCACATTATCATCAAATATGTCTTTTTAGTTACTCCCTCTTGTCTGCAGCCCATCGCCTGGATGCCATAAAGTCTCTGAGGAATTTACACATTATCTTTCTCTACTTTGAGGTATCTTTTAAAATGTAGTTGACATCAATGTGGGTAAATTGCCTGCTTACATTCTAAAATGTAGAGAATAAATAGTGTGCTCATACTATTGGTTTATACTATAGTGTTAAAGAATCTAGGACAAATTAGATTTGAACTTTAGAATCAGGGATTAAATTAATGAAAATGATGAACATTAAAATGTGAGCTGAAGATTCACGATATATGTTTGCACGTATGTGTGTGTCAGTATTGACACAGGGTGTTAACCACGGCAGGGAAAGCTCTTACCGAGCTGAGTGTGCTCAGGACTAGTCTTGGTGCAGGTTCCAAGGTGGGACTGGGCACTCCTGACCACTTACCTGCAAGTAACACTCTGTTGGCATGTTGTGTTGTTGTGAAAGACACTAGTATGTTTTAGCGTATGAATCTGCTTGATGATTCAGTTCCTGAGGTAGCAATGATTTTTAGAGATAATTTTTAATTGCTTTAATAAATAATTAAAATAGCATTGTTTTATATTCATTTATTTAACTCAAATGTTTTTGAGTGTTTGCTGCCAGCTAACAGTATGGTATCAGGAGAGGAAGCAATTGAGGAAGCAGGGGGTTGGAAGGAAGGAAGAGGAGGGGGGAGAATGGGAGGAAGTCGAGGGAGGAAGAAGAGGAGGGAGAGAGGAGGGGGAGGAGAGGGGAGGGAAGAGCAGCAGCAAGACCACACCTCTTCTTCGTAAGTCCCTTCTTCTGTCTTACTGATGCCCACATTTGGAGGCTCTGTGTTACAGGGAAAAGTGTTAACTTTGATCGAGGTTGCTGCTGTGGTGAGCACGCCACCCACTTCCTACAACAACCTGTGACAGAACTTCAGGCTGGCTTAAAGAGTGGGGACAGATTCATAGTTAGCACCTAGAGTCCCTGGGGAATGAGAGGTGGAGCTGGCTTGGGGCTTTCTGACTACAGAGCCTAATCTCACCTGTCCTACAAACATCTCTTTCCAGAGTGGAAGTGTTCAAAGTGGTCACATTTCACAGGGCATCCATTATTTCTGAGTACTAAAAACACAGTGTTCATGTCTTCATCGCTGTGGTGACTGCTATGACTTTTATGGTTTTATGTTTCTATTGACACTGGCTATTCATAACCATCTTGTCTTTCCTTTTGGAAATGATCTTCACATGAGGAGCACACTTTCTGGCTCTTACTTTGAACCCTAATACCACTGTATTTTTCTTTTGCTTTTTCTTAATGGGGCGTGTGTGTGTGTGTGTGTGTGTGTGTGTGTGTGTGTGTGTACATGCACACCCATATGCATGCATATGTGAAGATCAGAGGTCAACCACACCTATCATTTCTCAGGTTATGGCCATTATTGTTTTTAGATAGGATCTCTCACTGACCAAGTAGGCTAGGCTGGCTAGCTAGCAAGACCAGAGAGCTCTTTCTCTGCTTGCCAGTGTGGGAATTACAAGCCTGTACCACTGTGATGGTTAGGTAGCTTCAACTGTCAAATGGACATGATCTAGAATCCTATAGGAAAGAATTCTTATTGAAAGACTGTCTGGTTTAGGCTGATTATAACAATTATTTAAATTATTCTATTATTAGTAAAAACTCAGGAATTAGATAAGGGGTAAAATACAATTGATCAGAGAATTGATGGAGAAGAGACCAGTGACATCCTCTCTCTCTCCTTCCTTGATCCAAAGGACTGTGGATCTTTCTAAGACCATCCCTACTACTTCCTTTGTCTCTCTATATGTCCTGGCTCCTCCAAAATCTCTATGGTTAATTCTGGTCAGCTAGTAGCTAACTCAGCCCTCTGATTCAAAGTAAACTTTATTAGCAGTATCAGGAGTGTCAGAGTATAATCATAATATCCCACAACATCTCAACCTTTTTGTCTAAATAAAAAGGGAAGGTTCTGCCGGGCGGTGGTGGCGCACGCCTTTAATCCCAGCACTCGGGAGGCAGAGGCAGGCGGATCTCTGTGAGTTCGAGGCCAGCCTGGGCTACCAAGTGAGTCCCAGGAAAGGCGCAAAGCTACACAGAGAAACCCTGTCTCGAAAAACCAAAAAAAAAAAAAAAAAAAAAAAAAAAAAAAAAAAAAAGGGAAGGTTCTAACTCTAACATAGTAAAACTATATACAATAAGAATAATTATTAGCTAAGAACGACATTTATAATGTCTAGTCCATTTGCCTTTGGCAAATTCAGAGAAAATACTCTATTATCTATCCTATCTTGGTGAGTCCAAAGTTTTGCACATAATTCACTTTCTATCCTAACTTGTATCACTAACCCAAAACTATCTTTTTAGACCTCAAAACATTTTCTTAGAAAAACAATTTAAACTTTTATGTCTCTTACCTTATACACTTTACACCTCTTTTGTGAATTTCTTTTTCAATTTGGTAATAAGGAAAACTGTAACTATAACTATCTAGTCTTCAACCACATCAGGGACCTGAGAAGGATGTAATGTCACCTGTGATAAATAGGAAATTTACAGAGCAAAGAACTTCCAAAACTATAGAAGTGACAGAAACAGCTGGCTGCCTGGACAGTCACCAAGGTTCTTCTGCAATGTTGGGGCATCCATTTTCAGCCTACAGGCCTAGAATACCTGACAGACTTTTCTATGAAGCAGGAAATTTTGACTTAGCAAAGTCAAATTTGTCTTAGCAAAGTTCATCAGTCACCTTCTTTTTTTTTGTATCCTGCTTGTCCAATTGGACAGCATACTGTCAGCAGTTGAGGCAGGGGCAATTTCTTGCCCAAATGACTAGCTTTGCCACATAGAAAGCAAACTCCATATAGAAGTTTTTTTGATGTCCATCATCCTCTCTGAAGTAGATTGGTGCTGCCAGGAGCAGACATGTCTCACTGTTATGAAAAGCCTTATGATATTAAAACATCTTAAATACCATATTCTATAGCTATATGAAGTGTTTGAAGATCACCTATTCATCTAAAATATATCTCCATTTGACCTTGAAAACATACCTTACTTGAATACCAATTTCATTGTTGTAGATGACTACTAACCTGCATTTCTTTTTCTTTCTTTTTTTTTTTTTTTTTTTTTTTTGGTTTTTCGAGACAGGGTTTCTCTGTGTAGCTTTGCGCCTTTCCTGGAACTCACTTGGTAGTCCAGGCTGGCCTCGAACTCTCACAGAGATCTACCTGGCTCTGCCTCCCGAGTCCTGGGATTAAAGGCGTGCACCACCACAGCCCGGCTCCTTCATTTCTTAATTATACTAAATAGTTTATAATAATAGCTTTCAAGGACTAGAACTTTACATTACATCATTAAATGAGTACATAGGTGCAATACCCTAAACAAGAGTAGAAACATATAATACAGTATAACAATGACCTTAAACTTGTATCAATATACAAAAATCCATACCAATGTGAAATATTTGAGACTAGTAGTTGCTTTTTTAGTTTGAAAATAGATTCAATAATCTACCCTTTTATCCTATCACTCATATATCCCCCTTTTTCTTTTCAGAATGAGATCCCTGATTCTAATCTCCTTTGCTCAGTTTCCTCCCTGAGTATGACCAATAACAACTTGCAAACACCCCCCCTAAACAATGATAAACATCCATAATTCCCTAGATGACCAAAATCCACTCACCCCACATCTTGGTAATGTGGGCATCGTGTTCTTAAAATTACTTAATGCTGTCTAAAGGGTGATGGCACCTTTAGGGGACTCTGAGAAAATTGGGAGAGAATGTTCAAGTCTTGGGAGAGCTAGCTGTTATCCAGTCTTGGTGTGATGGGAAAATGCAGGGCTTATCTGAAGTCATGGCTGGAGTAATCTATGACATTGGACCATCTTAGCTAACTGCTTTGAAGTTGTCCTGAGCAGTTTGTAGTCCAAAGCTGATTATTGGGTGGTGTTTGTCAGCTTAGTGGCATTACCACAATCCGGGTTGATTTGTTGTTGTGGGGCCCCATTACCCTTTTGGAGACTTCAGACGTCACTGTTAGGAATGGTCACAGTTCACGGCATAAAACTTAGACCTTTTAAATGTCATATGCTGCACATCTCCAAAGGGTTATAGGACCACAATCTATTCCATACACCAGGGGTGCACAAGCTTAATTCCTAGTTACCTGCTTCAGACTCAAGCCCAAAATCATGTACAGGAAGCTAGATGAAGCCTATTTATAGAACTAGTCAGTACTCTGTATGACCATTATTTTCATGACAGAAGGCTTAAATACATATTATATATGTATATATACTAATCTTATCAATTTAGAGATAATATTTATACCTTAAGAAAAGTTTTTGAGAGTCAAAATAAAACCAAAGGATTATGAGATTACTGGCAATAGAATAGTCCCTAAATATTGGTTTTTCTTCTGTTCCATACCAGGTGGCTCTTCTGACATGAGATAGAGATTTTGGATTTTCCTTTAACAAGCATGCATGGTTTGAAGAAGGAGAAAGCCATGTTCTAACTCCAAAGCCAGCTTTGATTTTTAATTGAATTGGAACTTTAAAAAAAGGCCATTTGCATTATTTTTGTGTCTGTAGAGAACAGCAGAAATAAACATATGGGAAGATTTATGCAATTTTTTCTTGTTGGAAGTGTGATATACCAATAGGCCAATTTACTCTTTTTCTTGGGACATTTTTTTCTGGATGAGTCATCCTTCTGATGTCTCACTTGTCCAATGTTCTCCAGAGTCCTTAGTTGGATGCTTTTATTCTGCTGGAAAGACAAAAACCAAAACTCTGTCCCCATCCTGACTTTGGGGAATTTCCTTTTTTCAGATTATATCTGGGAAAATGAAAAGTCATTTGTTAGTCTAATAAGTTAGTTTAGATTGGATGGCCACACTATTATTTCTCCTAATCAAGGGGTCTTTCCTGTTCAAGTCTAGTCTTTATTAATCTTGATGGTATCCATAGCTTTTCTTCTCCTGTGCATACAAAAGTAAAACCTCTATCCCAACTTAACACATATCCTGGTTTCCATTTTGAGGTCAACAAATATCTTTAAAGTATATTGGCTGATTTAGTTCAGTATTTTTTCTATTATCCAATGTCTTTCTGCAGCTGTTGTTCCCTTTTCATTAGCATTTAAAAATTTAAAGTTAATAAAGTACTCTGTAATCTATATTTGGTAGTCTTTACTACCCTTTTATGTTTATTAAGTATATCTTTTAAAGTGTGATAGGGTCTTCCTATAACTGCTTGTCCTATAGGACTGTGTCATATACCTGTAATATGTATTGTAATATGCAAAAAACTTTTATTTTACTAGAGACATATGCTGGAGCATTGTCAGTCTTAATTTGTTCAGGTGTTCCCATAATGGCCATAACTTCTAATAGATGTGTAATTATGGAATCAGCCTTTTCGGAACTCAAAGCAGTTGCCCACTGAAATCCTGAATAAGTATCTGTGGTATAGAGGACATATTTAAATTTTCTAAACTCTGAAAAATGAAGAAATCCATTTGCTGAATTTCATTTCTTTGAGTACCCTTTCAGTTACTTCCTGCAGGTAATGGAGTTTGGTTATACAAAGAGCAAGTAAGACATTTCCTTATAATTTCTTTGGCCTGTTGCCAAGTGATAGAATAATGTTTCTTTGAACCTTTGCTATTAACATGGTGTTTCTTATGAAATTCTAAGACTTCCTTCTATTAGATTTTCTACCAATAGCTGATTAATTTCATTATTACTTATACTAGAGGGCCTGGAAGGCCCATATGGGACCTTATATGTGTTATATACAGGGATGATTTCTATTTCTGATTATTTATTGTAATTAAATAAATAATAAAGTTAATTCTGAATCATCTGGGATAAATTCAGCAGTTTCTACAACAATTCTTTCTGCATATAGAGAGTCAGTAACTATATTAAGAGGTTCTGGAAAATCTAATAATACTATGAGAATAGCATATAATTCTGACTTTTGAATGGAATCATAAGGGCTTTCAGCCACTTTATTTGATTTTCCTGATTTATAACCTGCCTTTCCTGATTTATTTGCATCAGTATAGAATGTAGAGGCTCCAGAAACTGGTGTTCCTCAGACAATGTGAGGAGGGATCCAGTTAGTTCTCTTTATAAACTGAAGGCTCTTGCTTTTGGGATGTTAGTTGCTAATCTCTCCCAATAAATTATTACAAGCTCTTTGCTAATGTTATTTTCTGCCCACAATGAGGCAATTTCAACATCAGTAAAAGGTATCACAATTTCTATTGGGTCTATTTCTCTTAATTGATGAAGTCTTAACTGTAGCTAGAGTTTTCCTGCCTTGCCCACAGTCAGGACAAATCTTTGTCACCCGCCAGTCCCACAGCCGCTCAGACCCAACAAAGTAAACACAGAGACTTATATTGCTTACAAACTGTATGGCCGTGGCAGGCTTCTTGCTAACTGTTCTTTTATCTTAAATTAACCATTTCCATAAATCTATACCTTGCCACGTGGCTGGTGGCTTACCGGCAACTTCACATGCTGCTGGTCATGGCGGCGGCTGCAGTTTTTCTCTCTGCCTTCCTGTTCTTTTATTTTTCCTCTGTTAGTCCCGCCTATACTTCCTGCCTAGCCACGACCAATCAGATTTTATTTATTGACCAATCAGAGCAACTTGACATACAGACCATCCCCCAGTACAGCCAAGTGCAGACCATCTCAGACACCTGCACTCAGGCCCATGGTCCTAATCATCCTCTATGCAAACCTGCTGGGTAACGCCACAAGGAACCCAAGAAGGGCTCCCACAGGACATACATTAACATCCCACAGCACTTAACTTTCCTTTTAGAATCAACTCAGAAAACTTTTCCACATATGTCCATAGGTCTTTAATTTTTTACTCTGTGTGGTAAAAATATCCATTCTAAGATATTATCTTCTCTCTGCATAAGAATTCCTGTAGCAGAATGTGTAGAAGATAGAATGACCAGGACACAGTCAATCTCTGGATCTAAGCAATCTACACGAACATCCCATAATTTCTGTTTTACCAAAGTCAATTCTCTCTCAGCCTCAGCTGGTAATTTTCTTGGACTATTTAAGTCCATATCTCCTCTTTTCAGGAGCAATTTGTAATCTCCAACAAGGCAAATTTTTCTTTACTTCTTCAAACATTTTTCCTCTAAGGTATCTGAGTCTGAATCCATTAATTATATATGATTCATAGAATGGTAAATTATAGATTGAAGAAAGTGTTTATGGATTATTTCCAATGGCTGTTGTACTATTGATACAAGGTGGGGTCATTTAACATCCTTTGTGGAAGAATTTTCCAATGGTACCTTTTAAGAGGCTGGGAATTATTATAAGTAGGCACTGTGAAAGCAATTTTTTTCTACCCTGTTCTAGTAAAAAAAAAAAACCCAGTCTTTTAAATCAATAATTATAATAGAACATCTTTTAGGTAATAATGAAATCAAGGGAATTCCAGGCTGTAAAGAGCCCATTGGTAGAATCATCTTATTTACAGCTCTTAAATCCATTAACATTCTCCATTTTCCAGATTTCTTTTTAATGGCAAATATGGGAGAATTCCAAGGACTGGTCAATTCTTCAATATATTGAGCATTTAGCTGTTCCTGTACCAGCTGCTCTGATGCTTGTAAATTTTTCTGTTGTCAAAGGTCATTATTATACCCAGACAGGTTTATTAGTTAACTATTTTAAAGGTAGGGCTGTTGGTACCCTTGAAAGACACCAGCTGTTGTACTCCTCTTATGTACAAACTTAACAGCCTGTGACTGTTCTTGACAGTATATTTTAATATTTCTCTCAGAAGCATTCTTTATTTCATTGTTTGTTTCTGAGATTGGAGGAATGTTAATCTGTTTTCCATTGCTGCAACAAATCACTTCCCCATAAATTCATTGCTATATTAGCTACATATGGTTTCAATTTTCCTCTCTGTCCTTCTGGCCCTATACACTAGACCCATCTTGTACTTTGTTTTTACCAGAGATAAAGTTCCAATTCCAACAAGCTGAACATTTATCTCCTGAAGAGGCCAATTTGGATGCCAAGATTTTGGTGAAATTATTGTTACATCTGTACCTGTGTCTACCAAACCTTCAAATTCTATGCCATTTGTATGTATTTCTAAATTTAGTCTCTGATTATTTATAGTAGTTTGCCAAAATACTTGTTTTCTGATCTTCCCTGAACTTTTTATTGTGTCTTTGGTTACATCCAGAGCAGTGTGGTTTTTAACAACAGGTATTAAGTTCTTTAATTGCTCTGTGGATGAGTTTCTCTGAAGCTGAGAGAAAATGATTGAGCCAAATTTGATATTGAAGCCTGCAGGAGGTTCTACAGGACATTTATCAATGGCAAAGGGTTACCTTGCTTTTCCCTCATTGATCTGAATTCATTAATACAGTGCCAACCTTTGTCACACCGTCTGCATACTCCAGAAAGCTGGAGCCTTTTGTTTGGATTATCTCTAGAAAAAACATTGTTTCTAGAAACATCTTGCCTACAATCCATTTCAAATGACCTTATTTACCACAATTAAAACATCTGACATTTTGATTTTTCTTGAAATTTCTAGAAATTATTTCAATCAAAGCAGCATCATGAACATAAGATCCAATATCAGCTGTGCATTAGATCCAATATCAGCTGTATTTCCAATCCATTCATCGATTGGTGCCAATCCTGCCTTTAATAAAGGTGTACACACCCTTTTACATTCTGAATTAGTATTTTCAAAAGCCAACAATTCAATTAATATTTGTCTAACTTCTGGATCTGATATCATTCTGTTTACAGCTGCAGTCAATCTTTGTAAAAAATCAGTGAAGCATTCTTTTGAGCCTTGGATAATTTTTGTAAATGACTCAGTCCTCTATCCTGATTCTTCAGCCCTGTTCCAAACATTCAAAGCTGCTATAAGGTACAATGCCAAGGTATGGCCATAAAATCTAAACTGTCTTTGCAAATCAGCATATTGGTCTTCACTGAGGGACTGGTCTTTGGAAATATCAATACCTCTAGTTCTATTTCATTGTTCTATGGACCTAGCTTTTTCTTTCCACCGTGTTCTCCATTGTAACTGAGGACCAGCTTCCAATATTGCTGTAGCTAAATCTTTCTCGTCTTGTGGAATAATTCTGTTCTGAGTTGCCCATGAATTTAAAATCTGCTTCACAAAGAGTGAATGCACATCATATGAAATGACTGCTTCTTTGAATCTCTTTAAATCTAAAACTTCTACAACATTCCAGTCAACTTCTGCATAGCCCTGGGGATGTCTATCACCTGGTGGTCATTCTTATATGGTAACTGAATAAACTTAGATTGGTTTTCTAATAACCTTGGTCCACTCCTCTTCAATTTCATAATGCAATGGTATGGTAGGTTCTGTTCTAAATTCCTCTATCTGTATCTGAATATTTTTCTTATTTTCATTAGTTGGTCTTTCTAAGGCTGTCTCTTACCTGTCAAATGTTTATTATTTTCATTAGTAAGTCTTTCTAAGGCATGTGTCTTATCAGTCAAATTTTCATATTTGGCAAAGTTATCAAACCACTTTTTTAAGGATAAAATATGAATTACCAAGCTGATAGTAATTACAATTGGTATTATGTCAATCCCAGCTAAGTGGATCATCACCTCATTTATTTTTTCCATTTATAAGCCATCCATAGTAGCAGTAAAGAGGGTCCTAACTCCCCCCATTGTGATTTTTCTGATTCTTAACACGGAGAAGACTTTTCTGTCTTTTTTTTTCTTAGTAACCTAATTCCCCTTTTAAGAATTCCCAGATATCTCACCAGATCTGCTGACGATGACAGCAAAGGTGACCAGCTGTGTCAGTGGCACTTGGGTAGCTGGGGGCTCAGCTAGCTGCTGCTGCTCAGCATGGCTGGGCAGAGGACACAGGTGGTACACCTGGGCCCCTTGGCAACTTGCAGTGGTAGCAGCAACTATAAAAGCCCAAACCCCAAGCAGGTGTGAGCAGATGTCAAGGTAGGCAAGCTGGGCTGTGTTGGCGGCTGGGGGAGGGAGTCCAGGGAAAGCCTGGAAGGAAGTGAGGGCAGGAAGTGAGGGCAGGGGTCAGCAGTGGGCAGCTAACCCCACTGGCATTTTGGTACTGGGGTGGGCAGCATATGGAGGATGCTGTAGAAAGACTGAAAGGAAAAAACCCTGGACTTCCTGGACTCACATGGAGGGCCTGTGGGGAGGGAGATACAGCCTCCCACAGCTATGGAGGTGGAGAGGTAGAAGATTCATACCTTGGTGTACTTAATGCCATGCATTGGATGCCAGATGTAATGATTATCTAAATTATTCTATCATTAGTGAAAACTCAGGATTCAGATATGGGGCAAAAATCTGGTTGATCAAAGAAGTGACAAATTTCTATTTTCTTCCTCAATCCAAAGGGCAGTGAATCTTTCTAAGACCCTCCCTACTACTTCCTGTGTCTTTCTATATGTCCTGGATTCTCCAAAATCTCTATGGCTAATTCTTGTCAGCTAGTAGCTAGCTCTACCCTCTGATTCAAGGTAAATTTTATTGTCAGTCTTGGGACTGTCAGAATATGATCAAAATATCCCACAACAGTTGCTCTAATGCAGTATCTGTGGGAGATTATCTTGATCTGGTTAATTGGGGTAGGAAAACCTCCCCTAAGTGGGGGAGGCCCCATTATGTGTGTTGGGTACAGGGAAGGGATGAAAAGGAGAGAGGGAGCTGAGCACTGTTCTTGCTCTAGACTGTGGGTGTAGTGTGGCCATCTTTGTCAAATTCCTTCATGTTGAACTCCCTCCTGCATTGATGGACTGTGACCTGGAACTGTGAGCCAAAGAAACCTTTTCTCCCTCATGTGGTTTTTCAGGGCATTTTGTCACAGCAGCAGGAAAGGAGACTGAGGCACACACTCTCCTAGTTAGGGTTTCTGTTGCCGAGATGAAACGTCATGTCCAAAATCAATGTGGAAAGGGCTTATTTCATCTTCCAACTCCATCTCCATCCCAGAGGGAAGTGGGGGCAGGAACTCAAGGGCAGCACCTGGAGGAAGGAAACACTGCTTACTGGCCTGCTCCTTATACTTGCCCACACGCCAAGCATTCTCTCAGTTGAGGTTCCCTCTTTCCAAAGACTCTGGATTGTGTCAAGTTCACAAGCGCTATCAAGCATAGCCACTGCGTGGGCTTTTTCATGTGGGTGTTGGGGATTGGACTCAGCCATTTTGTTAGCCTAGGTGGGAGTCACTAAATAACTGGAACTACAAAACAGATTACTTACTGATGCATAATGAGTTGTTTTTTTTTTTCCCCAGAACCTAACTACGATGCCCAGAGTAGTTAGCCCTTGGCTTCAGGAGATTTCTGTTTTTGAGGACATAGCTTCATGTTCTCATGGACTTGGTAGCTAGATGTAGGTTCAGTTTGGACCTAAGTGTTCTGGGATGCTTTCACAAGGGCATCCAGGCTGAATGACATCCAGGGTCTGTTGTCTAGCAGTCAGTGTGTCCATTTGTCCTCACATACTTCCCAGCCAGTATCCTCCAGTTCCCCGGCCTTGTTTCCACTCTGCACAGCTGCTGGGCTCCTTCCTTCCTACCGGGACTCCCTGCCCTGCCCATAATTGCCCTATGGTGAGACTGCTGACCACCATGTTGGCCCTTGCTCTTCTTCCACTTCGGGTTGGTGCTGTGTTTGTGCCTTGTGCTTCCTCTGCATTGTGCTCATCATATCACATTTGCAAGTAAATATTGGTGTGCTTATTGCTTAAAATCCATCAACCTAATGAATTAAAAAACAGCTCCTGAAGATAAACACTCCCTTTCTATCTATATGGACAGCCTGGCATTTGAAACCCAGCATGAAGTCAGTGAAATTAAGGAAGTAAGTAATGAATGTGGGTTAATGGCTGTGAGCACAGCTCATTCAGTTCTTGCCTTGACTGATGAGTTCATAACCATCCCTTTCCTCAGATGGTATTCCAGGCCTGGTATTGTACAAACTGTGAATGGTCTGTAGGTCTCTGTGTCAAGGATCAGTCGGTAAACGTGGAAGCCAGGACATGGTGGGGAGGGAAGTACAGCTTACCCCAGAAGGGCTGCTATGTGATCCACTGTGTGAATGTGCACGGCAAGGTAAGATAGAGTCTGAGCTGTCAGTAGCAACTGAGGAGTGTCCACCCTGGCAGACTGGGCACAGCAGAAGGAGCTCCTGCCAGGAGAACGTGCTGGAAACTCACCAAGGCTCTGGGCAGTCTGTCTCCTTGAAGATAGGTCCAAGCCAGAGAGCTGGAATCCAGAAGCCCATTAGGGCTGGCAGAAGTGATGTAGATCCTCAGAGCCAGAGCCAAGAGGTGGGCTCAGGCCTGGGACTGGATCTGTGGGCACAGACCCTGCTCTCACTGAGAGTGGAAGTGAGCCTCTGACAGCTGCAGTGAGGAAACACGGAAGCCAGGTGCATGCTGGGATCCATCCATCCCAGCACCAGAACCACAGGTGTAAACCGATGTAAGGGCCGTGCTGAAAATGCTGTCCTTGGGTTTCATTTTTGAATATTCTGCAGAGTAACATATATTATGCTTACCAAAAATTGACCCTGTTGGAAGGTTTATGTTTATCTTTCGGTATCTATTGATTTTTAGTTACAATAACTGTTACTATAAAGTGGTTTTGTGACTATTGCAAAGTTAGAAATTACATCAAGTCCTCTGGGACTGGGGATACAGATTATTATGAACCACCATGTGGGTGCTGGGAATTGAACCCAGGTTCAATTTGGATAAGCATTGTCTCTGCTCTTAACCACTGAGCTATCCTTCCAGCCATATCCAGCTTTTCTTTAAGTGGGCGATGAGAACCAAATTCAGGCCTTGCACTGCACTGGCTGTCTCCCCAGCCCCAGATGTATACTCTCTATTACTTCATTTCTGGAAAAACATGGAACCTGGTTAATCCATCTCTAGTGTTGCTGAGCTTGAACACAGGATGCTGATCCCAGAAGGACAAGACAGGAAATGACTCTCACATTCATTTCCCATCAAGCTCCATGCCTTGCTGCCTCCCCATCAACCAGCCCTCACCCACCTTTATCTCCAACAACCAGCCCTCACCCCCCACGCAGCACCTCCCAAGCATGAGAGAATGCAAAGTGAGCATCATCCGACACGTCACATTAAATGTACGACACCTAGAGATAAATACAAGTGGATCACTCACTCGCATAGGAACTTACTTCACTCTAGGTTTCCGTCTTCCTAGCTGACTGAGACTCAGAATAACTTGGCTCTATGGATGTATACACAATCAGCTTGCAGATGGTGTGAACATCCTCACAAAAGTCTTTGGAAAGATCTAAGCTTAAAAAAAAAACAAAAAACAGTGGCTCAACCAAACTATGAATGCACAAAAAATGAAATATGGTCTTATGTATTTCGTTTCATTAATTTTTAAAACTTGGCATAAGGAAGTCAGAGGTTTCATGCCTGGGATGCACAGAGCCACGTCCTGCTTGTCTTCTTCATTTGGCTTCCACTTACAGCAGTGGTGCACATCCTTGGTCAGGTTCTCCCAGTGTTGAGCCTCTGTTCTCTTGTGTAAAATGGGGAATCGTACAACACTGGGCAGCAATTGTGTGAATGAGCTGTGAACTGCCTGCAAGGCTGTAAGGCAGCTCCCCCCAGGCTGTGCTTGGGCTGTCTGGGGCTGAGGATCTGTGTCTGTCATGCCAAGCACAGACTCTAGATGGAGCTGAACACGTGGGTGGAATTCACTAGTCCTCACAGCCGAGGATTCTGGAAAGACAGGAGGGAGGACATATGGTTATCACTAAGTGAGCATATTTGATGTGCTCCATAGGAGGTTGTTTTGACCTTGAACTTTTTAATAAACTTCGATATATTATCTAAGCACGTTTGGGATGTTAAAGGCAAGTGCCGACATTAAGAACTCAGAAACAGAAATGGCCCTTTCATGAAGGACCTGCACATTTTATTGTGTGCCTTAAGCATCAAGCTTTGTACTTATATATTGGACCTTTTATTTGGTTTTCCAGAGGGTATGTGAAAATTGTGTGAATCCATGTCTCCGTTAAGACCTCCCATCATGATAGATGTGAATCAGCCACCGTTAGTCTTTAAGGTTGTGATGGGGAGGGGTGTTCATAAAAACTGTGACTAATCTTTGTTTGTAATTTAATGCCAGTGGCTGTATTGGTTATCAGTGGATTCTGGGGCCACTCAGACCCCATTGTGAGTTACAGTCCCCTGATTATAGCGGAATAATCCAAGGGACATCAGGGAAGCTCAGCTTTGTGCTTTTACAAGAAAAGCTGATGTTTGTGACTTTCTTAAGCAGAGTGTGATTTTGAGAGAGCTGTGTAAACAAAGCTTTTCACCCAGCCATAGAAAGTGTTCAGAAGTCTATTCTGTTGCTATCTGTCTGATAATGACTGATCAGTTTTAACTAGAATCCTTTATAATACTGTAATTTTTGAGACAGGGTTTCTTTGTGTAGTCCAGGCTGGCCTTGGACACTTGGCAATCTGCATGCCTCAGCCTTCCTAGTCCTGGCAATATAGGCATGTATCACTATGCCTAAATTTCTGGAATCTTTTGTATATATACATGTTCATATGTATACAGGTGTGCATGTAGGTGTATATATACATGTTCATATGTATACAGGTATGCATGCATGTGTATATATACATGTTCATATGCATACAGGTATGCATGCATGTGTAGATAAACATGTTCATATGCATACAGGTATGCATGCATGTATATGTGCATACGTGTGAAGGCCAGAGGGCAACTCTGTGTTTTTTAGATACCATCCCCCTTTTCTGGGGACAGGGTCTCTTACTTGCCTGGAACTCACAGATTTGGGAAGGGTCGCTGCCAGCAATCTCTGGGAATCCTCCTGCCTCTGCCTCCCCACACTAGGATTACAGGTGCACATTACCACGCCTGGCTTTTTCAAGTGGGTTCTAGGGATTGGACTCGAGTTCTTTAATCTTGTTTGCAGGGTGAGCAAATTCTTGCTGAGCCATCTCCCAGCCCCTCCCTGGGGTCGTCACCCGGACTTGGGCCTTCAGCTATCGGTTCTTGTTAGTCCGGTTGATGAGAAGCAGGTGTAATCTCTGCCGAGCAGCTTTATAGAGGGGACTCTTTTTAAAAACACTTAATTATTTGAGAGTTTCACAACTATATTTTGATCATATTCATCTCCTCCCCCAGTTCTTCCCAGATCTCGACTTCTCTAATCACCCAACTCTACATTCATTCTCTTTCTCTTCTTTAGCTATTGTTTTTACATGTTTATATACATGTAAGTATATAAATATAGTCTGTTGGTCCATTTAATATTGCTTATGTATGTATTTTTAGGGTTGAGTACTTGGTACTGGATAACCAACCAGGGGGCTCATCCCTGGGGAAGACTGATTCTCCCTCTCTTAGTAGTCATTAATTGCCTGTAGCTCTTGATCTAGGGATGGGCTTGTGAGATTTTCCCCATGGATGTTGGTGTGTTCACTGGTGTTGTCATTGTTTCGGTCTCGTTTAGGGGAACTTTTGTTAAGATTTCATAGGCATAGCTTCTCTGTCCTACATAGAAGACTGAATTTTCAGAATGTCTTGGTCCTCTGGCACATACAATGTTTCTACCCTCTCTTTCCCGTTCTCTGAACCTTTGGTGTAGGGGTTGTGTGTAGATGTAGTAGTCGGGGTTGAGCACCCGACCTTCCATTGTTCTCTGCATTTTGACCATTGTAGCTTTCTGTAATGGTTCCACATTACATACAGATTGCAGAAAGAGGCTTCTTTGAGGAGGGCCAAGAGGGGCACTTGCCTGTCAGTTAGAAGGATATCGATCTAGAACGTAGGCAGCAGCCACTCTGGTTGAAGGAAGCGGCAGCAAGTTCTCCAACTTCTGTTCTTTCCGTCACTTTAAGGGGCTGGCAAGCCCACCAAAGCACCAGAGAGGAGGTGTTCATTGCAAGAGGAAACAGCATCCTCTAACGGATGTGAGGGTGAGGGTTTCGAGTTCTGTTGCTACGCCTCATGGCACATGCAACACCCCTCCCTCACACCAACCAAAGCTTTTACTCTTGAATGCACAGGTTTCCTTCATACTAAGGGAAATTCTCTTAAAGCTGAAGACAATGCTTAGCGGGATTAAAGTGTCACTGCTGGTTTTCAGGCACACACACACACAGACACCCCCCCCACACACACACACGCACACGCACACGCACACTGCCTATTCTGTGGTAATTAATGGATTTAATGCATATTTTTCATGTTTAATTAATCTTCTGAGGTTTAAACAGTTACAAGTGAAAAATGAAAGACCTCATTTTCTGGTGATGAATTTTAGTATATATGTGATCAGTTTTTTGAGTCTGTGCAAATCATTTATGATGTACAAGACATAAAGAAATTGAGAGAGTTCAGGGCTTCATTTCCTTACTCCCGAACTTCCTCCTGCTCTCCCATCTCCATGCATTTTTCGGTAACTTTAGACTGAATGTTGCATACCTAGGGATTAATACAGTCTTCCCTTACCCGTAGCAGAGTCAGCCAAACAGGGACTGAGGGTCTTACAGTGTTCTGACATGCACTGTGTAGTTAAACCCACAGTGCATGTGTACATCATGATCTCCGTAACCGTGAAGCAGCGGTTAAGAGAATTACTGCTCCTCTGGAGGACTGGAGTTTGACTTCCAGCAACCATGTCAGGCATCACTAACTCTAGTTCCAGACCAGAACCTCTGCAGGTACTTGAACCCATGTGCACATACACTTATACATAATTAAAAATAATTTTAAAAAATGAGTCTTTAAAAACCATGTCATATGCCGGGCGGTGGTGGCACACACCTTTAATCCCAGCACTCGGGAGGCAGAGCCAGGCGGATCGCTGTGAGTTCGAGGCCAGCCTGGGCTACCAAGTGAGCTCCAGGAAAGGCGCAAAACTACACAGAGAAACCCTGTCTCGAAAAACCAAAAAAAAAAAAAAAAAACCATGTCATATGATAGAATAGCCATTTATGTAGTGTTTACACTGTTATTTACTTGGTATTTCAATGGTATTATAAGTAATCTAGATGTGCAGATTATGTATAGAGAAGGATACATATATATTGTATGCAAGAATTATACAATTTTCTAGGATACCTGATACCACAGAATTGGGTATTGGACAGAATGCTGGAAGCAGTCTCCCTGGGATGCTGAAGGATGCTGTATTAGATCAGCTGGCCCCAAACTCCTGTTATTGTGTGTGTAAACACTCATGGACTGGGCTTTCTCAGGACAGGAGGGATGATGTGAAGTTCTAGCCATTAAGCTCCACAGATAAATATTTGTTTCCCCTTTGTGCTTTTTCCTAGAAACAACAGAGATTCCATATGAGGATCAGGACTTTGGTGAGTCAGCCTGAGCACCTAGTTAGTCTAAGAGTCTTTGACAGACTCTCCTGTAATAAACACAGATTTTTTTCAGAATCTCTGGATTACTAAGTGTTCATTCAGGGAAAGGAATCCTTTTCTGGCTTCTTCTTGAAGGGAGTCTCTCACTGTGGAGTTGTAAACACTTCTTCCAGGCAGAGGATCCTGTGGCCAGCCTCGTTAGGTTATTCTACTCTCCCTCCACGCCATCCTCCAGTTTCTGCTCTAGTTTAGGGCTTTAGCGTGTAAGGAGTCTTGTTAAACTCTTTCCAGTGATGATCTCCACCATCAGACTTTGAAGACACTGGTAATTCCTTTGTGTGACAGTTGGCTCTCACCACAATTGTCCACATATATCTGGATCTTGGTACTCGAAATGTAGGCGGGATAGTAGCAGCTGGGGCAGCCCTGGGCATTAATGAAATCCAGCTCTCAAGCCCTGCCCCAGACTAACTGAATCAGAACCTCCATCCTCAAAGATTCTCTGGGCGAAAGTACCAGTGAAAGCCTGAGAGGCTTTGATTTTGGGAATGTGTCTCCCTCGTCCACTCTTACTGCCCCAAGATACAAAACGGGAACTTGTTGTGCCTACCAGCATTACTTAGACCTTAGCTAGAAGAACATTCTTAGCTAGAAGATTGGGTATGGGGCAAGAATGTTAAAATGTATTCTATCAGCAAGCTGGAAATGTTAAATGTGTTCACTATGGTGGGGTAATAAATGTGTTAATTAATTTGACTTAATTTTTATGATGTATTAATGAACCAAACCTTCACATTGTACCTCAGAAACACATAAAATTATTATGCATTAAAACCAACACAATTCTAAAATATGATTGTATATGCATTTTCTGTCTCTGCTATCAAAGAACCTTTACTGTCTTTTGTGTACCTCATCTATTTAGAGTCTACATTTGTCCTCACACTTACATAGCATTTACAGTTTCAAGTTTCTCTTTCTTAAATTTCTTAGTTTGGTCCCCTATGACCCTGCAAGTTGGTAATCAAAACACTTAGAGGCTATTTTGTAAATTTTCAAACTTTCAGGATGGGACAAAAAGATGAAAGATGATAACATGAAAATAGTAGATGCCAACTTTGTCATCAGAAGCCAGTAAATCATTCTAACTTAAAATGTACCATGAGCCAAAACATTTTACTGTTCAGTAATGATTCGAGTTTTGCTTTCATTCATAAATCTTAACCTCCCAATTAGGAGAAAGCAATTAGGTCTATAATAAAACTCTCATCGTTCTGACGAGGGTTTTGAGATAAATGAATCAAGGACGAATAAGCCCTCTATCTTGGTTATAAAACAGTCTAAAGGAAAGGGGCCATCAAGTGAGGACTCTCCTTGGATAGAAGGAGTCCCAGGCCAACAGAGCTGTTGTCTTGAGCTTTGACTTCCTTCTCCCAGGAATGCAGGGACAGCCCTGTCATCACCACGTATTTTCAGCTTCTAGGAACACATCTCTGTGGTGATATATTGTGCACCCCAATAAAACTTATCTGGGGATCAGAGGACAGAGCCAGCCACTAGGTTAGACATAGAGGCCAGACAGTGGTAGCACACACCATTAATCCTATTACTTGGGAGGCACAGATCTGTCTGGATCTCTGTGAGTTCAAGACCACACTGGGAATAGAGCCAGGCATGGTGGCACACAGCTTTAACACCAGCACTTGAGATCTCATGCCTTTGCTTGGGAAGCACACAGTACTTTAATCCCAGGAAGTAAGATGGCTGGGCAGAAAAAGGTATATAAGGCACGAGGAAACAGGAACTCATGCTCTTTTGGCAGAGGATTCATAGGGGTAAGAACTAGTGGCTGGCTGCTCTGCTTCTCTGATCTTTCAGTTTTCACCCCAATATCTGGCCCTGGCCTTTTTATTAATAAAACTATTTAGCAATTCGTGTTATACATCTGTTACTGGAGAAACAGATCCTGAGAGCATGATGCCCAGAAGTTAGGGTGTGTGCCTGTACAGCATGACATTGATTGCCATTTGTCTTTTCTTTTTGAACTGTTCCGTCAATATTTGTACTTCTTTTTAAAACCATGATGTTAAATAAAGCTTAAGTGTGTTGACAATGTGTGTAAGTTTAGGTAAAGCAGAGTACTAAGCATATATCAGTTGAGCTTAACCAAAATGAACCTTTTCAACCGACTCAGGCTGCCAGGAACTCACTGGTAGCCCTCGTGGACACTTTTAAAATCAATCAATTAATCTTTCTTTCCTTCTTCGTTTATTTCTTTCCCCATCTCATGTAGACTAGGTTGGCCTTGAACTCACTGTATAGGAAAGGTTGGCCTTGAACTCCTGATCCTTCTGCCACTACTTCCCAAACACTAGGATTACAAATATGTGTCCTGTTGCAGATGCTTTCCTAAAGGGAAGGATCGCTTCATCCTAAGGCTGGTACCTACACTATTTGTCCCACTACCATCTCAATATAAACATGCCTCCATTGGCCCTTTAACAATGAGAGGACATCAACCCTGTGAGTCCCGCCCCCCCACAGTATTACCCCATTTCTCCTGGGAGGTTGCTCTATGGCCTGACTTCTTCCTCCCTCTCAGCCACTCCTTATTTTGTGCCCACTGGTGTGAGTGACCCCTTCATGGAGCAGACTCTACATTACTTCACTTTCCAACAATTTTCTCTCTCACTTTAGTTGGAGGAGCGTTAACACAGTCCGCCGGTCTTTGAGAAGTGTGTTGTCTTGGCTTCTTTAATATCGTGCTTTTCTTTCTTCTCCGATGTCTCCTCCTCCCTGTGGCCTCTCACTTGTAGAGTCTGAGGACTGAGTGACCTCAGGATATGGTCCTTTTATTTCCTAGGTGACTCCATCTGGTTCACAGTTTTATGGAACCATGTGCTTAATATTAATTCCTAAATTTATCCCCAACCAAGTTTCTCTTTCTTGATCTAGATTTGTTTATTCACCTTCATGTCCTACCAAAACTCATGCTTGTGCTCATCTGCCATCTCTGAAATGCCATGTCTCACCAACTCCTCTGTACCAGGTCAGGGCCCTGGCGTCACCTGGATGACCACTGCAGCCTGTACCAGGTCAGGGTCCTGGCATCACCTGGATGACCACCACAGCCTGTACCAGGTCAGGGTCCTGGTGTCACCTGGATGACCACCACAGCCTGTACCAGGTCAGGGTCCTGGCATCACCTGGATGACCACCACAGCCTGCACCAGGTCAGGGCCCTGGTGTCACCTGGATGACCACCACAGGCTCTTGATTTCTTTGCTCAGAAGCAGCTATTGTTGGAATGGAGTCTGTTTTTCTTGGAGCCATCAGAGGACTCTTGGAGTCAGGATGAAAACGAAGCGAACAGCCAACTGCTGTCTAAATTTTCACAACCCAAATGGGAATAGCTTAACATTACTTTTTCTTTAATTATACTTTATTTAATTTTAGTCTGTTAGTACATAAATATCAACAATCATAAGAGTAAATATATCTACTTAGTACAGAATATGCATCGTAGATATTAGTTACTGACCTTATGCTTTGATGCAGTTTAAAGGCTCAACTTTAAAATATTTTAGCCTTGTTTCTAAATGTGAATATTGAGAACAGACTTATAACACCATTTTTAATGAAAGAAAGAAGAGATACTGACTAGATTATTTGTGTCTTTAGTATTGTTAGCTTTATGTCATCATAATTTTATGTGGATCAAATGATATTTCGTATTGAGTGTCCTCATTATCAAAATGCCAAGGTTAAAGTATTCTATAATTTTAATTACTCTTCTGTCCCACTCAATCACTATGTCAGTGTTAGCTGTAACTATGGCAATAAAAATTATTGTTAAAATAGATTTAACTGCAAGCCTAGCCTCATCCCCAGGAGCCAGTGCAAATGTTAAGGAAAAAGACATACTTCCTGAGCAAAATCTGTCATGTGAGGCTGACTTTTGGTTCACTAGGGAAGACATCTGCCTTTGTCTTTGAGCATTTATTCCATATAGCAATGCCTTCTCAAAGAGGGAGGCTGCCTGCTGGCACAACATATTGTGATCACTGATTCCTCCTCTGTGTGATCAGGGACCCTTAGAAGGTTAACGAATTAAAACACAGTTTTCTACATAGTTCTCTTACAATGACACTCTTCATCTTCACTTCTGATAGATTAAGTTATTGGAAAGTCTACACCTCTTATTGGTTAATTCTCAAAGTAGATTGGGCTACTGCCCAATTCTTCAAAAGTATTAAAATCAGATAAAGAGAGGGTAGGTGTGGTGGTGCACATTTCTAATCCCAGCATTTAGAAGGTAGAGGCAGAGGTAAATCTCTGTGAGTGTGAGGCCAACCTGGTCTACATAAGCAAGTTCCAGGCCAGCCAGGCCTACATAGTGTGACTCTGTCTGAAAAACAGATGAACAAAATCCCCAAACCAGATCAAAGTGGCTACTCTAGAATGGAAGCAACTTCCCTCCGGATGTTTTAAAATTTAAATTTTCTTGTGAAGTGGGACTGCTTAGTGCCACACACAGTGCGGGGCCATTGAGATTCTCTGGGTACATTTATGATAAGAATGGAAGAACGGCAGCCAGACCATGCAAGGCACCTCCCTTGTCAATGTTCATGTAAAGATGCTTGTAGCCTACCCGGCAGCATTTGAAGATGGTTCTGTGTTCCCCATTTTGTAGGGAAGGAAACTAAGCCAGAGAGAGCTCATATAGTCTGCACACTTAAGCACAGTAATGATCCAACAAAAACTTCAAAAAAAAAAAAAACATTTAAAAGAAGGTACCTTGTTTTTAATTCAAAATGATTCTTTGATTCCCTGACTTAGATGCTGGGCAAGCTTATTATTTTCCACACACATATCCTTGCTACGTCGAGAAAGCTAGAGATGAAGTTTAAAGTATTCCATTAAGACAGGCCTCAGCCACACGGTCTACTTTGTGACTAACCAAACCCAACATGAAAATAAAAATATTTTTTTTCTATCAACAGAGGCCCCAGCCCTGATCCTTCACCTCCACCCTTTTCTTAACAGGCTTCCTGGCTGTTCTGTGAGGAACATGCACCCAACTCCCATGCAGCCAACACAACCGCTGTGCCATTAGGGCACCTGGAGCAGCCTGTCTTCAGAGCTCCCACTTCTGTCACTGAATGTGGAACTTGGCTCCCCTTCCGCTCTTGCCTCCCAGCCCCTCCCTGACATCCCAGACTCTGCTATCAACTATAACCCTGTCCCAAACTGCTCTCGTGGGTGACACCCGGCCTCCTGCTTGAGCTCTGCTGGGAACCACAGATCTGTGTATCTTGTTCAGATCTTCTGAGTATAATTTCTGTGGAATCGCTCTGGCTTCTGCCTCCAGAGTTTCCTTGCTTCTGTCTCTCCCGAGCCTCGAGACTGAGTCTGCAGCTCACTGCTAGTCTCTCTTCTCACATTCATTACAAGGCTGTGTCCCATGGCCTTTCTCTAGAACCAGTCTTTGGCAGTTAAGGTGTTTTTCCTTGGTGAGCACTTCCAAAGGATAGAGTTTAGAGGAACTGTGGGGATTCTCCTCGGTCTGTTAATTCTGTGGATTGTGAGGCCGAAACTCGGAGGCTTTCCAAAGATTAACTCTGGGGCTGGGCAGGTCTCAGAACCCAGGGCTGTGCTCATTCGATTCCATGCTCTTTTGATTTCACTTTCCATTTCATTTTGGGTTTGTATCCCTACAAATATGAATAACTGTCCCACAATGGCTGTTATAAACAGACAATAAGAATACCTTTTTGTGCAAAAGGGATCCGAGGCTGTACTTGTTTTTCCATCTGAGACTCAGGATACAGGCATGAGTATCGGCAGACATCTTTATTCACGTGTCTCCTTTGGTCGCACATGTGAACTTCATCATTGCTTGGCTTTGCTGTGGGTGAGTTAGGAACAGGGCATTCAGAGGTCCGCAGTCTATCTGCATGAAAATGGGCAGAAGTGGCACTCACTATGTTAAGTGAAATAAGCCAGGCTCAGAAACACAAATAGTATGTGTTATCTCACCTGGGGTATAGATGTCATCACATGTCTGCATATTGTGTATATAGTGGACAGGAAAAAAGATGAGACGATGAAATTAGAGAAGAGTCAGAAGGAGGGGGACAAGAGAGGGAGACAGAACATGTGTTACAGAAGCAGAGGGTAGGGGTGGGACCAGCAGCAGGGGGAGAGAGGAGCGGGGGAGGTAGTGAGGGTAAATAAAAACAAATTATATAGATGTATGAAAATATCACAACATTGATTTATTTGTACATTAAAATAATAATTTTTAAAATTTAGGTCAAGAACATGCACATGTGTGTATTACATGGAAAATGTTACCTGTAGATTCCCAAGTGTGAACCGTGGCCATCTCTGCAACAGGGGAACATGCTTGGGAATATCCTGATAAGCATGCTGTCCAAGCCTGAGTCAGACCCAGCAGTCAAAGAGATAAAAGTTTCTATAAAAGAGAACTGTTTTCAGTAAAGACATTCCGATAAGTAAATCATTAAATTGACATTCCTTCTGTAGCAGTTATTCAGCTATAGATGGACAAAGTCTAAATATCATCCTGAGTACGAAGATCCCAGCATTTCTCTCCTTTGCTGAGAACTAAAGCATTGCCCATAACTTTCAGATTCCAGGCCTGGCTTAAAGCTCCAGGATGGAGCACAGAGAAGCAGAATTCCCCATGCATCGAAAGATGCCCTTACACTATTCAGGAAAAGTCTAACTTAGTCAAATAGCTTTAGTTTTTAAATTGTATTTTTATTGATTTTTTAATATGCAAAGTAATGGATTTCACTGTCACCCCCATACATATCTACCATTACACTTTGTTCCTACCCATCTTGCCTAGCCCATTTGTTCCCAAAATACTACCTCAAATAAATTTTAAATTTTATTTATTTATTTACAGTGTGTGTGTATGTGTGTGTGTGTGTGTGTGTGTGTGTGTGTGTACAAGCACACACGTGTGCACACCATGATTCATATGTGTAGTGACCTGGAACCAGCAGGCTGATCTTTAGGGAGAGGTCCCTGGGGGATAGCACTGGGGATGAGAAGTAAAGACAATAGGAAAGTTACAACATGGATGTCTTGCATGAGCTCATGGCTTGTGCCAAGCGAGTTTATTAGTAAGTGCAACATCTTATGTCCTATCTGCAGGAGTAAAATGGAGCAGAGTCAGCAGAAAAACCATCACATAATGAGACAAAGTCAGCGGGAAGCTAATCAAGCAAAGTTCCACACAGGGAGCACAGGGTATCTCAAGTGCACCACAGACGGAGCTCACAGTGGCCTTCAGACGTAACTCCAGTGTCCTGTGGGGGAGGGGAGTCAGGTTCCATGGGCAAAACCTTAACTCCTTCGAGGCCCTCGCCCCTCAGGCAAGGAGAGGGCTAGGTTCCCTTTGTCCTTTCATTTGGAGCTTCTGAGAAAGCCTGGCATGTCCTGGCTCTCAATCATGGACACCAGAAGACAGTTTACATAGGTGGATTCTCTCCTTCCACCATGTGGGTTCTGAGTATTGAAGTGGGGTCACCAAGCTTTGAGTCATGCATCTTTACCTATTGAACTATCTCACAGGGATCCTGAATTCTAAAATCCTGCTTTAAATGCAGGTGAATAGAACCCGTGGGACTGAGCCTGCCAGGGAAGCTGCGTCATTTATATGTGAGTGTTGGACTGGGGACTCAGAACTAAGACTGATAGTGTGTTATGGGGTTAAAGATTGGAAAACTTGACTCAGCAACCTGATCATTGATTGCTCTAGTGTATCTGGAGTTTTCTCCAGTCCCACTTGGGCCCACAGCCACTCAGACCCAAGTAAACACAGAGACATATTACTTATAAACTGCATGGCTGTGGCAGGCTTCTTGTTATCTAGTTCTTATATCTTAAATTAACCCATTTCTGTTAACCTATAAGTTGCCATGTGGCTTGTGGCTTACTGGTATCTTTACATCTTACTTCTCATGGTGGCAGCATCTCCTGACTCAGCCTTCCACTTCTCAGAATTCCCCTCTCTCCTTATCCCTCCTATATTATACTTCCTGCCTGGCTACTGGCCAATCTGTGTTTTATTTATCAATCAATCAGAGCAACACATTCACAGCATACAGAAAGACAGCCCCAGCAGTCTAGTTCAAACTTAGAAATTTTATTTTAGCATTTTTTTCTTTTTCCAAAAACTTAGCTATTTTCCTTAGTTACTGAAAAAGAAAGTCCTTTATTTTATAATGGTAGGCAACAGTTATATTTAGTTGGAAATATGAAAAAAGATTTAATACATTCTGATATTTATTTTCAAAAATAATTTAGCTGTATAAATTTCATGATTAAACTACTAATAGTTACATTACTTTGTGGAAAAGCAGTAGCATACCAATCAGAGAACACTGCTGTCATGACAATCTCTAGAGCATAGCTTTCCACACAGCACAGGCTTCCTTTCCGATGAAATAAAAAAACACAGGGGCTAGAGAGATGGCCTTACAGTTAAGAATATGCACTGCTCTTGCGGAGGACCTGAGTTCAGTTCTCAGCACTGATTTCAGACAGCTCACAACTGCCTGTGATTCCAGCTCCAGGTTGTCCCACATTGTCTTCTGGACTCTACAGGCACCTGTATTCACATGTTCACACATGCATGCACACACATACACATGCACGTATGTGCACACAATTTTTTAAACATTAAAATAAGTAAATAGTAGCAGCTGAGGTGTGGCACAGTTGGAGTGCCGCCTGACATACACAAAGCCCTAGATCTGATCCTCAGCATCACATACACAGGAAAGGGTAGTCTACATCTGTAAACTCAGCACTTAGGAGGTAGAGGCAGGAGGATCAGAAGTTTAAGATCATTCTTGGACACATGGTGAATTTGAGGTCAGTCTTCAACTATATAAGACATTGTCTCAAAAATCAATAAATAGAAAAATAAATAAATAGCAAATAAAAACCAGTGAAGAACATTATTTTAAAGATACTTTAAATGTATCTTTACTGAGCTGATTATTTACCATGAAGGTGTGCAGTAACAGTAGAAAACTGAGTAACTCTGGGCTTACTTTGGAGCTGTGCTGGTTAGTTTTAAATCTCAGTTCATCACATCCTATAATTATTTGGGAAGAGAATCTCAATTGAGGAATTGCCTGATGTTGGCATATCGACGTGGGGATGGTCTTGATGTTTGATGTAGTAGGGTTTGGTCCACTGTTGGTGACACAATCCCTTGGGCAGATGTTCTTGGAGTGTGTAACCTAATCACCAGAACATAAATATTCCTGCCAGGCAGTATCAGCATGCTCCATGGTTCTTGCCATGATTCCTTGGCTGTGAAGTGAATTCTTTGGTTGGAGGTAACACCATGTAGCCTCCCTTCAAGTTCTAACATTGATGTTCATGCATCAGTGATCAATTGTGACCCAGAATCATAAGTTAAATAAACCTTTTCCTCCCCTACATTGCTTCTGGTCAGAACATTTTATCACAAGCAACAGAAATGAACCTAGCATATAATCATCTTGAATTTATCACAGATAGAGCTGATTTACAAGAAATCACAGCACATATGTGTCAAGTCATACTGTATATTTGAAATATAATAATGAATTATTATCTATTGTAACATATGTTTGTTAAATAAACACATTAGGCCATGTATATGTTAATTCATCACATTGTATATCTGAAATATACACTATTATATATATATATATGGCATATAATATATACATTATATATATGTACCTTATTTTTATATTTGTAGTAATTTTCAGAAGCTGGGAAAGTTCAAGTGTTAGTAAAAATGCAAGGTTTGGTTTTTTATGAAACAAACCAGGGAAGCTGAGTCTTAAATGTGTGAACTGTGGTATCATCATGATAGTTGTGCATAATTTAAATCTATCGGGAAGACACTTACCAAGCTTCAGTAACCCACCACTCTCCCCTCGCTTCACATGCATGCTGTGTCCTGGTTGATCCAGTGCTTTCTCACAGGAAATCTTGGCTGCTCTAACTCTCACCTGCCTTCTGTTTTGTTCTTTGTCTACTAAGGGTGTTACCTGTGAATGAGATAAAGTCTCAAGTATAAATAAAGAAGTCCATAGAGTAAGCTAAAAGGAAAGAAGGCTTCCTGAGCCATATTCTAGGCCACTGTGTTTTCCTTCTCTGAGCGTGTCTGTATGTGAGTGACACCGAGGGGCACAGAGCTGGAGACGGGTTGGTGCAACTTCCACACTGACATTCAAAGGTGCATTGTTTTCCAAAGTTCTTTACATTCTGGAACAGGTTTCTTTTCAGTGATATGTGACATATAAATATGAGTTTATATTTGACATGTTTGGTCTCATGATATTTGAGAGCAAAATTGCAGTCAGAAATGAAGGTAAAACTATGTGATCTGAAGGAGTTTTCAACTAAAATTATCTTCAACCGTAACTATATTTCTATTTCCTGCTTGTTATTTCCTGGGCACTTGTTATTTCCCCATCTAATTTACACTTCTCCAGCCATGGGCCCTGTTCTCATCAGTCTTCAGCACTGCCTTGCAGACTGCCTCTTAGTGATCATCTGGTTTTACAGTAAGTGGGAACTACCCTTCCCTCACATGTCCCAGACCACCTCTCACCACTCAGCTCTTTCCTGGTAAGTGCACGATGTATAGTCCTGCTTTATCTTGCATCTTTTTCACAAGAGAATCTGTTTCTTATACACGTTTGGGCCCCTTGTGAGTATAAGGCTTAGAGGTTGATGTGGACTCTAAGGGGAGAGCTTGGTCAGAATCCATCTATATTTTAAGGGATCTCCAATGAGAAGTGTTGAAAACTACCCAAGCTTCCAAGTTCAAGAACTCATGGGCTCATTTTAAAGGCTCGAAACCCCCTAGAAAGGAAATATAAGAGTGATAATTTCCATAAATTCACATAGGCAAGACAGAAGACAGAGCAGATTATGTAGGTGTGAAATTAAGATTGACTAGAGTCCTTGGTGAAGTGTGGAAGGAGAGGGAAGTCTTTTTTATTAAGGAATACTTGTATGTGTAGAGCTTATGGTTAGATCTTATCTGCTGTAACTTTTCCCATTCATGGACATGTTTTTTTCCATTTACATTTATTGTAATTGTCGGAAAGCTTGAGTTTATGTACGCCTCCATTTCTTTACACTGCTGTTACATAGTGTCATAGGCATGCCTTTCTCCAGAGACAGGCAAGTGCAAGGTCCAGGTTCTAGGGAATTAAGATCTGAGTGTCTTGTTCCTGCTTGAAGATGGCTACTGTCTTTCTGTGTCCTCACATGGCAAAGATTCTGTATTTTCTTCTTCTTATGAGGTCATTAATCCCACCCAGGAACACCCACTTTCATGACCTTATCTGCATAAAACAACCTTCAGCTGGTCGTGGTGGCACACGGTGGTGGTAGGATTTGGTGAAGGAGGCGGAGGCAGGAGGATCACGAGTTTGAGGCCAGCCTGGGCTACACATTTTTTGGCGGAAGAGATGGCTCAGAGGTTAAGAGCACTGACTGCTCTTCCAGAGTTGAGAGTTCAATTCCCAGCAACTACATGTTGGCTTAAAACCATCTATAATGGGATCTGATGCCCTCTTCTGGCATAAAGGCATACATACAACTAGAGTATGCATATACATAAAATTAAATAAATAAATCTTTTCAAAAAAACAAAACAACAACAAAAAACCCTCCAAATAGTCAGAATATCATCAGAGTGTTGGCTGCTGCTGCCTTACTTTTCCAGCTGGTGGAATCTGCTAGCAGGTTAGATCCTTCACTTACAGTGCTGCTGCCAGGACAGAGGGAGGCAGGTCCTTGTTTTAAATGCTAGACTCCCACTCCTTAGTCTTTTCCTCTCTCCTCCAATTCTATATAGAATGTAAAGGAATCTCAAAGTCTTCTTTGAGAGTGAGCTGGTAATATGTTCAGTATTTGTAAAAGAAAGAAAGAAAGGAAGGAAGGAAGGAAGGAAGGAAGAAAGAAAGAAAGAAAGAAAGAAAGAAAGAAAGAGAAAGAAAGAAAGAAAGAAAGAAAGAAAGAAAGAAAGAAAGAAAGAAAGAAAGAAAGAAAGAAAGAAAGAAAGAAAGAAATTCATCTGAGGAAGAAAAAAAAAACTTGAGAATTTCTGTCTCAGATGTGACCTGTAGAATTTACTAGACTAAAATCCAAGTTCTTGTAGCTTTTACTTATCTAAGGAAACAGAACTCCAGAAGAGAGTGAGATGTGTCCACAGACTTCCCAAGAGATTTTTCTTATTATGTAAAACAGAACCCTGAGCTCTCCCATTCTGCCTCTCAAACAGAAATTGAGGTGGACCTGCTTGCTTCTCTTCCCTCTGTTTACAATTCCAGGTGACTGGGCTGGTGAGACATTACTTTCTACACTTTTCCTCAAGTAGCACACAAGTATCAGCTTCCATGCAGTATGGAGACAATTAGTAACCCTATCTGTTGTTTGTATCTCTTGGATCATTGTGCATTGTGGGCAGAGATTATACACCAATGCAGATTTTCATGCCTACACTTGAGTCTCAGGAATAGGGAAACATTTTGGGCAATGGTTATCATCCATCATCTTGAGTCTTAGCAAAAGTCAAGAGTTTATAAACATTTTGATTTTGCTCTCATCAATAACCAGTTGGTGATAGGAGGAAATAGGGGAATGCTATCTAGGAACCAAACTGTTCTACCCTGTGACAAATGATCAAATACTTCCTGATTTTCTCTAGCAATGTTCAGTCCTAAGTTTCAGGAAAAAACATTTTACTCAAATCTAAGGTTAAAGACAATTTGTGCCTCCTTCTTTTATGTAAGTTGTTTTATCCTTACATAATATAAAGACTATCATTTTCCCACAGTCTTCATTAATTTTTGTGCTCTTGTTTTAATTAGATAGATAGAAAAGCAAATGAAGTCGCTTATGGTCTATTTGGAATGAGTAGATATGCTCTCTGATTGTGGAATTGTTCTTACACTGTTTGGAGGGTGAGGGAAAGGGCCTGTGTGGTAATGAGGTGTGTGACCTGTGAAGCTGGAGGAGTAGCAGATTTCTTATATGATTAGTGTCACAGGTCTTACGTTTGGTGCTTTGTCGAGCAATAAAATACAAGTATGACTAGAAATACTAGAACACCAAGTGAATAACCTTCAAATTCAGTTCATGTTCTTGCTTGCATCTGGACTCCTTTTAAATCAACATTGATCCTGAATTTTATTTATTATGAGAGGATGTGTGATTATCCCATAGTCCGTGGCTCTTCTATAGCACAAACTGACTGATTTGTCACAATGGTCAAAGAACTCATTTTGTTCAAAACTTTATTTTCACTGTCCCAGATGCCCACCTATAAATCAGCCCTGCCTATAAAATCAGTCTGCTTAGAGGCAGCCCATGTGCTCTGTGTGTTTGCTATTGCCAGATCCATGGAGGTGAAGGCTGCTTCCTTCAGGAAATACTATGTTTTGTCCCTTTTATTTATTAATTGTATAGTGCAGCATGTTTCTTCTTTCATTTTTGACATTTTATATATGCACACAATATATCACGAACATATTTCCACCCCACTGCTCTCTTCCTACCTGGACCCTCCTACTCTCGTGCCCTACTGCTTTGTGCGGGTCGTGGGCATGTGGCCACAGATGCTGTGTGTTTATGATAGCATTGGCCCTGTCATGTCCAGGAGATAGCATTTCACAGGACTCCTCTCCATCCTTCAGTTCCTACAGTCTCATTGCCTCCTCTCTGTGAGATCCTCTGGGTCTTGAAATGGTAATGTAGGTGTCCCATTTAGGACTGATAACTCAACACTCATCTGTTAGCATTTCATCAGTTCTGATTATCTGTATTAATAATTACCCACGGCAAAAGGAAGCTTCTTTAGCCAAGACAACAGCAGCAATAGTCTAAGGTTATAAATATTTAAAGGTAGTTTGGCTATATGTCCAGCTAGCTTAGTATCAATAATAAGTTTTCCCTAGAACTTGTAACATCCCCATAGATCCCCACCGCCTGGTTTTACAGTACAGTGTACGGACTTCTTCCTGTGTCACAATCCTCAAATCCAATCAAATGGTGTTTGGTTATCCCCAAAACAATTATGCCAGGTTACACCAGTGGGAACATCTTGACTGGCAGGTTGGTATTGTCATATGCAGGATTCACAGTTGGATGAAACTATTCATGTGTTTTCTCTCCCATCGGCCTTTATAGCACCTTCCATCACTATGAGGGGAGGAGGCTTCCAGCTTTGTTTCAGCTTGATTTATCAGAGTGCTGTAGTTCCAGCATATGGTGCCTTCAGCAATAGGGTCTTACCATATGGTTCCGGCAGCTATTACTTTTAAGGTTATAACTGACTTGCTTATGCTTTGTGCCCATGTGGAGCAACTTATTTTAAATATTGATGTGGAATATTTGAAAACCATCCTTGTGATTAGAAAAATCTTTCTTAAGCAAGGATATTTGACATTCTTGGAGTAGTACAGGATGGCTCAGCATCCCCTGTGTTTAGGGGACAAATACCATCATAAGGTTAGGTGTCTCTGCACTCAGTTTGAGTGCTGGAAGAGTGTCTTTTGTGTTTCCACTCATTTTTCCTGGGTCGTGTGAGGTTATGTTTCTACCTGAGATAGGTTCCTGGAATCTGCATTTTTCCTGGGTGTGGTACTGTCATTAGGTGCCAAGCACAGCTCCGTGTCGTTCCAAATCTCACCCCTCAGATGCGTGCCTCTGGCATCGCCTCCCTCCTTTCTCACTGGTCAGCTCCCTCCACCCCCTGTCTTAATCAGGCCAGCAACCTCCCTGTTGCCTCACCTGCTCTAACTTTCCTGTGTCTTCTGTGTCTTGCAGACTGCATGGTAAGTGAGTTGTTTTCCAGAAAATTCTAGGAGCCTTATAAGTCTTACTCTGACATGCCAAATTCCTTTGTCACAGTTGGGCCTGTTCTTTCACCCTGGTGTCTTGATGACATCTTTTCCTCTAAGTGGCTTAAAGTTTCTTTTCCAAAAGTTGTCCCCAAAAGATTGTTCCTAGAAGAAATCTTTCTAGAATCGTTGGTGCCATGAATATCCACTTATCAACTCAGTCAGAGTTGGTTTGCACTGTTCTACAATGATGCCTTGGGTTATTAGCATTTTAGATTTACACGTACACATAAATCGTATATATGTGGTTTCCATGTTAGATTTACCCCTGGAGGTAGACATGGTTTCCTACATCCCTTTTTCTCTCTATTACTGTTTTTGTGGATATCAAAAGATGGAAGGGTTAGAGAAGAAAGTCATTCTTCTCTCAATGTAGGCTCTAGAGATGGTGCTTGATCTGGTGTCTGGGTGAGTCAGCACTACGGGCAGCTCCCTTCTTGCATCTTCTGCTAACCCTCAAAGACACATTGTGTCATTACACATCAGAGGTAGGGTTAGTTTGGAGGTGTGACGGGCAGTGTGAGTCTAGTGGTGTATCAGTGTACCTTTTATTCATGCTCCAATCTACCTTAGTTGGTGCTTGCTAAGATCAATTGCCTATTTAATTTTATAATCATAATTAAAGATGAACATTCAAATGACATCAACATCCTTTTTAGAAATGTATTCTTAAATATTTATTGAGTGCCTAGTGTGGGGGAATGTATATGTGTGCTGCATGTGTATGTGCATGTCTTTGTATCTGCATGCATATGTGTATGTATGTGTGCTTGTCTATAAGTGTGAATATGTATGAGTGTGCTGGGCAATAATATATGAATTAGGAATAGAGCAATAGCTAAATTCTAGTTTCTGCTCTAAAAGGCTGGTCACTAACCCAGTAGGATAAATAGTCTTGTGAATTAACCTGCCATTGCTAGAATACTGAGTTACCCCTCGTGTGACTGAAAATAGCAGAAATCCAAAGGAGCTCTCAGTGGGCTAAGACCAGGCATCCCAGGGAACAGTTCTTCTAAGACTCAGCTTGGGGGAAGGCCTACTGTCTCTGGTCTGGCTTTTGCAGGCTGCTGTCCTTGTGGCCTCCTCACTCATCCTCAAAGCCAGCAGCCAGTGAGTTCTTGGATGTCACATCCTTCCAACCATGCTTCCATTGTCCCTTTTCCTTTTTGACTTTGTCCTTCTCTTCCCCATCTGAGGACCCTGTGAATCACATCATGAAGATGCTCCAGAATAACCTTCCCACACCATGTTGAATCACATCAGCAGCACCTTCCCCTCAACAAGAAACATCTTCACAGTGTCTGAGATTGGCGATGTGACCCTCTTGAGGATGATACTGTCTGTGCCATATTGTGCCTTGTTGTGCAATGTGTTAAGTAAACAACGGGTAGGTGTTTCAGAGTTGAATGGAAGCAGCTCCTTTGGAATGGGGTTGAGTGCAAGCTCTCAGCCCTGATCCCCAGAAAGTGAGCTCCATGCATTGGCACAGCTGCTGTAGAATGTCAGTTCTTTCTTGTCCTTGAAGAGGAATGGAGATTCTGTGAGGGGAGGTGGGGACTTTCCTAACCATTACTGTTACCAGGATTTCGTTCAGGCTTCCCCTGGGTTTTGAGGTCGTCATGATCTCTGTCAAACAAGTTCACACGGACACAGACAGCATCATGTTGAAGCCAGGCAGAGGCTGCCACAGAATAGCATGAGGCACTTACAAGAGTGAGAGTAGGCAGTGGCTGAAGAGACAGTCGAAGAGAAAACACTCCAGTGAGTGGAGAGTTCACACTAGCCAAAGGGACTGCTGTGACAACCTATATGTTTAGCGAGGCTTTACACAGCTTCCTGACTTTCTTGTCCTACTGACCGGCAGGTCCATTTGGCTAGTTCCACATTGGAGGAAACAGTACCAGAAAATTGCCAGCTGGATGGTAATCTTACCGTCTCTTAGAAAGTTCAGAATGTCATGTCTCCATGAACAGTGAGGTTTACTGAGGTTCTGTTCTCATGATCATTAATCAAAATCCTACAGTTTTATTTCTTGTTTTTTACTGATTATGGTGGGGGTGGGGAACATCCTCAGTGACCTCCGAACTTGCTCATATGAGGAACTGCCCTCATGAATAAAGGAAGAAGAGGAAAATGCCACACTAGCCAGAGGGACTGGGCCTTCAAAACATCTGACTGTGGAGAGAGCCACAAGCCACACAGAATTTCCAGAAGATCAAGTGTAAAGTGGCGGGTTGAGAGGGTCTTGAGAGAGGGCAGATCCTGAGTGGCCATGTGTATTGGGTTGAGCAAGGGAACATCCTACTGTCAGAAACAGTAGCAAAACATGGTTCCTTCTTCATTTCCTTGGGTGAAGCAATAGGTCCTCTTTATAGACAAAGCACAATGAACACTTAGGAGACAGGACGAGAATTTGAGTGTTCATAGTTCTCCACTAGCTCTTGGTGAGAGTGAGATCTTGATTTCATGTTTCTCCATTTTCTCATTCTTGTTGGAAGACTGTCTGACCTTCCTACCCCTAAAATACTGATTCACCTGATGGGATTCTCCACAGAAAAATATTCCAAAAGCATTCAAATTAATTCTTTAGATTTTTCATTAATTTATTTAACTATTTATTTTGTCTGTGGGTGGACACACATGTGGAGGTCAGGGGAAAACCTGTGAGAATTAGTTCTCTCCTCCACCATGTGGGTCCTAGGGATAGAACTAAGGTCATCAGGATCAGAGGTAGGTGCCTCTACCCACTGACCCATCCTGTCAGCCCCTAGATTTTTAATTTTTATACTGATCAGTAGTGGTAATATTGTTGTTTTCACTGAGAAACATATTTCACTTAAAAGAAAAAATCTTTCTGGAGATCCTGGCTAACGGGTCTTGACGTTTACTTTCAGTTCAATGGTGGGAAATCTGCGCACAGGACTGAATCAATGGACTTGCTTCATTTTCCTTAATCTTCATGAATTATTTCTACTGAGGAAGTTACTTTGTATGAAGGCAGCACACTCATCCTGTTAACTACAGTAACAACTGTAGTTTTTGCTTTTAATAAAAGGTGTTAATAATTTCATTGTCATAATAATTGCATGATCAAAAATCAAAAACATAAAATATGACATAATTTTAGTTTTTTATTTCATTTTAAGTAGGAAATGTGAATTGAATTCACCCAGCTAAGCCATGTGACAGTGAAGCTCTGAGGCTCTTCATCTGGCTTCTGTGACTGTTTATTCCAGAGACGTGATCAGGAAATAAAAACATTTGCATCACAATACAAATTCTGCTAGCATGCAGGGTGGGATGAAGCCATTATGTGCCAATTGTCAAGGCTGAGTGAGATCAGCTAAATCTTACCCTTTGACAGAGACTGTAGAGTATTTTAAGCTCAAATATAAGACAGCTGAGACTTAACAATCAGAAGGCATTGGCTTCTCAGGCAGACTTGACAATGACCTTTCAGTATGTTTCTTATTTGATGAGGTACCAACCACAACAAATAGAAGGGAACCCACGTATTTAAAATCAGTTTCAGCTATCTTTAATGTAAGAAGCAGATAATTGTAGGATCAATGTTAGCACATAGACACTTTCAAATCTGCCTTTTATCTCTATCCATCTATGGAAGAGCTCAGTGGTTCACAGCTAGCTGGTCTACCTTCCTATCTTTTACTTATTGATATCTGAGTGAGGTAGAGAATATGTCACCTTGCCCTTCGGTGTCTCAGTATTCCCACTTATAAAATGGCATGAATATAAAGTGATACTTCACAAAACTATTGGGAGCACTAAATAGAGAAGAGCTGTTGGTGGTACAGCTCAAGAGAGTGCAATTCACATTGTGTTCTATCTGGAACATTATGGACTGGGAGATTGGTGTATAAAGTGTCTAGAGGCCTTGATAGAAATGAACACTGCAGTGGTTTGAAAGAAAATGGCCCCCAAAGGGAGTGGCACTATTGGAGGAAGTGTGACTTTGTTGGAGTAGGTGTGGTCTTGTTGGAGGAAGTGTGTCACCATGGGGGTGGGCTTTGAGGCCTCCCATGTTCAAGCCATGTTCAGAATGAATCAGTTCATTTCCTGTAGCCTGTGGATCAAGAGGTAGAACTCTGAGCTCCTTCTCCAGCATCATGTCTGTCTACATGCCACCCACCACCATGATAATGGACTAAACCTCTGAACTACAAGCTAGTCCCAAGTAAATGTTTTCTTTTATAAGCTTTGCCTTGTTCATGGAGTCTCATCACAGCAATAGAAACCTTAACTAAGACAAATATTTTTTTTTAAATGAGAATTTAAGGTCATTCCTTTTCCTTGAAATTCTTTGACTTTCTTGAATGTTGCCTTTTCAATTTCAGCTAGTTATAAGCAAGAAAAGGAGGTATGAAGAAAACACTCAGTAGTAGATCACTTGCCTAGGATCTCAGCATCATACACACACACACACACACACACACACACACACACACACACGCATGCGCGCGCGCATGAAAGATGGAAACTCTGTAAAACCCTGCTGTATATCTGGTGAGACTCAGCCTAGTTCTCAGGAGGGAATATACTGTGGTGTTCAAAGATGGCCACCCTTCCATCTGGTTCTATCTTCATTTTCTTCAGCTCTTTCTTTCCAACAACAGATTTCTCTCTCTTGTAAAAAATGCTTTTCTTTCTTTCTTTCTTTCTTTCTTTCTTTCTTTCTTTCTTTCTTTCTTTCTTTCTTTCTTTCTTTCTTTCTTTCTTCCTTCCTTCCTTCCTTCCTTCCTTCCTTCCTTCCTTCCTTCCTTCCTTTCTCTCTCTCTCTCTCTCTCTCTCTCTCTCTCTCTCTCTCTCTCTCTCTCTTTCTTTCTTTCTTTCTTCCTTTTCATATTTATTTCTATGTGGTGGTGGGAGGTATATGCCATGTTGTGCTTTTAGACCCCAGAGAACAACCTTCAGGAGCTGATTTTCTCCTTCCACCATATAAGTCCTAGAAATCAAACTCAGGTCATCAGGCTTAACTGGTATCAAGCACCTTTACTCACTGAGTTATCTTGCTGGTTTCAAATGCCAGATTTCTCTAAATCTCTCATTTCAAAGTTTGTGTCTTATAGGTCCCATTCCCCACTCACTCTACCTATTCTAATGTTACATTTCTGGGTTAAAGAATATGACCAGCCCAGTTCACCCCTGTGTTTAAACCAGACCCAGTTGCCCATGGCCTTGGAACAGGTGGAAGGAAGAAGCAGTATTAGAGACTTGGTCCTGTGCATTGGGACACAGGAACTCCATTTCCAGATAAAGGAGGATGCAGAAACACCTAAAACCATCTATAGCAAGGCAGCCAGACCAGTAGTTCAAATAAGAGCTGACAATGAGTCAAAACTTAGTGTTGAAGAATATAGAGACTGGCTTCTCATTGGAGTTCCTCTTGCACCATTGGGCTCTGGGATCAGTGTGGCTGCCATGGAGTGGGCAGTCAGTGGACTTCAGGTGGACAGACCATTCATCTACTCTGCCACTGTGGACAGAGTCCTTAGTCTCTCTGTGCCGCATTGTCTCCATCTATAAAGTGAAGTAAGTGATAATTTCCAACCCACGTAGAGTCAGAAAACATAGACATATAACAAGGAAAGCATTCCCTAGAGTATGGATTTGAGGCTAAACCTGTGTGAGATGGTATTACTGCCATAGTAAGAGTGCTGTACACCTGACAGATCTGAGGGTCTGCTCTTCAGAGTTCCTCTCCTTTCGTGATACACTTTTTATGACTTCCAGTTTTCTCAGGACTTGGTCCTCTTTCACAGCTCCAGTTTTCATTTTAAAAAAATTTGAATAACACAGTTTACTTAATCCAATATAAACTAAACATCATCATTTCAACATGTGGTCAATAAAGCATTACTGAAGAGATTTTTAAACTGTTCTTTAAACATTAAATCTTTACAATTTGGGACTTAAGATATTTTTTAAATTTATTTCTAAAATATTTACACATTTATACAATGTATTATGATCATAATTCCTCATCTCACATCTTCAACACTTCCTAGACTTCTACAACATATCCTCCAACACACACACACACACACACACACACACACACACACACACAACACTCTCACTGAATCAAATTAGTGCTGCTTATGAGTCATACATAGTTGTGAAGCCATCCACTGGAGCATGAGCAACCTACTAATGGCCACACCCTCATAGAAAGACAGTTCTTCCTCCCCCAGCAGCCATCAGCTGTCAAGAGCTCCTCAGCCAGTCGTAGAGCCTTGTGAACCCTTCTCCTATCCACGATGGAATAACTGACTTGGTCTTGTATGGGTTTGGGGCAGGCAGCCACAGCTGCTGTGAACTCATGAGTACTACGGCAATGTCATGTCATTTCACAACTTTCCTCCTCATCTTCTGACTCCTCTGGAATATTCCCTATAGACTCTACTTTTCATGTTGAACATTCAGCTAAATGCCACTTCACCCTCAAAGGAACCAAAACAAAATTTATATCCCCTGTCTGAGGTCCACTTTACAAGTGATTCTACTTGCTAATGCTCTGTTTTAACAGCATCAACTATTCAGCCTTCTTTAAATCTAGTAAGAGACCAGAATGATAAAGCATTATAGGTTCTAGAGTGTGATGCTTAGCTTTAATTGTTAACTTCATACAACCTAAAATCACCCAGGAAGAGAGTCTCAATGAACGATTGTCTACCTGTGGTTGGCCTGTGGGCATGTTTTTGGGGACTGTCTCAGTTACTCAACCCACTGTGGGTAGCATCATTCCCTAGGCAGGTTATAAAGATGATGTAAGCATAGAGAACTTGAGCTGAACAAAAACATGTAAGTGAGCATGTGTGCATCCACTCCTTCTCTGGCTCCTTCTCCTTCTTCCCAGATTCCTTCTTCTATTTATTCTCTCTGCCTGCCAGCCCCACCTATCCTTTCTCCTGCCTTGCTATTGGCCATTCAGTTCTTTATTAGACCATCAGGTGTTAGACAGGCACAGTAAACACAGCTTCACAGAATTAAATAAATGCAACATAAACAGCATTCACACACCTTAAAATAACATTTTACAACAGGTTCCTGGTTCACCTCTCTGAATTATGTCCATCAGTGACACTTGCACATGACTGCTAGATTGCTTTTTGGGGTTGCTAAGGATGAATCACAAAGCCTTGTGCATGTTAGGCAGGTGCTCTACCACTGAGCTGTATGTTCTAGATTGCTTTTTTTAATTTTTTAAAATTTATTCTTCTCTCATACAGTACATCCTGACCCAGCTTCCCTTCCTCCACCCCCTCAGTCTCCCCCACTCCCTTACCCCCCAGATCCACTGCTCCTCCATTTTCTTTCAGAAAAAAAGCAGGCTTCCCAGGGATATCAACTGAACACGGCATAACAAAATGCAATAAGACAAGGCACAAACGCTCATATCAAGGCTGGAAGAGGCAACCCAGTCAGAGGAAAAAGGTCCCAAAAGCATGCAAAAGAGTAAGAGATACCCCTTCTTCCACTGTTAGGAGTACCACAAACACTCCAACCATCCACAGCATGTATGCAGAGGACCTACTGCAGATCCATACAGTCGCTGTGATTGCCACTTCAGTCTCTGTGAGCCCCTATAAGCCCTTCTTAGTTGATTCTGTGGGCCATGTTCTCCTGGTGTCCTCGACCCCTTTGGCTCCTACAAATCTTCCCTCCACCTTTTACAGGGTTCCCAAGCTCTGCTTAATGTTTGGCTGTGGGTCTTTGCATCTGCTCCCATCAGCTGCTGGAGGAAGCCTCTCTGATGTCGACTGGGCTAGGCACCAATCTATGAGTGTAGCAGAGTATCATTAGGAATCATTTCATTGATTTTCTTTTGTCAGTCGTGTTTGGTTCTACCCTAGGTCTCTGAGTCATCCGGCTTCTAGTTCCTGGTAGTATCAGGCTTGGGCTCTCTCTCATGGCTCAGGCTTCAAATTAGCCCAGTCATTGGTTGGCTCCTCCCACAAGCTCTGAGTCACCATTGCCCCAGCATATCCTGCAGGTAGGACAGGTGTGAGTCAAAGGTTTTGTGACTGGGTTGGTGGTGTCTTAGTCCCTCCACTGGGAGTTTTGCCTGGCTACTCTGGAGGTGGCTGGTTCAGGCTCTGTATCCCCCATTATTAGGAGTCCTTGCCAGGGTCACTCTCATAGGTTCCAGGAAGTTTCCTCTGTACTAGGTTTCCACATTGCCCTTATATACCCCCATTCCACTCACATCTCCCTGTACTCTCCCCCTCTGTCCCTCCAACTCCCACCTGAACCCTCATATTCCCATCCCCACCTACCCCCAGTCCACCTGCAAAAACCTAGTCTATTTCCCCTTCCCAGGGAGATCCATGCATTTCCCCCCATCCAGCCTTCCTTGTTACTTAGCCTCTCTGAGTCTGTAGACTGTAGCATGGTTATCCTTCACTTAACAGCTAATATCCACTTACAAGTGAGTACACACCATGTTTGTCTCTCTGGGTCTGGGTTACCTCATTCAGCATGATTTTTTCTAGTTCCATACATTTGCCTTTCATTTTCACAACACCTTTTTTTTTTCTTCAAAATCTGAGTTATACTCTATTGTGTAAATGAACCCATTTTCTTTAGCCATTCTTGGTTAAGGGACATCTCGGTTGTTTACAGTTTCTGGCTATTATGAATAAAGCCACTATGAACATAGTTGAGCAATTTCCTTGTGATAGGATGGAGCTTCCTTTGGGTATATGCCCAAGAGTGGTATAGCTGGGTCTTGAGGTAGATTGATTCCCAGTTTTCTGTGGAACTGTCATAGTGATTTCCACAGTGGCTGTACAAGTTTGCACTCCCACACTGGTGTGGAAGTGTTCCCCTTGCTTCACATTCTTGCCAGCATGAGCAGTCACTTGTGTTACTGATCTTAATCATTTTGACAAGTGTAAGATAGAATCTCAAAGCAGTTTTAATTTGCATTTCCCTGATGGATAAGGATGTTGAACATTTCTTTAAGTGTTTCTCAGCTGTTTGAGATTCCTCTGTTGAGAATTCTTTGTGTATCCCTGTACCCCATTTTTAATTGGATTGTTTGGTTTGTTGATGTCTAGTTTCTCGGGTTCCTTGTATATTTTGGGTGTTAGTCCTCTACTGGATGTGGAGTTGGTGAAAACCATTTCCCATTCTGTAGGCTTCTGTTTTGTCCTATTGACAGTGTCCTTTGCCTTACAGAAGCTTCTCAGTTTCACGATGCCCCATTTATTGATTGTTGATCTTAGTGCCTATACCATTAGTGTTCTGTTTAGGAAATTGTCTCCTCTCCCTATGTGTTCAAGGCTATTTGCTACTTTCTCTTGTATCAGGTTCAGTGTGTCTAGTTTAATGTTGAGGGCTTTGACCCACTTGGACTTCAGTTTTGTGCAGCATGATAAGTATGGATCTATTTACATTCTTGTAATTGCTGACATCCAGTTAAACCAGCACCGTTTGTTGAAGATGCTTTCTTTTTTATTGTGTATTTCTGGCTTCTTTATAAAAAACCAGGTATCCATAGGTGTGTGGATTTATGGGTCCTTGATTCAATTCCCTTGATCAATGTTTCTGGTTTTATGCCAATACCATGTGGTTTTTATTATTATAGCTTTGTAGTACAGCTTGAAATCAGGAATGGTGGCACCTCCAACAGTTCTTTTATTATATAAGATTGTTTTAGCTATCCTGGATTCTTTGTTTTTCCATATGGGGTTGAATATTGTCCTTTTAAGGCTAGGCTGTTCTTTTATAGCATGATTTCTCTTGTCTCATTACTTTGTTCAAAGTCCTTCTCTGATTCCCTGTGGTCTATAAAGTATGACATAGATTCCAATCCTTTTTTTGTCTGTTCTGGTTCTACACTACCTATTCAGCTTCATTCTATGGCCCTCCTATCCCATTATCCATCACTCTTGTGGCCCAGTTTTTCTACCACTCTTGCAAAAATGCTCTTCATTCCCACCTCCGTGACTCCATCCATCACTACAAGTTTTGTCTTTGCTTATCCATTTAAAAGTCTGGTGGCTCTGTAAGCCTCCTCACTGATACTCCCACTGACTATGGCATTTAATTTCCCAGGATTCACAGCACTGTCCTTGCGTGCATGGCTCTAATAACCATACTTTTCCTGTAATATAGTCCTATACTTTCTCCTTGTGTTGAAGACAGAATGTGATTCCTTCACTTTCTCTTCCCTGTAGTGCCTCTGTCACACAAAGTACACAAGAGGCAGCCCCTGAGTTGCAATAAATATGACTGAATTCTGGTTTCAAACTGTGCCTCTTTTGCCTCTCTTTTTGTTCCAGCTTTTGCACACACACACACACACACACACGCACGCACGCACGCACGCACGCACACACACACACACACACACACACACACACACACAACCCCACTACCTGACTGCTGTGGTCCTTGCTGGAAGTTACTCCCTCCGAGCTCCTGCTACACTTAAGGGTGTCACCACACCTTAGTACGCTTCTGTTCACAAACACCCCAGGCTTGGTAGTTTCTGACTACAGAGTTAGTTTATTCCACACAGCTTTAGAGACCTTGGAGTCTCAAATCAAGGCACTGGCAGGTCTGGTGTCTGGAGAGAGTGCCTGTCTGATTACAAGTTGGAGCTTTTTTGGCTGTGTCTTCCCATAGTGGAAGGTGGCAGCATGGGGACCATGGTATCCTGACTTGCCAGAAGAGAGAGCTTGGCAAAGGCTGGGTCGTTCTTTGCATCTGTTGCTTGAGGACATTGCTACCATTCAGTCCTCTGACTGCCTTATTGCTTAATCCCATTTCGGCAGGGCTCACTAACCCCTCCCCCCATCCATGAAGATTTTAATTTTCAAGAACAGGGCTGAGGAAATGGGACTGCTGGCTTTGGGACCCACTTCTTGGTCCTGTCACTTCAAGAGTTATCAACAGAAATGGGGGTGCAAGCATTCAGACCACAGCACCACATGACCTGGTATTCCATGAATTATCTTGTATGGCACACTTCTTGTTCAAGTATGAGTAAATATGGCCTTGCTGAATGCATCACTATGTAGACTCTGCTCTCTGGGATGGAGCTGACCATGCCTTACACACTTCCTGGACCTCCTCAGGTCCTGCTGAATGCATCACTGTGTAGACTCTGCTCTCTGGGATGGAGCCTGACCGTGCCTTACACACTTCCTGGACCTCCTCAGGTCCTGCTGTGCATCACAGGTGCTTTACACATATTTACAAGCCGCTTGTTTCCTGGATTTCCACTGCAAATCTATCCCTTTGCTGCTCTGTCCTGAGTGTCCCAAGTTCTCTGGAGTGGTTTCCCACTTTGTGAAAGTGGGGACAAGTGGCTGACACTCAGATGTCTTCTTTCTAATCCTTTTAAGATCATGTCTTTAATTCAGAACCAAAAAAAATTTTTTTTTGAGACAGGGTTTCTCTGTGTAGCTTTGCGCCTTTCCTGGAACTCACTTGGTAGCCCAGGCTGGCCTTGAACTCACAGAGATCCGCCTGCCTCTGCCTCCCAAGTGCTGGGATTAAAGGCATACGCCACTACCGCCCGGCCAGAACCAATTTTGTGATAGAACCAAGTATCTAGAGGAAGAGCACTTGCAGGGAGGAACCCGGGGGTCTGGGATTTACAACTGTAGCCTTTTGCCAGGGACGATTTTACAGAAAAAGGCCATTCCACATGGATTTCATATGAGCAAAGACTGTAGCAGCACCGTGCTGTAACGGTGCCAGTTAGTGGATCGTTAAAGAAATGTACATATGCAGCCCATAGGGCAGAGGCCAATGAGGACTGTAATGAGACTTCTTAAGTGGAGGCCAAATGACTGGTTTCTGAAAAGAAAGAAGAGCTGGGGTAAGTCACATCTCAGATTAGGATGTCCCCCTTACAGGTCCTCAGTCACAGGGCAATGGCAGAGGTCAGACTCCCCAGCAGCTGTGAAGGGCCAGCGTTGCTCTCAGACACATCAGAGAGTTGGCGCTCTCCGAGGAAGGGTATTTTCACAGTGTATGGGGAATATGACCCTTGTGGTCTTGCTTCCAGTTGGAGAGGGGGCAAGAGCTTGGCAAGTGTGACCAGGGCACCCCTGTTATTTCACTGGACAAAAGGACTTAGCATTGCACAGAGCAGTAGGCCAGCTAAGAACAAGCTCTTTCTTTGATAACATTTTATATTCATTTATTTGCCTCTTCATTGGCTTATACACTTAAAAAGATCTTTTTTATTTTTTAATGCAGGTGATTCAAAGAGCTATCCAGATTTCCAGGGACCTACTGCCAACAGGTAAACAGCTCTTTTCTAGTGAATGCATGTTTTTAAACAAACACTAACAGTCAATTTTAGGTACATCATTTTGTAGCTCATGGAGAATTTTATCTATTATCAGTGACAAATACCTCACTTCTGCCTGAATGTACTCTTATTTACTTAGGGAAAGTACAGAGAATAAATCTCTCCTGGAATCATGAACACTGTTCGTTCAGCAAATGATCTGCCTTTAGTTACTAGACCGAGAGTTTGTGTTCACCAAAAGAAAACCCTGAGAAATGATTTCTGCACCTTATCCACCCTGTAGAGATGCAGACTCATTCAGGTGGTTCTGCCCGGCGTCTGTGAACTCTGTGACTCACTGTGGCCAATGCAGAGTTGCTATGCCAACCTCTTCCATGCCAGGCATTTGTGCCACTCAGCTTCCAGAAACAGGGCACTTCCCAGAGACCATTGTTCTCCAATGCATCGTGGGTCTTTAGGGCATAAGTGTGCTCCAGGGAAATAACCATGTCTTTGCTGGTGCTCCCCTCCCCCAACATTACATAACATTTCAATTTCAGGCAATAATTTAACCCCCTAATCATTTATTCTCTCCTCTGTTCTCAGGCTCACAGCCAACCAGAGACAGGGCTGGGGGGGGGGGGCAACTATAGGGAGGTTGTGCTGCTGGAGCTGATTTCTGCTTGGCTTTGACTTTGATTTTTGGCAGTCGCGTGTCATAATAATCCGTGGTGTGAAATAATGATCAGCACGCTCATTTACTCTTGCCAGTCATTGGGATGTGTGCCAGCCTTTCCTGCAATTTCCCTCAAATCTCCCAGCTTTAAGCAGCTTATTCTAATTCGCCAAAATGTCAGGCCATTTGTTCAGGTTCCTCATTCACAGGTCCACTTTCTTAGGATGGGTCTGGAACCTCTGTCATTCTCTCTGTGGTAACACTGTGCGCTCACTCTGTTGCCCAGAGTGCAGATAGCCTTGCTCAGCATGGTATTTACATTTCATAGTAACTAATTGGTCAAGATTGAATGTAGCCTGTTGGCCCCAAGGGACCACTAAATATCTTTGAGCTTCAACAGGAATAATAATTATAGTAAAACACACACACACACACACACACACACACACACACATAAACTCTAAACACCTATGAAATCACTGAGGAAATAATTGTAATCTGGGGGGGATGGGGAATGGGGATGTTCCAGACACCACAAAGGGCTTCAGAGATGCATTCTTCCTGTGGACACACCTCCCCACCGTTCAGCTAAGGAAGGAAGGCATTCTGCACAGGAGCAAGCTGCCAGAGACTCAGTAGGCCCTCTGAAGGCAGCAGGCCTTTATCTGACCCTTACCAATGGGGAAGTAATTAGGGCACTTAAAGAACAGAAGAAAGTGTCCTCACAGGCACAGCACTTGCCCAGAACAGCGGAAGGGTTGGCTTCAAACAAGCCAGCCAAGAGCAAGCACAGTGGGACCTCCCGTCCCCTCCCTTGTCTCTCAATGACAGCAAGCTCACGTGGCACAGGTCTCCCCAGTGTTTCAGGCAGTCTCCACCTCCCCTTTCCCTCTGCCTGCCCGGCTCTCCCCTCAGCCCACAGCACATTTTCTGTCAGTCACCAGCCCCTCATTTGCTCTTGTCTACTGAAAATAGGGTGTCTGGGAGTTGATTTGGTCATTTAATCATTTTTCCCTGTTCCATTTGAAAAAGTTGGTCCCCAGGACACATAAGTTGTCTTCTATACTCAAAAATACAAGCTCTTTCAGAAACTAATGCATGAGGGATTCTGGGTCAATTCAGAGCTGAGAAGTTTGTTCTGTTAATAGGCAAGAGCTGTGGGGGGCATTGTTTGTTTGTTTGCTTGTTTGTTTGAAATGATATATAGAAAGCCCACTAATATATTTGATTGCCAGCAACTATGTGAGCATTTGAGTTAAGACCCCTTTTGCTCAGTTGGGGCTGGGGTTCAAGCCTATATTCCCACGCTACACAGAAGGTCGAGGCATGAACATCACAAGGTCGAGGTCAATCTGAGCAACTTAGTAAAACCTAGTCTCAAAATAAAAAGTGAAAAGAGAGGTCGGGAATGTAGCTCCATGGTAGAGCTCCATGTGAGTCTCTCAACTGAATCACAAGTACCAGGAAGAACAGACAATCAAAAGCCCAAAGGACAGCAGCGGTGGTTTCTATTCAGGACTTTTTTCCCTACTGTTTTAACACTTCACTTGTGCATGGGTGTTTTTAGTCATTTCATTAGATCCCTGGGGCTTTCTTTGGCTGGGTGAAGCTCATGTGTCTCGAGGCAGATGAACATGGACCCCTCCACTGCTCATTGCCCAGTGCTGGACAAAGATTCTCATGTGTAGCACCATGCAGGTCGGAAGGGCTCGCAATGCTGGCACTGTTGTTGCACACGGTAGACTATTTATCTACATTAGTGTGGTGTGCTTATTTGCCTGCTGTAGCAGAAGGGATGGTAAGTTACTATCAGGAGGGGCAGACAGAGGGTGAGGGCTGTATGAGGGATGGTGAAGGGACATTCATTCAGGCAGAGTGACTGAAAACTCCTGGGTATTCTCCAATCCGGAGTCTGTGCCGCTGTGACTCAGCTCTTTTATTTTAATTCAGTTTTACTTATTTTTACTCTACGTGCATGGGGCTGTGCCTGTGTATGTCTATGTGTGTCACGTGCAGTGCCTACGGGGGCCAGAAGTGGATGTTGGACCCCATGCAAATAGAATCACAGTCGGTTGTAACCCACCCTGGGGAGCTGGGAACTGAGCTTTGGTCCTCTGCAGCTCCAGCTAGTGCTCCTAATCACTGAGCACATCTCAGCCCTCTGACTAAGCTCTAAAAGTCAAGGCTCGGAGAAAAACAACCCAGCTCAGCTAGGAGATGAGCATGTTGACCTTGTTCAGGTGTAGGAGGTGAGCATACTCACCCTTACCAAATTCTGAGGAATTCTGCATTTTGTTACTAAGAGAACTTCTCAAATTAGCCTCATCACAGTGCTGCCCCCTGGTTCATGCATGTCTTTGGTTTGCGTCTTATCATAATAATGGGTGTGTTTCTTGTCCCTGTAAAAGGGACTCAAATACCAAAAGGCAGAGTTCATCCCTGTACAGGGAAAAGGCCACAATGTCATCTATAGCATGCCTTTTGACAAGTCTTTTGTAAAGTCACAATACACAAAAAACAGAGGAGGTAAAAATAAGTAGTTGTCCTGAATGGCTGGTTACTCAGTGTCTTAGTTTGGGCTTCTATCGCTGTGAAGAGACACCATGACCATGGAAATCCTTATGAAGGGAAAATATTTAATTTGGTCAGCTTACATTTTCAGAAGTTTAGTCCAATTATCATCATGGTGTGACATGGTGGTGTGCAAGCAGACGTGGTGCTGGAGAAGTAGCTGAGTGTCGTACATCTTGCAGGCAACAGGAAGTCACTGGTTGGTATCTTAGGCATATAGGAGACCTCAAAGCCTGTCTCCACCAGTGGCACAGTTCCTCCAACAAGGCCACACCTCCTGATAGTGCCACTCCCTATGAGCTTGTGGGGGTCACGTACATTAAAACTGCACAGTCAGCATGGCTGAATTGATCAATCTTGAGTCTTTTCCACAGTGGATACTCCTCGCTGCAGTTAGTGGGGTTGATGGGGCTCTGGAAGCAGAGGAGTGCATACTTAGTGTTTGCAGGAATACAAGCAGTGGGGTTCTAGAAAGCTTCCTCATAGATGACACCTGTCAGCTGGTGCTCGACATGCCAAGAAGAGTCAACAGCGAGGTCCCAAGTGCAGAGGCTTGAGAACACCTATCCTGGAGACAGTTGTGTGTGGACAGGATATGGCGTGCTGTGTGTGGGTGGTGGGCTGTGTGAGTATCAGGGCTGGGGAGAAGGCTGGAAAGTTAGATGACATCACAGTTTGCTGCTTTATTCTGCACTGATGATTGACAGTTCTCCAGAGGAACAGCACCAATAGAATGCATGTGTATTTTAAAGTGGGGTTTAGATTGGCTTACATGTGTGACAGGGTGATTTAACAGTGGCTGTGTGCATGATGGGGAGACTGAGAACCCAGTAGCAGCCCAGCTGGCAAACCTGGATGCCTCACCAGTCCCAGTCTGACACCAATGGGCTAGAAGTTTCCTGGAGAGTCCTGGGTGTGCCGTCCACCTTGGAAGGCAGAGGAGATGGAAGCCTGATGGCAGGTGGAGGCGGCAGCATTAACAGGGCCAGGGAGGCTACAGGCACTCCTGTGACAATGAGTGAAAGTAGGCAGGCACTGTCCCTTCGCTGAACCTTTCTGTACCTGGACCACTTGTTGGAAAGTGCCACCGACTCAGAGACAGGCTCTTCTCAGCCCAACCTTCCTGGGAAAGCCGTACAGACACCTCCCAAAGTACGCTTCTTAGTTGATCCTGTTGACAGTCAAGATTCAACCATCAAGTAGGTTTCGTATTGGCAGTCCTCTGCCCAAGCCACTTTGCCGCTAATGGGAGCACAGGTGTGTTAGTGACTTGTGTTATTTCTGAGACTAAGACCCTGATGATAAAAACCAAGGGACGAAGGGTTTTGTCAGTTTACCGTCCCTTCTGGAAAGGACATCAGGGTGGCAGGAGCCTGGCTCCAATTAGGAAGCAGAGCAGTGAACACCTGTGCTCATCTGGGTTTCCGCTTTTTCCTCAGGCAGTGCCCATGTGTGGGTGAGTGTCCTCACCACAGTTAATGTAATGTATGCAATCCCTTAAAGATGTGCCCAGAGCTTTGTCCCATAGTGATCTAAATCCAAACAAGTTGACAGCTAAAATTAACCATCACAAGCCTCCTAGATATGAGCTGAGGCTCTTGCGCTGTGTTTGTCCTGTTGGGTGTTTGTGTTCAGGATGCTCCAGTGGACTGGACTGCAGTGTGGTGGGGTGAATATTACCTAGAGGTGTGAGCTGCAGTGATGGCCTCTATGAGACAGGGATCATGTGACAAGGAGCATTGGAACTTGAGGTGGGGATTCTTGAGGGGCAGGGAAAAATGTGAAGGAGTTTGTACTTCATCTAAGAAACATCAGAGACCCAGAGAGTGAGGTGTGTGAAGGAAGTGGCTATGTTGTAGTTATTGCAAGGACTTATTGAGGTGCAGAAGAGGGGGGATGTGAGAAGATAAAAAATATAGAGGTGCCAAAAGCCACATGGTGAAAACTCTTGTGTCCTAGAGGAAAGGGCTAAACTTTAAAATGACAAGCGCTGGGCAGGAGAGATGGCTTAGCCTTAAAGCATTGCAGTGCAATGAGGACACAAGTCAGAGAGCTGGCGTTACAGTTCACCATCCTAATCCCAGCGCTCGGAGCCAAGACAGACAGGGAGCCCGGGGGCTTGAGGGCCAGTCAGTCTCACTGACGTGGTGTGGTTCACATTCAGTGAGGGAGCTGTCTCAAAGACTAAGGTGGAGAGAGCTCTGAGAAACACGTGCAGTGTCAACTGTGCCCACCCCCACCCCCCACCTCCCACACACGGCAAATGCCAGATTACTTTGATTCCAGGGAGCTGCATAGTTAAGCACACTTCTTAAGTCTGCTCTTTCTCCTTTCTCTGCTCACACTCCTCACACTCATCTTGAGAGTGTCCCTGGTGACTTCTACCTTGCCGAGCTTGGTGAGCAATGCCTCTGTCACGAAGTCTTGCAGCAGCAGCAGCAGATGTGGTGACCTCTCTCTGTTCCAGAGAACCCTCTCGTCCTGGGCTTCCTTGACATCACAGTCCAGACAGCTTCAGTCTCTCGAGGCATCCCCTTTCTGCCCCTTGCTTGTTCTCCACATGTCTGTGAGGCACAGGACTGAGCCTTGTCCCTTCCTGTCTTCCTCCCCTCCCTCTTTCCTCCCTTTTCTGCTAGAAACATTCCACACCTGTGTCCTGCTCACCTTGGTGGTTTCACCTCGTTAGTTCTCTGCTGAAATGCTTTTCTCCCGACAGACGGGTCATTCCTTGTCACCCTGCTTTGAACCCAATAGCAATTTGCCCAGGAGCCCTTTGTGATAGCCCCACTTTCCATCCACTCTCTGACACACTAATTGTATCCACTTTATAATATTAACCACCACTGAAAACTTTATTTCTTGATTACATCATTACTGTGTGTCTAGACCATCACTCTGTGAGAAACAAGAACCTTGACTGTTGTGTTCCCTGGAAAAATCTCTCACAAACGACATCCATTTGTCGAACAATGGAATGAACTGTCACCCTGGATTCAAAATGATGGAGGGCTAGGAAAGACAATGAGCCATTTAGAAAGCAACTTCCATGACCCTGGTAAGAAACTGTTAGAACTTGGCTAAGGCAGTGGCCCTGGGGGAGAAGAGAGCTGTGATCCGCTCTGACTCAGGCTGAGTGTGTGTGGAGGCGTGGCTGCTCTGCTGTGTCTGAGGAGTACATGTACTGGTTTGCGCTCCCAGAGGCAGGAAGCTGGGGCCAGTAGGAAGGGCAGAGACACTCATGTGCTTGGACATCTAAGCGCTGACTTGGGGAAGCCTGGTCATGTTTAGGTACCTACCAGATAGGTAGAAAAAAATCTAAATATATGTTTGGAGTGCTGTTGAACATTGTGTATTTCTCTTAACTAAATAAACTTTCTAAGTACATGGAAATCTTGGAAGACTATTAAAGTCCACTGAAAATCAACTTAAGTTATCTCATAATATTCCTAGATCACCTGTGAAGTCACCAGCAGCTGCCCCTGTAACCTGGGCGTGTGTAATAATGTGCCCCGCATCACTAGTGTTTCCTTGGCTGGGCCCCAGGTTGCTCCATGAGCTTCTCTGGGATCTGCCTGTGAGGGGCGCATGAGTGAAGTTTGGACTCTGTCACTTTCCTCATCCAAATTTCACCAAAGCGTCCCCACTGCCTCAGTGTGACATTTAAATCTCCTTACAATCCTGACAGAACATATCCGTTTATGCTCCTCTCTCTCCCTCCCTCCCTCCTCCCTCCCCCACCTCCCTTCTTCCCTCTCCCCCTCCCTCCTTCCCACCTCTCTCTTCTCTAACTCTTAAATAAACTACTGCTGAGCCAAGCCACGGATGCCTCCCCCACAGGCTCGGAGATTGATTGTGTCAGCGCCCTGTAATGTTGCCACTTAGGGATGACGATTGCCACTAACAAGCTGACAAAGACTGATGTGCAGAATCAAGTGCCGCTGCCATCTTCCACACTGGCAGATTCCATTGCTGAGCAGACCCGTTGTTCAGGTTGCCCTTGGCTAGGCAAACCACCCTAGACACCAGTGATCCAAAGGCCGCTTGAGCAGTGTGGGTCAGAGCAGGGGAGGTACAGAAAGTCAGCCTGTGGTCAGTAGGATCTTCATCTGCACCGTGTCCGTGGGACAATGCAGCCTAGACAGTGTCTGGGTGGCAGAGCAGTGGGACCTCACGCATCCCCTTCACTCCTATTAGGAAGTTTGGCACATGGTAGGTACCTACCAGGTACCTACCTTTTAAGGTTAAGTCCAGTTTGCTACACCTGTGGCTTACAGTGTCTGCGGTGAGTGTCAGCCTCATGTGTCCACTCAAGTGTCAAGTGCCCAGTTTAACTCAGAAGGCCATGCTGTCTGACACTGTTGCTCTTTCTATCCTAGTTTCCTCTTGGTGGGTTTCTCTCTTTTGAGGCAATGTCCCACACTCTAGCCTAGGCTGGCCTAGAATTGGCCAGATAATCCTTCTAGCTGAGCTAGTCTCAGATGCACAGTAATCATCCTGCCTTAACTTCTTGAGTGCTGGGATCACGGTTTTTCATTGATGTCTAACATGGCTACTTCCCACAGTTTTGAGGAAGCCACGACATGAAGTTGCAGTCTTTGTTGTTTAACAGTCCTGTGCAGGACCCAGCCCTCCTGACCCTGGTCCCGCACAATTTCCCTACATTTGGTCCTGCACCCATGCTGATGTAGTTCACAGACTTGGTCTAGACTGTTGCTAGTGCTTTTTCCCTTCTGCAAATATGTGCTGTCTGGTCTTGTGCAGCCTGTGTTAGGTAGGAATTCCCCTGGAGGACACAGGTCTGTCCAATCGTAGTTGTGAGGAGGGCTAGCTGTGTATGTTGTTTTAGACAGTGGTTTTCACCTCTCTAGATATACTATTGGTTAGAGAGCACTCCGTGGGGGGCATTCTGTTAGTAAAGAATGGGGTTATTCTATAACTGCTCTTAGAAATGTCAAGATTCTTTTAAAAATTAATGTAAGTTGACATTTATAATTGCATTCATTTATAGGATATAAAGAGATGTTATGAATTATGAATACAATGAAGAATAACTAAATAATTGCTAGTTAACATATCCATCAGTGTAACTGTTCAACATTTTTGTAGTGGTGAGATTTGAAATATACTCTTAATAATTTTGTTACTGGCATCAGTCTGCAATAGATCTAGGAGAACTCACACATTGTTCCCATCTGAAATGTACACCCTTTGATCAATGTCCCCCTCTTTACCAGTACCCTGACCTCAGTTTTCACTGTTCTCCATCCTGTGCCTGTTAGTTTAATTGTTTAGTCTCTCTACATAAACAAGAAGATGCTGTATTTGTGGGTTTTTTGTGTTGGGTTCATATTACTTAGCATGATATTCTCTGATCTGCTCATGCTATAGCAAATAGTTGAATTTTCTTCTTTGCAAGGCTGATTAATATTCCACTGTGTGCACACATCACATTTCATTTGTCTGTTCATTCATCTATTAACCATCACTTAGATTGCATAACTTGGCTTTGGTAAATATTGCCACAGTACATGGCAGTGCAGATATTTTTTCCACAGATTGATTTCAAATGTGGATGGATACTCAGAATTGGGATTTGTGGATAACATGCTCATTGTTTTCAATTCCCGAGACATTTCCACTCAGTCTTCCATAATGTCTGTATCAATTTCATTTTTTTATCAACAGAAGACACTGGCTCCTTTTCCTACACGTCGTCCTCAACACTTGCAATCTTTTGTCTTTTTTCTAACAGCCATCTGATGGGTGTAAAAGGTTTTAAATTGCATTTCCCTAATTAACTGTGTACATTGCTGGCTATTTGTATGTCTTCCTTTGAAAATTACTGTCCATGTTCCCTTGTCCCCAGAATGTCCAGGTTTTACCAATCTGCATCTTCTTTCAAGAGAGGTTTTCTTTTCTGAAGTAAAACAAACTCAACCCATCTCCACATCCTGAGAAGGCACTTAGTGAGGTGGGTCGACTGTAGTAATTTGAACTTCATTTTTTCCAGGCTGCAATCACAGATCAAACAAATGTTCATAATACTTTAATGATTTTTATCTTGACATGAAAAGAAGAGATAAACCAAATAAGCTGAGGTTTTTCTACAGGACCTGTAAAGCTGACCTGCCTTGACAAAGCACACTTGGCTAATACAATGCTCCATGTCACGGCCATGGACACGTCATCAAAAGGTTCTCGTTAGGACATGGTCTCAGCTGTGTGCCATGGTCACTCAGGCCCTGTGAGGGCCCCAGTGCTCGTTCCCCACTTAGGCATCTGAAAGGCTTCTGACGATGGTGTGGAATTTGGGTGGTGTTGAAGCAGAAGCCCTCAGTAAGGACCTTAGGCCCTCTGGTCTGAACAGGCTTCACCGGGGCATGGTGACAGTTTTGTCTGAAACATGAGTGCGGTCTGTGGTCATTGTTAGCTTCTTTGGGGCTCATCTTTGTCTTTACCCACATGTCCCATGTTTGGTGTCTCCCTCCTCCTATTTCTTTTCTTTAATCCTCACTATTGTGTAGAGTGTATTCTAGGATAAGAACCAGATGTGGTGGTGATAACACAAGTGTGAGTTGCCCTCTTCCTTAAGGAATTGACACATGCTAGAAAGACAGACAATGTACAAGAGTTTGCAGTTTAATGAGAGAAGAGAATCTGGGGTACAGTGATAAAAGGGACCCCTTTTCGGTGGGGTCTCCTGTAGCTTTGGTTCCAAAGATTAGTTTTCACAGGTTATCATTCAGTAAATATTTATTGAGCATCTATTATGTGCATGGGTCCTTCCATATGCTACAGGCAAGGTGATGGCTGATAGTAGGGTAGTTACGGCTTGAATATTGTTCCTCAATTGGCAGTGCAGTGGGAGACCTTTAGAAGGTGGGACATGAACGGAGACATCTGTTACGAGGAGTGGGCATGAAAAGGCTCCATCCCAGCATCTAGGTACAACTTAATTCCTCCACTTTCTTGTCCACTGTGATGTGAGTGACCTCACCACAAGCCCATGCTACCGTGACCTGAGCTGCTCTGCCCCACCGTCCCCTCCATGACACAAGGAGGCCCCACTGCTGTGACCTGAGCTGTTTTGCCTTGCCCTCCCCACATCTGCTGTGTCAGGTGCTATGGTCACAGTAACACAGAAGGGGCTAATGTATGAACGTTGCTTCTTCTGGAAGAGAGAAACACAGAGCAGACGATGTCTAAATTAACGTAAACACAGGAAGGAAGTAAATGAGGTGATGTGGTGGTGCCTAGGATGGGAGTGAGGAACGGGAGCTATAGTCGATGTCAGAGCAAAGCTTTCTATGGGCATGAGAACTGCAGATGGGGGCGGAGTGTGGCATGATAGGATGCTCTGCATGCTAAACCCATTATCTTAGTGCATTGGGAAACCACTGAGGTGCTGGAGAATGCATGAGTTCATCTAATACCTGCTTTTCAATCCCAATCTGACTGCTAAGTGGAGGACAGCTTTAAAGAGACCAAAAGCAGGAGCATGCAGATGAATGGAGGCTTTCAGAGCCACCTGAGTGAAGGACAGGTTGCCTGGATGAAGTGGTGGTAGTGAGGATAACAGAGGAGAGACACGAAATTCAGAATATATTCTGGTGGTGTAGGTAGGTGTGCCTATGGGCAGGATTGACCCTGACAAGCAAGAGACAGTAAAACATCAACACTTGTACAGCCACTTTGGAAATCAATATGGTGCTTTCTTAGAAAATTGGGAATCAATTCCTCACCCCACCCCAGACCCAGCTATACCACTCTTGGGCATATTCCCAAGGAATGCTCAATCATACCACAAGGGCACATGCTCAGTGTTCATAACAGCATTATTTGTAATAGCCAGAACCTGGAAACAACCTAGATACCCTTCACCTGAAGAATGGATAAATAAAATGTGGTATATATACACAATGGAGTACTACTCAGCAGAGAAAAACAATGACATCATGAGGTTTGCAGGCAAATGGATGGATCTAAAAAAAAAATCATCCTGAGTGAGGTAACCCAGACTCAGAAAGACAAACATGGTATGTACTCACTCATAGGTGGATACTAGATATAAAACAAGGGATGACTGGACTGCTACTCAGAACTCCAGGGAGGCTACCTAGAAAACAGGATCCTAAGAAAGACACAGGGATCACCCAATGACGGAGAAATGGATGAGATCTACATGAACAAACTGGATGTGAAAGGGGGTAATAAAGGGCAAGGGTCAAGGGAAAGAGAGCTTAGGGGAGCGGGAGATCCCAGCTGGATCAAGAACAGAGAGGGAGAACAAGGAATAGGAGACCATGGTAAATGAAGACCCCATGGGAATAGGAAGAAGCAAAGTGCTAGAGAGGCCCACAGAAATCCACAAAGATACCCCCACAATAGACTGCTGGCAATGGTCGAGAGAAAGCCCGAACTGACCTACTCTGGTGATAGGATGGCCAAACACATTAACTGTTATGATAGAACTCTCATGCAATGACTGATGGAAGCAGATGCAGAGATCCACGTCCAGGCCCCTGGTGGAGCTCCAGGAGTCCAATCAGTGAGAAAGAGGAGGAAATTTTAGGAGCGAGAATTGTTGAGACCAAGATTGGAAAAAGCACAGGGACAAATAGCCAAACTAGTGGAAACACATGAACTATGAACCAATAGCTGAGGAGCCCCCAACTGGATCAGGCTCTCTGGATAAGTGAGACAGTTGATTAGCTTGATCTGTTTGGGAGGCCCCCAGGCAGTGGGACCGGGACCTGTCCTTAGTGCATGAGTTGGCTGTTTGGAGCCTAGGGCCTATGCAGGGACACTTTGCTCAGCCTGGGTGAAGGGAGGAGGGGACTGGACCTGCCTCGACTGAATCTACCAGGCTGACCTGAATCCCCAGGGGAGTCCTTGCCCTGAAGGAGATGGGAGGGGGGGGGCTGCGGGGAGGGTGGGGGGCGGGAGGAGGGAGGACAGGGGAATCCATGGCTGATATGTAAAATTAAATTAAATTATAAGATAAAAACATCAACAATAGTGAGTTTGTGAGGAACATGAGGCAGGTGAGGATCCCTTTACCTCGTATGGAAAGATGGCTTGCTCTTGCAGAAGTCAAGGCGTCTGCTGTAGCTGTGTTGGTGTATGATCCCCTGTACATATTTATGTGTATGTAGACATGCACACATGCATATAGGGTACATGTGCATGTGGAGGCCTGGGATTGATGTCTGGAATCACCCTACATTGCTCTTCCATCTTATTCATTGAGACAAGGTCACTCAGTCAAACCCAGAGCTCACCAGTACATATAGTCTTGCTAGCAGCTTGCTTTGGGCATTGGTCCCCATCTCCCTGTGCCTTCTGAGGCTTGAATTACAGGTGGGCTGCCATTTGGGACCGGAATTTGGGTCTTGATGCTTGCGTGGCAAGCGCTTTAACTGCAGAGCCGTCTCCCCAGCCCTGCATACTCACCCCGTGATGTGTGTCTGGATGGGTGTCCCACTCACAGAGGTGCTTCGCTTCATTACTTCCAACATTTCCACGTCTGGCTCGGTCAAGCAGAGCCCTTGATGGGATCATGGATGGCATCGCCCCGATGATGCCCTGACTCTTCCTAGATCTGGCTACTTGCTTGTATCATTCTTTGCTTGCACTATTTAATGAAACTGCTGATACATTGTGAATTTGCGGAAGAACTATGACCTGTCCGTGTGATGGGAGCTAGCAGATCTGGATTAAACCGGCCTTACCCAGAGTGTGAGTATTTTTCTTCACTTTACTTTTCATTTATGGCTCGTCCCTAAACTGCCTCATTATGTCTTTCAGAAACAGTCCTCAGAAAACAACTGATCAGGAGGTTCAGTGTTGGAAGTACATTGGGGAAAACAGATGTTTGCTATTTAAAGCTCTGCAGATGATTGTTAATTCTTTTTCTAGTCAAAAGACATTCTTACCCACTAAATAAATATATTGTCTTTAAGTGCGTGCCCTTTTATGTCATGGTGGTGGGAAATTTTCACAGCTCGAGTTGGAAGGAGAGGTGGACAAGGGAAGCATCGGTAAATTCACCCTTACCCTAACATGAAGCAGGTGAAAGAGAAGGCGCTGTAGGATGCTGGGAAATACTAGCAGGCCGCGTAAGCTCAGTAGCCAACAAGCGTAGCTGAGTTTGTAGGAACACTAACGCTACAGTCCCGTGTAAATACAAATGCTAGCATTTTAGCCAAATGCAAAGGGGGAGAAGTAGGAAAAGGGAGCCACACCTGTGATTTTATACTACACTGAACTACAGCACTTAAAGGAAGAAGCTAGCGTTCTTTAATACAAAAATACAGATTCATAATAATTAACCATTCAATTAGCAAAGAACTTTAGAATTTATTCAGTTCACCCTCCTGTTTGTGGGTGACATAAACAAGCCCGGAAAGATTAGAAAAGTCTAGTCACAATGACCTGGCACTGTGCTGCAAAGTGCTTGGACTCAGCTCTTGGGTGAGGCCCTTACCAGCCCACCCTGCTTGTGACATTTACTACGTCACTACCCGCTTTGCCTTTGTCTTCTTGGGGTTGTTAGGACATGGCTATAACCACTCTTTTGAGTTTTTTGACTGGAAGTTCTTCAAAGTCATTTTATTGGGGTCCATTATCGTAGGGTTAGCTTTCTTTAGAGGAGACATACTATCCTGGATTTGTGTTGTTTCTGGCTTTGCATTGAGATTTGCTCCTTTGGAGTCAGCTGGCTGAATGGGAGTGTGGTCCTGGGGCTGATGGTATGAGAAGTGCTTTCCAGCCAGTGCTGGGAGCTATTTAATTAGATATTAGAGTGCATTTATAAAAGGGATGCTTGCTGCTCTTGCAGAGGACCTGGGTTCTGTTCCCAGCACCCACATGGTGACTCACAACTGCCTATAACTCCAGCTCCAGGGGATTCTATGCCTCCCCCCACCCCAGACAGGTTTCTCTGTGTAGCTCTGGTGCCTATCCTGGATCTCGCTCTGTAGACCAGGCTGACCTTGAATTCACAGAGATCTGCCTGGCTCTGCCTCCTGCTGAGATAAAAGTCATGCGCCACCACCATCCAGCTATCCTATGCCTTTTTATAGCCTATGCAGGCACATGCATACACACAAATAAGAAATAAATCTTAAATCCACAGTTAAGAGCAGACAGAGTTAATGAATGCATGCCCTAGTGTTCAGCTTGCTTTCTGTATTCACAATCTGTTGACCCAAACCCAAGAATGCTGCTGCCCACAGTGGGCTGGGTCCTCCCATATCAAGTTAAAGAAGACAATGGCTACCAGACACCGCTACAGGCCGATCTGATCTAGATAAGCCTCATTTACACTTCCTTCCCAAATGAGTCACCGTTTCATCAAATTGGCATGTAACACCGTCCATCACAGCACCCGTGTGGCTGGGTGTGCACACCTTGTCCTTGGCAGAGAGGCGGGAGGGCAGTTGTAGCTTCCGCATCTACACAAGATGGTTCCAGAGATAAATTAGCAGGTCCTGGGGCCAAGACCTAAGATCTGATTCCTTTACCAATTTTAGAAGAATCAATGGTTAAAATAAATTTATAGTTGATAGACTTGAATAAAGCTAAGATTTTTATGAGTAGTAGATTTTGTTTGTGTTCATGCTGCAAACAAAATTGAACTACAAAAGCTTTGCAACAAAATTCAGCAAATGTCCATCAGCCTAGAATTATGTTTATAAAATTTCTGCCGTCTGAGGTGATCTGGCATCTATAACAAAGGCCGTTTCCCATCTGCTACTCATGTATTCATAGAATGTGTTTGCCCAGAGACCAGGGACAGGGAGGAAAGGAAAGACTGTATTTCTATTTTGTGCAAATATTAACATAGCTCAAAGCGCACGGGAGTCTGTATGGGATCGTATGAAACGAAGCTAAACAAAACCCAAACTAGGGCACTGTTTGCCAGCTTTGCCTCTAAATGTCAGGTCGGCCAGACCCGGGTGCGGATTTTCTGATTTGATAGTGTGATGTGCTTTTGACAGTGAAGCACACAGCTCTGAAGATCTGTAGAGGAGACAGACTGTGGGACGAGGCATGGGGAGGTATGTGTTGGCAGTGCCTCCAGTGTGAAATTGAACTGGGTGTTTGCAGTGGAGAATGCTAGACTAACTTTAAATATTGGTGCTGAAGTTCAGGGCTTTGCCCTTCACGTTACCACAGAGATCATCTCCCCACATCTGACAGGTGCCACTAATACTATGGAGACCTTGCAAGAGAGACCACATCGGCTGACCCTGGCCATGTGCCCTGGGCTAAAAGTGAAACATAGAATAAGATAAGACCAGTGAGCCAGGGTGAGACCTCTGTGCTGAAAGCCAGGGCGCAATGTGGGTTAACCTGGCATTAGTGCCATCTTTTTACACTTACTGGGGTTTGTCTGTCCTGAGATTCAGGGATGTGAAGCTTCATTTCACAATCCCAAACCTATCTGTGATCTTTTAGAATTACATTTTCACGGGACTTAGTGATCTGTACTTGGATAAAATAACTAGATTATCTTGCTTATAGTTAAATATACTCACCAAAGAAAAATGTTTAAACGTATATTTTTAGTTTAGTTTTCACAGCAGATTTAAGTAACTACAAAGATTGTATGTGTGTGTGTGTGTATGTGTGTGTGTATGTGTGTACGTGTGTGTGTGTGTCTGTGTGTGTGTGTGTGTGTGTGTGTGTGAGAGAGAGAGAGAGAGAGAGAGAGAGAGAGAGAGAGAGAGAGAGAGAGAGAGAGAGAGAGAGAGATGGGGGCTACACGTGCATGAGTGGGCACATGCATATGGAAGCCAGAGATCAACCTTGGGCGTTGGTACTTAGGCTGGGTCCACCTTGACTTTTGAGAAAGGGTCTCACTGGCCTGGGGAACATCAATTCAACTAAGCTGGCTTCCAGCAAGCCCCAGAGATCTGCCTGTCTCCACCTTTCCCAGCACTGAAATTCCAAGTGTGCATCACCACACCCAGCTTCTGTGTTTTCAGCTTGGTTTCTGGGGCTTGCATGGAGGCCCTTGTGCTTACAAGGCAAACAATTGACCAAATGAGCCGTCCCTCAGCCTGGTGTTGTTTTTAAGCAATCCAGTCTGTGGTAGTTTGTTGTAGCAGCCCATGTTGACTAAGACACCCAAGATGCTCATTCTACCCACCAGGACAGCAGTTAAAATGGTCAGGATCCCTATCTTGTTAGGCCTCTCCTTGACTGTGGGCGGAAAGGGGTGGGGCTATAAACTTCCAGGCCGTTCACTGAGAACTCGTCATGGAAGCCCTTTGAGGAATTTGCCTTATTCAATTGTTGAACCAGTAGCCTGAGGCATCTGAACACTGTGGTCGTTGGGCTTGGTGAGCGCCCTGTCATCCCAGCTACTCGGGAGGCTGAGTCAAGAGAACAGAAGTTCAAAGCTTTCCTGGGCTACACGGAAAGCTGAAGGGCAGCCAGAGACTGTTTCAAAATGAAAAGTGAAGGGAAAGAGGCTGGGCTATAGCTCAGTGGTAGACTGAAGACCTAGCATGGCCTGGGCCCTGGGTTCTTTTTAATATTGCAAAGGAAAAAAAAATCACTGATCCCTGGTACACTTCACTGCTTGGAGCTGGGTATGGGTAAGGCTGGGGTGAGGTCTGTTTCTTAGTTCTAGTTTAAGTCTTTCCTGAGTCCAAGACTTGGTCCTGGGTCTCTCACAGCTCTCCTTCCCTGCTACGCATCCTACTAGTACAGGGATGAGTCAGGCCAAGTAGCCACCTTTGCGGTATCGGAAATGATGGAAAATTATAGCTCAGTCTCTTGCTCTAAAATCACACTTTTGAAATGTATAATATTCTGATTGGAAAGATCTGTTATTCTAGTCACACGTGACATCCGGCCTTTAATATACAGATGTTACCTGTTCCAGTTATGTTCCTCTCGGGCTATCTTATCCACTAATTCAACAGATTTGTAAAATGCCAGACATGCGACTTTCAGGAGATGAAAGCTCCCGAGTCACCCGAGATGCTTAGAAAGAGGCTCTGCTGAGGGAAGCATTTGATTCTCCGGGTCCTCCATGCGCTATCGATGAGGAAGCTTGTTGACGTCCATGGTGTTGGTATATTGAAAATGACTTCAGTTGAAACGTTACCAGAAAGTGCTTTAGGGTTTCTTAGCAATTATTTTCCTTGAGCTTCTGTCTGCACACAAGTGTGCAGGCCTGAGTTCTTAGCACCCACATAAAAACCTAGGTGTGGCTGTGTGCCCCTGTAATCCCGGTGCTGGGGGAGAGGAGACGGGTGGATCCCTGGGCCCAGGGTCCTGCCTGCCTACCTGAAATGGTGGGCTCCAGCTTCAGAGAGAGACCCTGTCTCCCAGGACTATTATACTAGAGAGTGATATACAAAATTACCTGAAGTAGAGTTCTGAACTCCACACATACAATGTACAGTTGAGTGCACCTGTGTGCACACACACGTGCATACACACAAATAAACAAGCCAATTAATTTAAGGAAAGAAATGATAGATACAAAGAGACCAGATACCCCTGAACTTTGCTTTAGTGTTTGATGACTAGAGTCCTTTAAACTATCAAGTAAAAAGTCCTAACATTAAATAAATTTAAATTAGCACCATCCTTCACCTTACTAACTGCTCTCTCTTACTCATGAAATGTCACTTCTTTAGAGAGGATGTCACCTCGTCTTCTGTTTTCTCCAGGCAGCTTCTGTAACTGTGTGGCCATGACTTACCTTCCTCCCCTCTTTCTTTCTCTGTGGTGTGTCCACGTGTCCTTGTTAGTGTGCATGCATGTGTGTGGAAGCCAGAGGATGCTGCTGCATGTCTTCCTCTACTGCTCGCCATCCCACTGTGTGAGACAGTCTCCCACCAGACGTGGAGCTCGTGAATTCAGCTAGACTGGCTGACCATCAAGCTCTCGGGTTGCCCTGTCTCTTCTTCAGGGCTGGGGTTACGGCGGGTGACAACACACCCAGTTTTGTTTTGCTTTTTGTTCTGGGTGCTGGAGATCCAAACTCAAGTCTTCTTGCTTGTGTGGCAAAGACTTAATGACCGGGCCATCTCCCCAGCCCCTATTTTCCTTTTCTATTTTTAGAAATAGTTCTTTTCTATTTTTTCTTGACCTTGTTTCTCTTATTTTTTCTCTTTTATCAATTTCCTCACTGATCTTTAGCACCTCAGACTTTCATCAGTAGCCCAGCAGCTTCCTTCTTTCAAGTCACTTTTCTTCTTGTCTTGCTTCCAGCTGTCATCTTTCCGTCTCCCTCCCTGTCCTTTACCCTAATGTGCAAAGACAAATATTAGCACGGCACCATTAAGTGTCTGTCACTTGTCTAATGATGGGTCCTCTTCATCAAGGCCAGGCCAGCTAACCACGGTCATGCAGAAAACCCTGAAACAGCATCTTTGATCTCCAAAGGCTCAGAAGAAACACTTTTTTTTTTTTTTATCAAGAAAACAGGTAAAGCCAAGTGCTTTGGAAGAGACAAACACAAGCTGCTCTGGCAGCTCATAAGAATCTCCTTTCCCTCTGAGTTACAAATTCCTGGAAACCTGTTCCTGCCCATCCAGTCTGCAAGGTGTCTTTGAAGGGCTGTAAGCTGTCCCTGTGGATTCTTTTCATCCTCACACTGCCCTGATCGTCCAGCAGGAGGTAAGGACCAGTACCCAGTGGTGATGGCTGACATCCCAGGATGCACCCTCCCCTGCTGCTCTCTTCTTCCCAGCTCTCAGCCCCAGGTCTTTCTGCAATCCTTCACTCCACCCACACTCATTCTGTGCCCTGGTACCTGTCTCTGCAAGACTCCAGTAGGAAATGAGCTGAGATTACCGACCTAAGTGACTTAGTTTTGTCATGATCCAGGTGAGAAAACACTTGTTAAAGTCAGTCATGAACTGACTTTAATATTTGATATTCCATTACTGTGGATTTCCCAGGAGGCAAGTACACACGGCCAACCATTGAGTCCTAGTTCACAGCCTTCTCTGGTGCCATTCACTTCTCCCCAACCTTCCTCCTTATTCTGTTGGTTTGTTCAAACCAGCTGTCTCTCAGCTCCCAGGGCACACCCTGACTACACCTGCCCTCAGGTCTTGGCTTTTGTTCTTCTGGAAACATACCCCCACTGCCTCTTCCGGGAGCCCTTTCTGGTGAACCTCTATAGACAGGCCGTCCTTCATACGCTCTTCTATAGTCTCACCTTCATTTGCATCACATGATCTGTCATCGTTTTGTTGATTGGCCTTGCCACACTCGGTTGGAGCCTTGAGACTGCCTTGTCTGTCCAGTTCTCAGTGAACTCAACATAACTTCACCAGTACAGGCTACTGTGGGGACCCAACTCTTACCAGAATGGAAGAATTAGCTGATTTTTATGTGGGTCAAGGTATTTGTTCTGTCCAATAAGAACTGTAGCCACCCAGGCCCTGTTCCATCCCCGATATCCATGCCTAATTTTGTACCATGGTTCTTACACTTTTCTTTTGCTGGGACTGGATTTCTCTTTTGCCACCAGTTAAAATCATATGTGATTAAGACTTGAGCCACCTCCTCCCACTGATGACGTGTATCCTCACTATGGTCTCTCCTCTGCTTTGTCTCCAGTCCCCTTACCTGTAGAACTGGGCTTTAAAATGACCTTATTATTTTTATGATAACCTTTATATCTTCACGTGCTTTTTTAAAAATCAAGAAATTGTGCTTTATAGAAGCTAGGATTGTATTTTTCCTGCTTTCCCTTTTCCTTAATACTTCACTCCTGTCCTGTTCATGTGTATACACACATGTACATAACCACACACACTTGCATGCACACACAGGCATGCACACACTTGCATGCACACACAGGTATGCACATACAGGCATGTAGACTTCTCACCAGAGTATCAAAAAGCAAATGTAGTTTAAACCACCATTGAAAATACCTGCTGGGTGTTTTTATGAAGCTCTAAGGAGGAAGGATCCCCATCTGGGGCAGCTCAGAAAATACAAGTCCTGTACAGACATACTGCAAAATGTAAGGAGAGCCTGGCATAGGAACTAGACTGTGTGCTCAGTGGCAGTGTTTTGTTTTTTTTTTTATGGGCATCAGAGCCATTCTTGAATAAGTGTAAAATGTCTTACTGACTCCCAGAGTTACAATTTAGCTGCTGTTCCAGTGTCTAATGCTGAAATGACAGAGACTGGTATAATTTGTGACATGTTTTGTGTCTAATGACCAAAAACTGTATGAGTATCTCAATATGCAGTCTGTGATGACTGCACTGGTATATATTTATAAGGACTGTATTTACATTTCAAATTCCATTCCCTTGAACATGAGCATCAGGGACTATATAAAAGATTGAACTTAAAATATGAAATTATTCAACTGTAAGTTCCAACAGTTTGGTATTTTTCTGTTATTGGTATCAGGTCTAGAATATGCTTTTTGGGAAATTAGCAGAAGTTTGACTTACTTTGAATTCTAAAATACAGAATGTTCAGTTTTCCTAGATTAATCTTGTAAAATACATAAGTACTTCATAATACAGAAAACCAAACATTCTTTGCATAATACATTTGGGTGAACTGCAAATTGTTAGAAAAAAACCCACATTTTTAGTAATGATTTGTATGTGTGATATATGCATGTAGGGGGTGGTGCATGTGTCTGTACACGTTTGTGTGGAGGCCAGATACCAATGCATTTGTCTCTCTTGATTGTTCTTCACAATGTTTTTTGAGGCAGGGTTTCTCACTTTATCTGGAACCCACTGATTTGGCTGGACCACTGTCCAGTGAGCTCCTGAGGTCTTCATAGGTCCATCTCCCCATTGTAGAGATTATAGGCCCATGCTTACCACATCTGGCTTTTTTGTGGGTTCTGGGGCCTTGAATTTGGGCCCTTACGCTGGTATGGCTGGTACTTTACCCACTCACAATCAATCCAGTCCCATAATGGTTGCTTGTTATCTCTCTGGGCTCTGTGGGATGCTGGGTGGTTTGTCTTTCTCAGCATGCATCCCTTGCTCCTTCTCTCCCGCCTGCTGTGACACAGAGGCAGAGAAGCCCAAGGCTGAGTTCTCCTAACCACCCTCCTGCAGCAATGGCCATGGTGCAGCTTTGACCACTAAGTAAAAGGAGTCCACAGGGGACTTTCAGAGTCTAACTCGGGAGAATCAGGTGTCCTGTATGCAGGCAACTTGTGGCAGGGAGCCTTGACAGGAAGTTGTCTGTGAGCTAAGGATGAGGCCAGGAAGAGGCAAGTCTCCAGTCCCTGAAGGATACCACACACCAGCTCAGGATCCAACCGTGGGGCAGCTTTCTACAAACAAATTCTGTGGGTTTAAAATACTCTTTTTAGTTTTAAATGCTTTTTTTTCTTCTGCAGTCAAATATTCTTAGTGGATATAGCACTAAGTTCCCATGTGAATACATGGCATGGAGACTAAGTTGGGGTTTCTACTACTGTGAAGCCACACTATGACCACGGCAAAATGTCAGTCTCTAGTGTGGGCTCTTGTGAAATCAAAAGTAAGTTAAATATGTCCTTACTTCAAGAGGGAAACAGTAGGGCACAATCAGACCAGAGCAAAATTAAATTCCAACTGTGTAAACAACGCGGTGTCCAATGTCTGGGATCCACCAGGATCCGCTGGGCTCCTCCAAGGGACGGGGCCACTTCTCCAGCTCTGCCCTCCACAGCACACACAGCTTGCCGTCTAAGCTCGGGCGGGCTCCGTTCCACTGCTGCTGCTGTTCTTGGTGCTCATCCCATATGTGCCATTGTTGGATGGCAAAGCTTCTTTGCTATGGAAGCTAACTGTTGCTTACTTTGACATCTCACACAACTGTCCATTTTCTCTATGAAACCGGAAGCCATCCGGGTGGGTGCAGGCCTCTCAGTACCATCGAGTCCAGTGCTCCATAATAGTGCTGCGAATATGTCATATGGCATTAACTGTTTTCCTCTGAAAACTGAATTACTGCCCCAACAAACCTGTAAAGGATGTTCTATACAGAAATCGTGTTTCCTACTTGTATGGTTTAAGATACAATTGACCTCCCATTCGAATACTAACAAGCCCACCCTGCTCAGCTCCTGAAGCCAGAAAAAATCCGGTACTCGGGGTCATTTAAACTATTAACAACAGGGCAGTGAGATGACTCTGGGTAAAGGTGACTGTCACAAGTCTGACAACCTGAGTTCAATCCCCGTGCCCCACATGGTAGAAGGAGAGAGCTGACTGCCAGTTTCCTCCGGCCCCCACTCGTTACTGTACCCCATTGCCCCTCTAAAAGTTTCTAAACTAATTTGAAATCTTGTTAGATTTCTAATGACCAAGTTCAAATCTTCAGTGGCAATGACTTAGTAGATCTACAATCCCAGTAAGGCACTCTCCCGAGGAGGACACATCCCCAGTGGCTTATACCAAGCAAGCTGATAATGTCATTTCCGTGAAACTGAGAAATCACACTGCATTCATTTTAATATGTGAGGTTATTTATATTTCTAAGGGGTACAAAATCAATACATGAATTTGTATTTTAAAATTGGCTCTTAATTTGACATTATAAGGAATCAGTTTGCAATGTAAAAGGCACAAAAAGATACATTAAAAATAGTCTCCCTCAACACTCCTTCACTGTTGGTGGGAATGTAAACTTGTACAACCACTGTGGAAATCAGTATGGTGGTTTCTCAGAAAATTAGGAATCGAACTACCTCAAGACCCAGCCATCCCACTCTTGGGGCATATACCCAAGGAATGCTGATTCATACCATAAAGATACATGCTCAGCTATGTTCATAGCAGCACTATTTTTAATAGCCAGAACCTGGAAACAACCTAGATGCCCATCAGTGGAAGAATGGATGGAAAAAATGAGGTACATATACACAATGGAGTACTACTCAGCAGAGAAAAACAATGAAAGCATGAAATTTGCAGGCAAATGGATGGAACTAGAAAAAATCATCCTGAGTGAAGTAACCCAAACCCAGAAAAACAGTCATGGTATGTACTCACTCATAAGTGGATTCTAGATATAAAATAAAGAACAATCAGACCACAACCCATAGAACCATGGAGGCTATATATATAGCATGGAGGTCCCTAGGACAACTGTGGCTTATAATAAATATCGGTTTTACTCAATTATTGAAAAAAATAGCCAAATGAATGGAAACACATGAACTATGAACCAAAAGCTGAGGGGCCCCCAGCTGGATCAGGCCCTCTAAATAGGTGAGACAGTCGATTGGCTTGATCTGTTTGGGAGGCAACTAGGCAGTGGGACCAAGTCCTGTGCTCATTGCATGAATTGGCTGTTTGAAACCTGGAGCTTATGCAGGGACGCTTGGCTCAATCTGGGAGGAGGGGACTGGACCTGCCTGGACTGAGTCTACCAGGTTGATCGCAGTCCTCGGGGGAGGATTTGTCCTGGAGGAGGTAGGAATGGGAAGTGGGCTGGGGGTAAGGAGAGGGGGTGGGAAGGGGGAGAACAGGGGAACCCGTGGCTGATATGTAGAACTGAATGGTATTGTAAAATAAAATAAAAGGAAAAAAATAGTCTCCCTCCCCCGCAAAAAAAAAAAAAAAATAGTTCTCCTGGGTCTGGAGAGATGGCTCAGCAGTTAAGGAGCACTGACTGCTCTTCCAGAGGTCCTGAGATCTATTCCCAGCAACCACATGGTGGCTCACAACCATCTCTAATGGGATCTGATGCCCTTTTCTGACTTAAGGTTGTACATGCAGATAGAGCACTCACACACATACATAAAATAAACAGTAAGTCTTAGAAAACAATAGTTCTCCCTTACTGTTTCAGTCACCCTCCTTGAGAAAGCCACCAACTCCTTGTACTTGTGCAGTCTGTACAAAAATCACTTAAAATGTGTGTTTTTTATTTGATGGACACCTAATTTTAAATGTAAAATTGTTTTACAAATACAGCTGTTTCATTGCTAAGCTAATATTCAAAACTGAACTATATCTCTCAGTTTGAAAGGACTGTGATGTCTGCCAGGGTTTCTGGTGTTTCTTAGGAACTACGTTGTTATAGTGAGAATGCTCAGAAGCGCAGTGCTGTTTCAATATAATTCTTTGCTCTCCTACTCTGTGTGTTTATATAGTGCTAATCTGCTCCAAATATTTAGGCATTCCTTTCTACTTTGTGTCTGTACGTGTGTTTGCGAGGTGTATGTATGTATGTGGTCTTGCACACTTGTATATATACCACACTGTGGGGGTTCTCCACTCTATCACGTACATCCTTTTTCTCTTGAGAAAAGACCTCACTGGGCTGCTGGGCAGGAGTCTGCAGTGATCCTCCCATCTGTGACCATCACAGCACTGGGGTGACTGTGGGGCACATTCAGCCATGGCAGACTTCTTATACAGGTGCCAGGGACTTGAACTTAGTCCTCATGCTTGTGAAGCAAGCTGGTCCAGCCCCACAGCTTCAACAATAGCATTTTCAGCTGATAGGAATTCTCCATATCAGGTGTTGATAACTTTGGGGAAAGGTCCAGGCTGTCCAGGGCTGTCTTCCACCTCTCTTGTATTGTGCCTTTGGTCTGTGGTGCCGGGTGTAAAATGTGCAATGTCTAGGATCTGCCTTGCACTTTGATTTTCTTCCTTCCTTCCTTCCTTCCTTCCTTCCTTCCTTCCTTCCTTCCTTCCTTCCTTCCTTCCTTCCTTCCTTCCTTCTTCCTTCCTTCCTTTTTTATTTTCTTTCTTTTTTTTGAGGCATTTACCATTACGTACTCCAGACTAGACTCAGACTTGTGGAAATCCTTCTGCCTCTGCCTCCAAAATGCCGTGATTACAGGTGTGAGCCTCCATGTCCAATATAACAGTATTTTGGCCCTGGGTAAAACAGCAATTTACAAAGTGATTTCCACCTACTCAGAATATTGTACAAAATTTATAAAAATGATGAATCATACGTAAAGACCAACTTTATCTAATTCTATTCCATTTTAAACAAAAGACACTTATAAAAGCATCACTTGAACTCTATGGAAAAATAGGCTTTATTTCCCTTGACAAATAGAAAATATAAATCATGCCCAGCTAAAGCTGTTTTCTCAAGATAGCAGAAACTCAAATGCAAGGAAAATAAAGTAGGAAATTAATCATGAAGAATACAGAAGGTTTTAAGACACAGTTATTCAGAACTAAGTCAAGCAGATACAACACTCAGCAATATTATTTGACTTGAATGACATTGTCAATGTCATACTGTAGTTCTGTAGGATTTTGAGTTATTTGTTATATTTTAATTTTCAATAACAGTTTCAAGTTCATTTAAATATGAACCCTTCAAAATAAGTACTCTTTTCTCAACAGGGTACTGGCACCCCCTTTGAAGGCAAATGAGACCTTTCATACAAAATTTTAAGAGACTTAAAAAGCCTCAAATATCTAAAATATAGATTGATGTAATAAAAGGCCTCCCCAATTAGGTCCTTGATTTTAACAAGTGAAATTCTTCCAAATACTCTAGAACTTTTCAATGTCATCTTAAAAATTTGTTCCTAGACCTTTTCACACATGTCTGTAACACACAGTGACCTATCTCATTCCTCCTTCCCTGTCCACTCCCCATGCTCCACAGATCTCTCTCCCACATTCATGTCCGTCTGCTTTGTGTTGTGACCATGAGTTTAACCAGGGCCATCTGTGTGACCAGGAGTTGGGAGCTGTCCATTGGAGCCTGGTGGTGTCAGCAGTGGGTACACAAATGAAGACAGTCTTCCTCCAGGGATCTATCAGTAGCCAGTAGTTCAGTGGTAAGGGTAGCACCCTGGGAGCCCTTCTGCCTTCCGTGACTGATTGTTGACAGACCTGTCCTGTGTGGGTTCAATGTATGAAAACTCAGGATATCTACACACACACACACACAGAGAGAGAGAGAGAGAGAGAGAGAGAGAGAGAGAGAGAGAGAGAGAGAGAGAGAGAGAGAGAGAGAGAGAGAGCCGGGGAAGCAGCCTACTGTAGGGAACAGAGTTACAGTGATCTTTCAGGCAGTATTTCTAGTAAGCAAGAAGCAGAGGGACACAGATTAGTTCTTCACAGGAGCCCTGAGAGCTCACTCCCTCACAAATCGCCAGAGTTTCTGTCAGTCATGAAAAGTGGAAAGAGATAAAGTACTTCTAACTTGCTTTATTGGTTAATTTATCTGTTACAGAAACAACATCAGGAAGGAGAGGTTTACTTGGCTCACAGAGGGTACAGCCATCATGACAGACTCATGGTGGCTGGAGTGGATAGGTCCGAGGCAGCAGGAGGCTAATTTATGTTATGCCCCCACCAGGAAACAAAGGTGGACGTCACCTTCAAGCCTTACCCTAAGCCCCCCACTTCTGCCAGGTAGGCTACAGTCCCAGAGGCTCCACAACCTCCCCCAAGGAGGGGGTGATATGTGCCACTCACACCACATCCTGCAGTTGGTGATGCAGATCTTGGTGAAGCTTGGGCATGACTCATGTGCCAACCACCTTGATTTTTCAGACAGGATGTTTCATTGGCTTAGAACTTGCTGGCCAATGAACTTCAGAGATCTGCCTGCATCTTCCTCCCCAGCACTGAAATTACAAGCACAGGCTAACATGTCTGGCCCTCTAGAACATGGACTCGGGGTCACATATTTTCAGGGCAAGCACTTTATTGATCAGCTGTTATTCCAACTCTGGAGCTGACTTTTGTGTTGTGAGCATGTGGGGTAAGAGACAAGTTACTGATATCATTCCATCCCAGCATATTCCATCACAGCGTAGCAGCATTTCCATGCTAGTTATAAATGCAGCCGTGTTGGAGACAGGAACTTGGAATGGCTGGAGTCACCAACTGTGGACAGCCCCTAAGCTGACTCATTAGGCACTGACAGGTGATCTGTCAGAGAATAATGAGTCCCAGAGCTTCCGTTCTCACTCTAATGCTTGTTATTAATGACCTATCAGGACAGATGATATTGAAATTCTATCTGCCACAAAGAAAGAAACCTAAAAAATGAATCAGTTTCAGGATGAGGGTAGAAAGCTGTCCCTAGAAAGGAAGCTGAGTGACAGTCATTGGAAAATTAAAGCTGGCTTGCAACTGAGATGTGCACTTTCAAGTAAAACTTCATTGCTACCTTAGACTTGGTTTGTTTTTTGGTGATTTTCACTTTACTGGTGGCATGTGTAAACTTGACCCAAACAGGTAAATCTCCAGACACCTCACTCACTGTGTTGGGCCAAAAGAAAGGAAAATAGTATCTGAACTTCAAAGCAGGGAACTTGGATGGCCAGCAGAGGCTACTTATGACTGGTCTGCCAGTCAGGGTGTGTGTGTGTGTGTGTGTGTGTGTGTGTGTGTGTGTGTGTGTGTGTTATCAGGCCATGTGTTAAATGCTGCCTCAGAGGCCGCCATGTTTGGGGTCAGAGTTCAGCAAACTTCTTCTTAAGGTTTTTGATTTTGCAGGCTGAGTGATTTCTCATGCAACCACCAAGTCCAGCCATTATAACACAAAATTGGCCACAGACCATGCACTTTTGAATGAATATTTGTTTTTGAAAAATTCCAACTTTTGGATACTAAAATTTGAATTTTGCATATTTTTATGTCTCAAAATGTGATTACTGTGATTTGGGGGTTTTGTTTGTTTGTTAGACTAGATCTTTCTACATTTCTACATAGCCCAGGCTAGCCTCAGACTCATAATTTCCTGCTTCTGCTCCTCTAGGGCTGTGATTTATAGGCATGTACTTCCACACCAAGCTCTATCTGGGTTTTTAGAAACAACTTAAAAATGGAAATCACAGTAGAAGGAGGCAGAGGTTCAAGGATCTGAGGCTAGCCTGATCTACATAGCAAATTCCAGGCCAACTGGGGCTACATATCATGACCCTTTCTTAAAACAAATGAACAAAGTAAAAATCACGTACAACACAGTGGCTGCACACAAGCAGGGGGACACCCGCTCCGCTGGTGGTCGGCAGCGCCCCACCCTACCCACTCACCACTCTGGTCTGTTACATTAAGGAGAGACTAGGTGTGAGAAGATGTCCAGTCTACAGGCCCCAAAGGGCTCTCATCCAGCTGAATGCTTCATGAAAGTCACATTTTGAGCTGCTTAAAGAATGAGGTTTTATATAATGGGGTAGCTCAAGCTTAGACACTTTTGGGAATAAAGGGAGCATTCTTGATGGGTTCTCCAGCCCCACAGGTGGGACCAAAATGTAACGTACCTGACAGGGCATATGGTTACCCAGGAAGGGGCCTAGTGGTGCAGTGAGCAGAAAGCTCTGGACGCGATCGAAGGACACTGAACTGTGCATGAGTGAATGAACAAGTGTAAGTCAACAGAAGCCCACTGAGAAGGAACTGGGTGAGATGGGCTGGAAAGAGGGTGTGGGGCTTGAGCAAGGATTGGATCTGCAAGTTAACATGGAACTGACATTCAGGAAGTAAGATGGCGCTGAGGCTCCAGTTGTGAGAGACAATGATGTCATATGTCCCAATGGTATCTGACTATAGAATGATCTGGGCCAGGCGGAGACTGCTTGCAGGAGCCCAATTCAGAGACCACAGCAACAGTTTGAAGAGAGAATGAGAGAACCCAGGTGCACTCCAGGCAACAAGACCAGAAAGTGGGAGGTGCATGGAAGCCGGATCAGAGAGGAAGTCAAAAGAACTTGCCAACTGAATATAAAAGATGCCGAGAAAATGGGAAATCAAAGGAAATTCCCAATGCTTTAAGTCCGGGTGACCACGTGTGTACCATAGTCATAGTTTAGAGATATAAGGGGAGGGGAAATTTGTAAGTACATATATAATTGGGATCCAGTTCTTCTGTGTGGAAATTAGATACAAGGAAGCAAAGTACTTTTATAGTTTAATTTGAAAATACTTTCATGTCAGAGATCCTCAATCTGGATAATGTTTTTAGAGGCTTCCTGATAAACCGAGTGTGAGCAGCCTTGTTCCAGAGAGATGAGCCTTTGACAGGAGGGAAGTAATGAAGAGTTGGGCCCGTTTCTCCATTAATATTTGTCCTGGGACCCCATGGGATGCAACCCACTTTTTAATTCCTACAGTGGCTCTCAACATTTGCTGTGACAGTGAAAATGAGCCCAGCCGAGGAAAAGGTACCCAGGACTGCCCTTCAGCTCAAATACGTCTCAGAATAACTCAGACCGAGATCCTGCTAACCACTTATTTCAATATTTGTCTTGGGAGTTTTTTTTTAATTATCCAAATGAAACACTTGATCTAAAAACCCACCTCATTTCTTGTAGAGCCCTGGGATTGGGGTTGCCATCCCGAGCTCAAAAGACAGGAACAAACATAGGCCTCCAAGCATGTAAAGGTGTAAATGACCTACTGTGTGTTCCTTGACTCGCACAGTTTTACATAAGCTGTAACTTTCCAGTAACTTTCTAAGCACTAATTTTTTTTCCTGGAGAAAATATGAGAAAAGAGACAGAAGTAAATGAATAACTAAATAGTAGGTAATTATAGCAGATAACTGTAATTACCTGTAAGTACATTCGTGAGCATACACAGAGAGAAACACACAAACACACACAGAGAGACAGAAATACATACAGATATACAAACATACACATAAACACACACACACACACACACACATCTCACTGTGCTAAAATATGAGTGTATCCAGATGCCTCCAAATCAAAATATTTTGCTTTGAAAATTCTCTTGTACAGCTTTTAATCTTATCAAATAGGCTGTTGTTGTTTTGTTTTCTTTTTTCTAAACAGTATTCCCCATACGGCCAAGCCTGCTTCAAGATCATGGTTCTCCTGATTCATCTTCCTGAGTGCTGGGATTACAAGCCTCACCATGTGTACCTAGATTTTTTGTTTTGTTTTTTTTTTTTGTTTTGTTTTTATACTTAATAGATTCATAATTGTTTCAAATAAAGAAGCAGTAATGTTGGTAACTTTAATGATATAGCTCTAACTTTCAAGCCATTGAAAGCTGAACACAATATCATACTGAAAATAGGAAACACTGTATTTTGAAAACCTTGGGTGTCAGGACTGGGGAGATGGCTCGGTAATCACGAACACTGGATGCTCTTCCAGAGGACTGGGGTTTGAGTCTCGGTATCTACCTGACAACTCACAACCATTTATAACTCCAGTTCCAGGGGATCCAACACCCTCTTCTGGCCTCCATAGGCACCAGGCACCCAAGTGGTGGACAGATAAACATACAGGCAAAACACCCATACACACAAAATAAAAATTAAAATAATGTAAAAAGAAGGCTTTGAGTGTTCTTGATGATGCATTGGTTAGATTCTAACCCTGACTTAGCAAATTAGCAAGTCTTTCTGAACTACACTCTTTTTAAATCTAACTTGATAATATCTGTTCTGCATGGTTCTGGAAAGACTAGAGTTTGGAAACATTTCCAGCCGTTTGTATCAGTGTTAGAATACCTCTAACTCTGTTCCTCAGAGGAAGTTAATGTCATCAGTCCTCTTTATGAAATAGCCACACCAAGAAAACGCATGTGGGAAAAACATAGAGAAAGGACAAATTGTTTTAGACCACATGTTGGGAAAGTATGAAAAATAATATCTTGTAGCCGTACTGCTTAAATTACATTTCAAATTAGACATTTAAGAATCACTCAAGTGTAGCATGAATCTTAGAGAGTCTTATTAATAAAATCAAACTCGGGGCCAGTTATTGGGGTGAAATGCTGGATGGTCAGAGAGACAGAACAAGCCACAGCTACCTCACCTCACCGGATTCTCAGCTGGTCCTGTTTCCTCAGACTGGAGGCCTCCGAGTCCTCATCCAGAATGAATCTCAGCTGAACTGTGCTGCTAGAAGCCTGAAAGCTTAGCTAGCCCAAATGCTTCTAGTTTCTGGTCCTCACACCTTATATATCTTTCTGCTTTCTACCACCACTCCCTGGGATTAAAGGCTCACTTTCTGGGATTAAAGACATGTGTCACCATGCCTGGCTGTTTCCAATGTGGCCTTGAACTCACAGAGATCCAGAGGGATTTCTGCCTCTGGAATGCTAGGATTAAAGGTGTGAGTGCCACCATTTTCTAGCCTTTGTATCTAGTGACTGTCTGTTCTCTGACCCCAGATAAGTTTATTAGGGTGCACAATATTTTGGGGAACACAATACCACCACACTCAAGGGCTGAGAAGACAACTCTGCACATGTCCTGCTTGTAGTATAAGCAAGACCTTTGTGTGAAAGTCAGATCCAAGAGAGGGAGTCTAGAGAACTTGTCAATTGAATGCCCCTCACCATGTAAATGCTGATGGATTTGTATGTCACTTCACAGGGGTCTCCTGAACCAGCTGGGCAGTGACTAGTCAAATCAGAAAGCTCTAGGTTTGAATAAGGGCCCTGCCTCAATGAATTAGATGGAAATTGGTCAAGGAAGTTTCCTGATATCAACAACGTTCCCACATGCATGAAAACACATGTGTACACACATGCAATGCATACATATACACAAAAAGGAAAATGTCTACTTGTTGGAGTTGCTAATCTCTAAAAACTCCCCAAATGAACCAAGAGAAAACACATACTTAGAACTTTGAGGGAGCTCTTGTCACGGTGCTCTGTCTTGCCCACTTAAGTCTTTGAACAATACACCTGTCGTGCTTTTCAGAATTCTTGGCTCTGGGAGGCTTATAGTTATTATCTCTTACCCTGCATTTTTGTGTGGTGAACAAGTCACTCAGGATGCCTTTTAATTCTTCGTTCCTTTTTGTCTTCAGGAGTTGTACGGATGTTCTGTGCTGTATGATCTTCCTACTGTTTGTTACGGGCTATGTTCTGTTAGGACTCGTGGGTGAGTAACCCCAGGTATAGACAATATTTACCATTTGTTAGTGGATCAACAAAGCCAGTATCTCATTTTAAACATGAGCTGTTTTCTTATTATTGACTGTTATCTTCTCTGGACTTATTTGGTAGTGGCTACAAAATCAACACAAGGCAGAGTAGCCAAATAAAAGCTCCATAACGAAGACAGCAGCAAATAAGGGACTTCTAGTTCCTTCTTTAATAATTTCTTCTTTTTAAATTCCAGTGAAGAGCTAATCATATCAGTGCTGCTGTTTGCTGTAAGAACTAGGAGCTAGGTTGGTTCGGGCATTCTGTAAACTTGTTTATTCATAAGCTAGTCAAGGATGAGGGGCAATGATTCTGAATTTCACCAGCTAATTCTTTGTAAATTGAATCTATTCTCTTTGCCTACCAAGAAAGAGGCACTCCTGTTTGCTGTTAGGTTAAAGATTTTTCTAGAACACAAAAACAAAGAAGACAAACACATAAGATTATTTTAAAGAAAATAGCACAAAAAGAAAAATCCTGTATTTTCTGTAAAAAGATTTTATGATTTTAGTCAGTATACTAGGCAATCAACCAAAAGGTATAAATCCTGTCTTCTAGGTATTGACTTCAGAAAATTGGACTTACCACTGTAAGGGTGAGAGCCATGGAAATCAGATCTTAGCTTCTAGTACCAGTCATTATTGACCTGTGGTTAACATGGAAAGAAACTTTCACCATGTTGCAGAACACTGTAAAAATATTTTGGTCTTTCTTTTTATCTTCTAGTAAGAGAAGTAACCCTGCCCCCAAAAAGTAACTCCCCAAGTTAATCTCTGTATTACCATGCAAACTCTACAGAATTGTATAAAATCTAGGACATAAAAATAGGGAGAAGAAAAATTTAACAGGCATTAACACAAGAATCAATAACGTACTCTTATAAGGCTTGCAGAATGTCCCTCTCGTTCTTAGGTATTTTAACTTTAGAACTTCTAAGCATTTGTATAGATTGAATACAACCTCTAGGTTGAATATTATAAAATATTTTCATATACAAGCGGAATTTTAACCTGTCTCACTTCAGGACACATTTTTCTAGTCTACAGAAATATTTGGTTATTTTTGCTTACTGTCATAGAATTGAAATGGGTGCATAAGAGGCGGGGAATTTGGAGTCAGGCAGGTCTAGATTCTTATACTATTTTGTGGGGTATCGATAACTAATCAGCTCATTCACCTGGGAAGAACAGAAATGCTCCCTGATTTTCAAGGCCAGTTGTAAGGGATAAACTGAAATGCCCAACCATGTCAGCTGTGCTAGTGAGAGTAATAGATAGAGCATAAATAATTTAGTGGTTCTAAATTGCAATAAATTTGTTTCAAATGCGATTTACAATGTTGTTTCTATTGCAACCCATAATTTTGGTTATTAAAGTTTGAGTATACACAGGAACTCCCCAAAGGGCTCCTGCTGTGAGCAGAATCCTTCTAAACAAGGCCTAACTCAACAGTAGGTTGAGTCTCTCTGTAGGATAGTTCTGTTTGTACAGGGACTGTCAAAGCCACATCTGCCCCTGGCAGGGTCAGCAGAGGAGCACCCAGCCACCTCTGCTGTGGCAGGTCAGTGGGGAAGGGCCCACCATAAGTCCCTCTGGAGCAAGACAAGAATGCCACCTTTTTGTTCAAGATCTCCAAATTTGATTTGTAAATGTTTTAATTCTCATAGGAAATTGGAGAATAAATTTTCCTCAATCAAAGTCAATGTTGTACATTAAATTAATTCAGCATATCTCCCAAATTGATCCTGATACTGCTGCTAGAAACAAATGACTCATGGAATTCAGTAAATACCATACACTTACTTTATCCCTCAACTATAGCTGGCCTTGTTGGTTTGATTTCAAAATATTAACTCAATTGCTGCTATAGTTAGGTTGGCTGGAAGAAGACTGGGGGGTACAATTGGCAGGGGCAAGTAGAAATGTTAAGAACGGCTGTACCATGAAGGAGTGTGTGGCCTCCCTCGAGAAGTCATTCTCAATGTGATGGTATCGGAAGCACGGTGGTGCCTGGCCATCTCGTCAGGTCAGGGCCCTCACGGATTTATCGTTTATCTGTAATCTTTCTGTGAGTGTTACTATGCTTATTAGTTACTTTCTGTGGCTGTAATGAAGTACCACATTCCAGGCAAAAGAAGAATTTATTTTGGCTTTGGTTCCAGAGTGTCGGGGAGTCCACCGTGGACGTGAGGCACAGCAGCAGGAAGCTGAGTGAGCATCTCTTAGCACAGCCCTAAGCAGAGAGAGAGAAACTGGAAGTGATGTGGTTCTCCCAGCAATCATGCACTCCCCAAACCTCCCCACATAGCACCGTCACCCTGGGGACCAAGTGTTCCAGTACCCAGGCCTGTGGAGAGCACTTCTCACTCAAACTGTCACACCCTGGAAGAGCCATTTCTGTTTCTCACCAAAAACCAACAAGGCAGGGGAGGGATAGGCGGGGCTGCCAGGCAGAGAGAACAAAGAGAAGGAGAAAAAGAGAAGAGGGAGGAGCAAGAACAGGAGAGGGGGCCACCAGGGGCAGCCACCCAGCCACCCAGCCACCCAGCCACCCAGTCACCCAGTCACCCAGTCACCCAGTCACCCAGCCACATAGCCACACAGCCACACAGCCACCCAGCCACCCAGCCACACAGCCACACAGCCATCCAGTCACACAGCCACACAGCCACACAGCCACCCACCCACCCAGCCACCCAGCCACACACAGCCACACAGCCACACAGTCATCCAGCCATCCAGTCACACAGCCACACAGCCACACAGCCACACAGCCACACAGCCACACAGCCACACAGCCACCCACCCACCCAGCCACACAGCCACACAGCCACACAGCCACACAGCCACACAGCCACACAGCCACCAGCTACCCAGCCACCCAGCCACACAGCCACACAGTCACACAGCCACACAGTCACACAGCCACACAGCCACACAGCTACCCAGCCACCCAGCCAGCCACCCACCCAGCTACCCAGCCACCCACTCACCCAGCCACCCAGTCACACAGCCACACAGCCACCAGCTACCCAGCCACCCAGCCACCCAGCCACACAGCCACCAGCTACCCAGCCACCCAGCTACCCAGCCATACAGCCACACAGCCACACAGCCACACAGCCACCAGCTACCCAGCCACCCAGCCACCCAGCCACACAGTCACACAGCCACACAGTCACACAGCCACACAGCCACACAGCTACCCAGCCACACAGCCACCCAGCCACACAGCCAGGTAAGGAGTAAGAGGTAAAGAAAGGTACATAGACTAGAAAAAGGTAAAAGCCCAGAGGCAAGAGGTAGATGGGATAAGTTAAGAAAGCTGGCTAAAAACAAGCCAAGCTAAGGCCAGGCATTCATAAGAAAGAATAAGTCTCTGTGTTTTTATTTGGGAGCTGGGTAGCAGGTCCTCAGAGTTAGAGTAAAAAGAAACAAACTACACTGTTCTTTGTGCTTCGTGTGGACTGTGGCCAGCAAGGGTGATATTTGCATGTGAGAGAGGCGCACAGCATTCAGCTGACAGGAAGAGAACCCCTGACTCAGTGGATGGAGTGGAGTCTGGGTAGAATCCAGGGAATCCAATCTCCCTGAATGATCACATGAACATTTATGGTAATAACTCCCTTTGTCCTCCTTCACAGGTGGTTGCTGTTCAACTATTGCACTAACTAGAAAAAAGAATAGGAATTCTTGTTATGCAAATTGTTTTCTGCGAACCTTGGGCTAACATTACACATATAAAAATACCACAGTTTTAACATTCAACAAATTTCTGTTTTGTTTTTCTCTCTAAGTGCATTTTCAGTTGAACAGGTTAGTCCACTGTTAAATTTCCTTAACAAGTATCTCAGGTTGGAGCCCAGAGTCTGCTTTGGTTTTTAATGTTTTCTTGGAGTAATTACCTTATTAGCTGAGAAGATGGGAAGTTAATAGGGACATTCGTGCAGGCAAGCCCAGAACTGTGTCCTCCTACTGTGAGAAACTCAAGAGTAATCAAAAAGCCTCCAGGATGGGTGGAGGGGTCTGAACAACAGTCTGAGCTGGGCATCCTGGGCTAATTACCCCTACTGGAGCGTTGACTTTCTGTCTGAGAGACCCCAAGTAAAAGCCAAACTTTCCCCTAAATCCCTAACTCCTCAGATTATGAGGAAATGCAGGCACCTTAAGACAGTGTACCTAAAGGAAAAACAGCTGGAATCAGACAGAGCCTGGAATCAGGAAGTAGGAGCCTTGCTTAGCAAGACCTAAAGTGTAGTATTGTCTCTGTGGCATTAGCTTGGGGTATTTGTGTCTATTTTGGTCAGGAGACCTAGCTGAAAAGGTAGGTCTATCCTGGTGTGAAGTCTCAGGAATTTTGAAGGGTTGTCCCATTCATCTCTTAGGACAACTTGGTCTTTTCCCATCAGGATATGAGGAAGGGAGAAAGCGCCTATCTCTGAGCAAAGTCACTCACTCATGTGACCTATACAAGAACAAAGATAATTCTAGAATACTTTTTGATTCTGTCTGTATAGAAAAGCAGGGACTGTTTCTATTCAAGTAAGTATAGTTAAACATTATAGATTTTATTTTGTTCATTTCATTTTTATATCTATTAATGTACAATTGACAAAATATTGTAGGTATTGAGATGTACAACATGGAGGCTTTTTAACTGGAGATTGAACCCAGAGACTTACATGCAACAAAAAGCATTCTTCCAATTGAGCTATGTTCCCTGTCTGGCATTTTGCTATTAGTATATCTTGTATAATTAATATCATAGTTAGGCTGACTAACATTCATTCCTTGTCACAATTACCTTTTGCAAGGGGGAGAAAATACTTATGATGTGCTCTTTGAGAAAATTTTCAAGTGTGCAAAGCACATACCACACTGTACATTAGGTCTCTAGACATCATCCGTATTGAAGCCAGACTTACCGTTAGAAGACTTGTAGTCCTGATCTCATGCGCCCTGCAGCTCTCTCTGGCACAGAGTTAAGGTATCTGTGCTGAGACTTGACTTGACGCTCTCACTTTATGATTCCCGACTTCTCCAAGCTCTCTGTCATGTGCGCTATGCTGAACTCTATCTTGTGGTGTGAAACTTCCCTCCACCCCTAAAAGGTTATAAAAAGTCAGGCTTTTCCTGATCTGGGGATTGATCCAAGACTCCCCACTGAGATAGATCAGGGATTTGGTTCAGAGATAAAGGCTGTTCTCTGAAGAGATTCCTCTGCCTGCCCCCAAAACAATGGCGTTCTCTCCCCCCCCTCCTTTCCACTGCCATCCCCCCTCTTCTCCCTCTAGATGGAACTCCTCCCCAGGTGTTGAGGGGAAGCCGCTCCTTCCCTTTTCTTTAAGGCCCCATCATGTTTGATTGCATTGTCCTAGCTAATCCCACCCACCGCAAGGCCGTGAAGCCTTCTCACTCAGATAAACATTGCCCCTGAAGAGGATTATGAACTATGTGTCCTTCCGAAACCAGCTGCTGCTGCCATCTCCTGTTTTACTCCACGTTTCTCTCTCGATCTGTGTCTCCCACATCCCCATCTCCTCACTCACTGCTGGTACTGCAGCCCCGCTTTCTGCTTGGATTCTTGTTAGAGTTCACATATGAGTGAACGAAATCAAGTGAAATTCGGTTGCTTCTCTGTGCCTCTGAGTTCACCCCCCTTTGCCACAAGCAGTACAATTCCTTTCTTTAATGATGTTTAAATGCATATTCAGTGTGTGTGTGTGTGTGTGTGTGTGTGTGTGTGTGTGTGTGTGTGTGTGTACACTTCCCTTAGCCATTCACCTGTTGACAGATTGTTTCTGTGTCTTGGATATTGTAAATAACACTGCCAGTCGACATGGGAATGCAGACACCTCTTTACTTGTCCTCAGATGTGTCCCCAGAAGGTAATTCTGGTAATTCTAACTTCAGTGTTTTGAACAACCTGTTTTCCACAATCACTGAGCTAATTACATTCCCAAGGCCAAAGGGGCTCCCCTTCCCCACACCCTCCTCCCCACTGGTCACCTCTGCACCCCACCAGGCATTCTATGGTTCTCTCTTAGAAGCAGATATACTGAAATATCCATTGTTAGAGGGAACTAGCCACAGGGGCCACATCATGCCGTTTGTTTACTCTAAGATCAAAATGAACCTACCTGTCAAGTCATAGCTAAGAAACATTGTTTTACCAAAAGTAAAATAATGCCTTCAATTAAGAGGTAAATTTTAATAATTTATTTCCATTATTTTGAGAATAGTTCTACCACATTTTTATTAATGAAAAACGTGTTGTGGACTAACGGGATGATAAGGGCCAATCTCACATGTCCTCTTGCTTTCTTTATGAATGCAGACATGTTTAAAAACTAAATCACATACTCACACTTCTGTTTCAGAAGTTTTCAGTTTAAGAAGGAAATGTCTGGGTTTGGGCCACGATTTGAGCTTGTCTGCACTACTGAATGATTTTGACCCTTGATTGGGTTTGGCTGTGCACACCGGTGCACACCTGTGCTTCTCAGATTTCTTGAAGTGTTGGTAGCATATGGGGGACCGGCTTGCACTCAAGAACACGACCCTAAACTCACCACTGAGTGGGAGAGGCAGGCACCTGTGAAATGATCAACATTTTTCTGACCCTGTCAGCTGGAGACAGCCTGCCTCCCAAAGCCCTTTGTGGCAGCCCTGTCAACAATGCAGATCCTCAGATCGGCTTCGTGTGCTCTATTATCTGCTTCATTGCATTTGTAAATTGCTTGTGTCAAAAAGCCATAAGCACAATTTGCAGGCCTGTTCCTCCCATGTTAAAACAGTTAAGATGTACCTTTAAGGGGTACACACGACTGGCCTGAGAGCCAACAACCCCATGGCAGCAAGTGCTTAACGAATGCCTTAGCTGCTGCCCCGAACAGATCTGCAGTTATTTTTAAGTGTCAGTGTGAGCAGTCGGGTCTGATCATTTTCTCCTTGACAGAGGGCTTTGTCATGGCTGCTGCTTTTCGATTCAACCCCAAAGCATGGCTGGTGCTCGCTTTGAGAACATCTGAAAATGGGCGGAAGTTGGACACTAACACATGCTCTCCTCGACTTTCCTTGAGATGAGTGATGAGGTCATTTGCCCAAATAAGACTTTTGCTTGTGTACAATTTCTCCTCCTCCTCCCTGTCCCCACCACACACGTACACACGCCATACAAGTCTGCATCGGATTCAGCCCAAGTGGTCTTTTGAAGTCATTTCTAGGAGCTGGTGAGATGGTGCCTTCAGTTAGGTGCTTGCCCCATAAACATGAGGACCTAATCCAATCCCCACAGCCCACTTAAAAAACTGGGCTTGGTGGTGCACACCTGAAACCCAGCTCTGGGGAAGCTGGACAGACAGATATGTGGAGCTCACTGGACAGTCAACCCAGCAGAATTGGTGAGTTCCAGGTGAAAGAGACCCTGTCTCAAAAAACATGGTGGACAACACCTGAGGATGACAACCAAGGTTGACTTCCAGCCCCATTATGCACACACACACACACACACACACACACACACACACACACACACACACACACACATACACACACCACACAAATACACGCATGCACACACATTACTTTTAAAACAGTAGGCTAATGAAGGGAATAAAATGATTGATTCAAGTGTGTATAAATTGCTCTGCAAACTGTTATTTGGTTTTGTTTATCTTCATAACCCAGGCAGTTTAAGTCTAGAGTTTACACTCTTACCACTAGGATGTGTGACTTTTAATTACTGAATAAGTATGATGAGGTGGAGGGCAGGCTGGAACCCCACGACACTGTTCTACTTTGTCTCTTACACCTTCCTTTGTGGTTTCTACAATGCTACAGTCCAGAAAGGCCCAAACTCACCATAGAGCCCAGAGTGGCTTCTATCTATTTGTTATAACAATGATGTGTTGGATACTATAGGTTTGGGGTGACTTATTAGATAGATCAACAATGTAATGATACTGTTCACCACCTTGTACAAGATGCCCACATTTATGAAGATATTTTCTAGACAGATCTGACAGGGAGAAGACATCTTGAATGACATGTGTAATCTCCAATTTTCCACTTTTGAGAGTATCAAAAAAGTGAAATTATTTCAGTGAGTTAATAACAATTTTGTCCATATTATGTTTAAGATATGCTTACCTAATATGCATAAAACCCCAATGTTGCTGAAGTATTCCTGTGTCCAGCCTACTGGTGGTCAGGACAAATCTCTCTCACCCACCAGTCCCTCGGCTGCTTGGACCCAAGTAAACACACAGAGGCATATATTATTTACAAACTGTATGGCCATTAGCTCACCCTATTTCTGACTAGCTCTTACACTTAAATTAACCCATAGTTCTTATTTATGCTTAGCCACGTGGCTTGGTACCTTTTCCTAATTCTGCCTTCACATCTTTCTTCCTCTGTGTCTGGCTGGCGACTCCTGACTCAGCCTTCCTATTCCCAGAATGCTCCTCTCTCTTTGTCCCGCATGTCCTGTACTTCCTACCTGGCTACTGGCCAATCAGCATTTTATTTATCAGTCAATCAGAGCAACACATTCATGGCATCCCCAGCACTCCAGGTTCAATCCCTGGCACCCCATGAACTAGGCATGGTGGTGCACACCTATGATCCCAGCACTATGTCTGTAGCCTAGCCTGGCACACGGTAGACCCTGTCTCAAAATATAAAATAAAACAAGTCATGCATTTTGCGCTCATAGACTGTGTCTGTTCTAATGATCCATTTAGTTCATAGTGGACATGTGACTTCTATACCAGACAGCCTGTTCTGGAAATTCCATGTGTAGAAAACTTCCATGAATGAAGTAAAACATGGATGCCCTGACTTTGTGAACAGCTTCAAACATGGCTTCTGTTGCTGCATCTCCTTTCCTCCCCAGCTAGCAGCTTGGAGCACCTGCAGCTCAAACACACACCATCTGTGGCCGGGCCTCCTCATCACAGCTGAGCAGGGAAGGTAGAAGCTACTCAGTAAACACGGCCACAGGGCAGCACCAGGAGTTGGGAAAGGGAATTCCTTCTTGGACGCCTTCCTCTTTGCCTCTTTCTCTTGTCCCTGGAGGTGTGAGTCAGCCTTTTCATCACCATGACAAATAGCTGCGAGAGTGAGAAAAGAGGAAAGACCTGTGTTGGCTCATGACTCAGTCCAAGGTCAGCTGCTTCCTTGCTATGCCTGAGACGAGGCTTAAAATCATGCTGGGAACACTGGGTGCTTTCCTCAGTGTGGACAGGAAGCAGAGAGAAGATAAGAGGGCCAGAGACAAGATGTTAGCCCAGCAGCAACACTTCCCCTCAGTGACCTACTTCCTTCAGGTAGGTCTCCTGCCTAAAGTTCTCACCGCCTTTTAACAATGCCTTCAAAGCACAGAGCTATCAATGGGCTAACCCACAAATCACTTCAGAGTCCCCAAGAACCAATCACCTTCCAGGGTCCTCCACACTGAACATTCTGCACTAGGGATTCTGTAGACATTGGAGGGACACTTCATTTCCCAACCATAGTTCTGCCGTGGTTAGTTATAACAATCAGCTCTGCACAGCTTGGAATCACCTTGGAACAGTCTCATTGGGGACCGTCTAGACAGGGTGGCCTGTGCATGCCTGGGAGGTGTTGTTTTGATGACCTCAGCTGATGCAGCAGAGGCAACCTTAAAGTGGGCAGCACTGCCACCCACTCAGGAGGCCCTGGGTTCTCAGAGTGGAGCAATGGAGCTGAGCACAGGCATGCATGACATGCATGGCTCATTCTCTCTGTTGTTGACTATTGGGGGATTTATTAAGGCAACTCCACGTAATTAAAAGAGAGGTTTATTTGGGGGTAACTTACAAGTAAAGGGATTGGTTACAGGATCTAGGAGAGGTGAAGTGCTGTCCAGCAGTGTTCTCTGGAGAACTCTGCTCAGTCTACCATCCTGCATCCCGGATCACCAGGAACCAAGAGCACCAGTACATCCAGTCTTAAGGGCTCCCGTCCAGCCCCACCTCAGGGGCAGGTCATAGGTAGGCGTGACAGTTACTGGAAGCCTCACTGGAGGTAGTACTTCCAGGTCAAAGCTGGAACAGCTACCTACTACTGTTGACTGTGGATGTCATGTGACTAGCTGCTTTAAGTTCCTGCCTCGACTTCTCCGAAATGGTGACATGAAACTGTGAGCTAAACTACGCCCTTTCTCCCTTGAGTCGTCTTTTGTCATGGTATTCAAAAGAAAAGAAACTACTGGACTCCTGGAGCTTGCCCTGGTGTTTGGCTGTGGATCTCTGCATCTGCCTCCATCAGTCACTGGAGAAAGGCTCTATGATGACAGTTAGGGTATTCACTGATCTGATTACTGGGGTAAGCCAGTTCAGGCATCCTCTCCACCATTGCCAGTAGTCTAAGCTGGGATCATCCCTGTGAATTCCTGGGAACTTCCCTGGCACTTGGTTCCTCGCTATACCCATGATGTCTCCCTCTATCATGATATCTGTCTCATTGCTTTCCCACTCCAACTCTGTTCCAGCTTGGCCATCGCATTCCGCCACGTTCTCATCCCCCCATCCCCTACCCTCCACTGCCCACCCCTCATCCCCAGTTCACTCATGGAGATCTCATCTATTTCCCTTCCCAGGGCAATCCATGCATCCCTCTTTGGGTCCTCCTTGTTAGCTAACTTCTCTAGAGCTGTAGGTTGTAGTCTGGTTATCCTTTGCTTTACATCTAGTATCTACTTATGAGTGAGTACATGCCATGTCTGGCCAAAGAGAGAAAAGAGGGATTCTGTGAGCAAGGGGCATCAGGATCATGATGGGGAAACTTACAGAGACAGCTGGAACAAGCTGGTGGGAACTCATGAAATCTGGATCAACAGCTGTGGAGCCTACATGAGATGGACTGGGCCCTCTGCATAACAAGACAGTTGTGTGGCATGCTCTGCTTAAGCGGCACCCTGGTGGTAGGATCAGAATCCATCCTTGGTACATTAGCAAGTCTTTTGGAGCCCACTTCTATGATGGGACACCTTGCACAGCCTTGAGGTAGGGGGAGGGGCTTGGACCTGCCTCTACTAAGTGTACCTCCCAATAGGAGGCCTTACCTTATTGTAGAATGGAATGGGAGGTGGATTTGGAAGGGGAGGCTGGAGGGACGGGAGAAGGGAAGAGGGGGATCTTTGGTATGTAAAATGAATTAAAAATTTTTTCTTTAAAAAAAGAAAAAAGAAAAGAAAACAAGCTTACTCCTAATTTATTCACATCAGGAGGCTTCATTATTTAATCTATTCAAACCTTTTCATTAAGAAATTCTTGCCGGGCGGTGGTGGCGCACGCCTTTAATTCCAGCAGTCGGGAGGCAGAGGCAGGCGGATCTCTGTGAGTTCGAGGCCAGCCTGGGCTACCAAGTGAGCTCCAGGAAAGGCACAAAGCTACGCAGAGAAACCCTGTCTCGAAAAACCAAAAAAAAAGAAAAAAAGAAACTCTTTTTTTTTTTTTAATATTTAATGTATCTAAATTTTTTATTTTGGAAATATTTTTTATTTATTTCATCTATTTTAGCTTTCTTGCTACTGTAGTCTGGTGGATAAAACCAAAGGCCTCGTGAAGCAACAAACCTAACCTTAAGCTCTGGTTTTATCACTTAAGAAGTGTGTGATTTTGAGAAATAAACTCTAATACAGAACCTAGATTTTTAAAAAATGGCAACCTCTTAGAGTTACTGTGAGATGCATGAGTCACATGACTCTCCGACCCATCACAAGCAGATAATACAGAGAACTTCTATCATCACACGGTTCTTTCTGTGTTCAAATCTTAACCATTTTTCAAAGTCTCTCTCAAGTCCCACTTCTTCTCTGAGCCCTCCAAAACTTCATCCTCCCGTCTCCGTTCTCTTGGAGAACTCTGATGTGCATTCATCCCAGGGATGGCTTCTGACCCACAACACAGAGTGGTCACTTAAGAAAGTCTTTAATAAGTTGATCGATGATGTAAAGGGGAAAAGAAATCATGGCAGCTGCTACTGATGGGCGACCCCACTTCCTCTCAGCCCACCAACATGTGCTTACGGTTATGGGGACAAGTGTGCAATGGCTCCCCACAAGCACGGGCAGAAGAAGTTCTCGGATGACCACAGCTGCCTGCCACAGTGTCCTGCTCTTCCTTGTCTCCTTTATCATCCTTAACCTTTCCAGAGTCCAGCCAATTGCCCCTGTGGAAGCTTCTAGAGCCATCCCCACCTCCAAACAAAGCACATGCATCAAAGTCTGGTTTCAGATGTTGATTTTGGATAAATTAAAGAGCTAGCATTACTGAATCCATGGTGTGTTCTGAGCGCATACCAGATGTTCCATTTCCATTATCTTCTTTTGCAAACTCAATATTCTATGTATTTTATACCATTATTTCTGTGCTTTAGTAGCTAATTAGAAAGTTGAGGTTCAAAATAAGTCAATAATTTGATCTGGGTTATAGACAATAAGAAATAGATACCTATATATGGTGGCTACTCTCCAGGCCCCAGTCCTTACTGAGGACCTTCTGGCCATTGGCAATGCCAAGAGAAGGGAGTGTCACCCTCTCTGAGGGTGTGGCAGTGGTTGCTCATATTCCTCTGAATGGCTCCACACCCACGCACATATGAGCAACACTAACTGGACTTATTAAATAACTAGGTTATTAAAACAAAAGACATAGAATTGAGATGGGGAGAGTTGGAGGAGCAGTTGGGTGGAGGCGGTCACATTGCATTGTATATATGCATGAAATCCTCAAGAGTAAAGAAAATTATATAAAAGGAGTCAGATGCCTAATTCTCAGTTAATGATTATTTAGGAAAACAGCATAAAACATTTTAAGCTGAAAAAGGCACATTGAAGCACAGAGTTGGATATAATTGGATCTTTGCATTAGGGTTGGCCAGTACGTAACAAACCAAAGCACAGAGACAGTGTAATAAGGATCTCAGTGAGCACTGAGCACTTAGATGTTGTTTACACACCGAGTTACAGTTATTTCTTTATTCTGGAAAATAAGGACAGGAAGACATGGTGCCGGAGAGCCCCTCAGATCTCACAAGATGGCATCGAAGATGGAGCTGATTTGGCCTCTGTGACATTAGAGAGAAGCAGACAAGGGAGCCTTCCTGGAACTTAGACGCTGGAGAGGAAAGCTGGGCTGACGAGAAAAATACTGAAAAAAAAAATCCTCTTTCTTATTACAGTCCTCATTTGGAAAATTGATTTTTTTTATCATCTCAAATCACATCAGCCACATGCATAAGGGTGACTGAATATTAAGGCAAACTGTCACATCCAATAAGTGTGGGGAAGGAGATGGCTGATCAGTGTTATCAGAGGCAAATGATATGTTTTCAGCTGCAGCCTAGACTTTTAGCAACTGTGTTTTTCAAACTTTGAGAAGATAGAGAAATTCAGTTAGAATTAACAAGTATTAGCTAGTGTAGTGATGGGTGCTACTTTTTGATGGTCTGTCATCTACCTGTCAGGCCAAGTTTATAACCACGCAAAAACAAACCAAAAAGGACTATGCGTTTGCATGAAGCAGAGCCCAGCATCTCCCCAGAAAATGTGGCTGAGTCCTCATCATACTGAGGTCAGGGACGCATGGTATTCGTATTAAGCTCTGAGATTACCGGACAAATGCCTGGCAGATCTTTCCTGGCGGCTGCCTCCGCTGTGTCCTTGTTTGCCTTTTGAATGTCCTATGAAATCAGAGAGCTAGTCGGTTCACTCTGCTGAATTTTTAAGTGTTTTTCACTTCTGTATCCCCCCAAAGCATTACATCATGCTGCCTGGAGTCAATCTATCAGCTCTGGCATGAAGTCATTTGTGTCTGAGCTTTAGAAAAGGCATCTTTTTTTTTCCAAGAGAGCTTTTGTCTGTGCCCTCTCCTCCTCATTTTAATAACTGTCATTTTCTAAGTGCATTACCTCATGTTTTGGCTGCAACCCAGATGAATCTGGAGAGAAGAAAAACGTGCTTTCAGACCAATTCATCCATATTTTATTTTACTTTTCATTAAGAAATTACTCTTTGAAGAAAATCAATAATGTTCTATGACTGAGGGGGAAGAGGTGAGCGTTGCCGTGGCAATTCGAATCTCTCAAATCAGACTGCCTCCAGCCAGATGTTGCTGATGGGGACTTTGTCCTTTTTTGTTCCCGCAGCTTGGACACATGGTGACCCCAGGAGAGTGGCCTATCCTACAGACAGCCAGGGACACTTTTGTGGCCAGAAGGGAACCTCCAATGAGTGAGTATGGCCACTGTGTCTTCTGTGGCTTTACTGTAACGGTAACCTAAATGCATTAGCATCAGTCCCGTGGGATCCCTGGGGAAGGCTGACACTCATGAAGGAAGCTTCTGCTGTCTCCTTTCTTACAGACAGCCAAAAGTGGTTTGGAGTTTTCATTCTCTGCATCTCTTATCAGGGAAAATAAAATTCTAAACCAAGGATGGGACCAGGGACTTGCTAGTCATATTTAGAGCATGTCCTTCGGATAGGGATATTGTATGGCGGTATTGAGCAGCTTCTGAAATGCATGCACCATGCACTATTTGGCCATTTTGCCATAATGTTTACTAACAATCATTCTGCCTTTTGAAGTATCTTCAGATCTTCAGTGATCTTGGAGGATAACTCATCAGTGAACAGTGCCCTGATAGCTAAAAAATGTGTCCAATATCAATCAAAACATTAGTGTCTCTGTTTGAAAGCAAGTTTTCTATTATTTACCTAAAATCAAGCAGACAGACAAAAGCCACGTCTCACATTTTTAGAAAGCCTTTACCTCTTCTCATGGTCCATTTCTTTCTTGTTTCTTCACTAATGGGCTTGATGCTAGATCTTCTCATTCTTTGGAACCAGTTGAGTTTCTGTGATTGCTGGTTTTGGGTAGTTATGGAAAAACAAAAGGCCAGTTAACAACAGGGTCTCCACCGACAAGTCCAGCCGCCTGTCATGTCTCTGCAGTGCCACCCAGAACCGAGAATGTGTTATGCCAGGAGATACATAGATTTAAAGACAGACACTCAGTAAAGAGCTGAAGAATTCATGGGGTAGAATAACAGCAGATAACAGAGAAAACTGAAATCTGGAGGAGTAAGAAAGTTTCCCTTATAAAAGACCTCTGAGTAACAGACACCTGGACTAAATTAATCCAGACTGTAGTTGTATTTTAACCTTGGAAACCTAAAACAAACAAACAAACAAAAAACAAAACAAAACAAAACAAAAAATAACCCCTGAGACTTTTACACTGTGGGGGGCAAAGAAAGCACCAGGTGGTGAGAGAAGAAAACACAGAAATCTGTGACTCCTCAGTTTCTTTGAAACAGGCTGTTTTTAGAAGGGTTTCTGTAACAAGTCTTCCAGGCCTAAGTCCCTGACCTACTTATGTCAGACAAGAGGCTGCACCCCAAATTTCAGTATATAAAGACTGTCCAGAGGTGACTCTTGCCTACCAGATTATTCATTCAAATGAAGCGTCTGATAAATATAAATTTAAAATGGAACATATCCCAACAAGATGTGAGTGACAGTTCTGGTCCATCCATTTAACAAAATCTAACAGATCCACTGGAGAAAGTGCTCATGACAGCCAATTTTCTTCATATTTCCTTTTATTTGCATCTGTGTTATGATGCTGCTAATAGTGTTATATCACAGCAGTTGTAACGCTGACTAAGACAGATCCCCCTGGAATTGATGCTTATGCTTACAGAGTTAATGATAAGTGAAAATACCTATAGAAAATCAAACTTGACTCAGTATTAAAATTTTTAGGTAAGAGGCTGGAGAGGTAGCACAGTGGGTAAGAACGCTGGCTGCTCTTCCGGAGGACCCAGGTTCAATTCCTAGCACCCATATGGAGGCTCACAAGCACCTTAAACTCCAGTTTCAGGGGCTCTAGTGCCCTCTTCTAGCCTCCACAGGCATTGTAAGCACATGATGTACAGCTGTACGTGCAGGCAAGACACCCATATACATACAATAAAAATAAAGGTTTTCTTTCTTTTTTAACTTAAGGGGCTAGAAAGACATTCGGCAGTTAGGAGTGTTTACTGGTCTTACAGAGAGATCCCAAGAATGGTCTCCAGTCCCAGGGGATTACAGCCCTCTTCTGGCCTCCACCAGCAACAGGCAATGTACACAGTGCACATAAAACACATGCAAGCAAAACATAAGATAAAATAAATAAATCTGAAAACTTAAATATGTATAGGTGTAATTAAATAAAATATATCTAAGGAAAATGTTAGGCTAAATTCATCACAATAATCACATTATTCTAAAGTGTAGAATGGTAATAAAACTGGGTAAAAATAAATCCAACTGTAGATACGTTTTCCTCAGGGTTGGTGACAGACTCTAGGGCCTGCACATGGAGACGAGTACTCTACCTGAGCCATAAATCTGGCCCCTATTTACTTAATTATTTATCTGTTTTGGAACAGAGTCTCACTAAGTTGCCTATGGTGACCTTGAGCTCACTCCTGAACCAAGGCACTGAACTTGCCATCTGCCTCCCTGTGCCTCTGGCCTAGCTGAGGTTACAGCCTGTGCCACTGGATTTGGAACTCAACCAGATTTTCTGTGATAGAGATAGAATTTCAAGTCAGTACCCAGAAAATACATTATTAAGGGAATGGAATGGAATTAAATGAAATGCTGTTCACGGATGTAAAATTATATGTATATCATAATTCATACCTAAAAGAATACAGGAGCAGTGAGGGTTTTATGTGCATATAAGATAAAAATCATAAAGTAACAGCAGCCAGGGGCATATTTATAAGACTGTGGGCTAGGAGCTCAGACCAGGATCCAAAAAGACAAGTGAGGAGCTGTGTTGTTCTCCAACAGGATCTCCTTGGGATTTTACTCGGTTTCTCTGGATATTTCTTCAGTAAGACTTTAAAACATCCAAACAAGAATGTCATCCAAACAAGAAATAATGAACGACCAGCAGTTTGGGTGGGTTTCAAAGGATCCCAGATTTTGGGAAATGACAGAAAAGTCAGAACTGACAAGAAGTTTCTAGCCATGTTCCACAACCAAAAGTTTAAGTTGAACCATGTTGGTCAAAGATATGGAAGACTCGAAACGCGTCCATGACCTTTCAGGCTCTGATTCCGATCTCTCTGATGAAGAAAGTAAAACACCAAACCAAAAGAAAGTAAAGCAGAAAAAGAAAAGAGAAGTGAAGTAAAAAAGGTTGATTAAGGAGAAAATGAAAGAAATCAAGAAAACTGATCAAAAGCATCCCATAAATAAAAATAAAGACTTAGATAATTCTGAAAACATTTAGAAAATGAAAAACTGTAAATCTCAGAAGATGAGTTCAGAAATAAGTGCCAAGAAGGATGGTGAAGAATTTTTGCAAAATACAAAACAGAAAAGGGACATCCTTGACCACATTGTGGACTCTCTGCCCAAAGGAGAACTAAGGACCAAAGATCCAGTACCTCTGAGACAGTGAAATCTCCAACAATCACTTGTTCTGAGGCAAGAAGAGAAAAGCAGCCCAGTGGTTCTCAGCACTGGCTCTTCTGTATTACACTATCTTACTGTTTTAAGAAGGAAACAATAATTGTTTTGTAGTATGATGAGAACAGTCAAGTGTTTAAAATATAAAGCTATGAGATAAATACTATAAAATCCTTTAAAATATAAAGCTGAAAGAAACAATAAAAAGCAAATAAAACTATGGGCTAAACAACAACTTCTAAACATAAAAGCAAAACCAAAAACACAACAGAAATTTTGAAGAATTCTGTCATTGAAAGTAAGCCACCAAAAGGGGCAGCCATTGTGACTCATCCCTGTAATCCCAGCACTCAGGGCAAAGGCAGGTGGAGCTCTGTGAGTTCAAGGCCAGCCTGGGCTACAGAGTGAGTTCTAGAATAACCAGACCAGAGAAACCTTGTCTTAAGAGGGGAAAAAAGGAAACCACCAAAATCATTTTAAACAAAATTAAAGATAAGTGGCCGTCCAGGAAAAACAAACACATTCAGCAAACATTCATGACAAATGGAACAATGGCTTTATGATCTGAACACAGAAACCACAAGTGAAAGGATGTCCACCCAGGGGCCTGCAAGGTGCCTGAGCTGGTAAGGATGCTTACTGTGCAAGCCCGATGACCTGGCTCTGAGCCCAGAAACCCGTGTAAAGGGGAAAGGAGAAAACCAGCTCTGGGAAGTTGTTCTCTGGCTCCCACGAGCATGAATGCACACACACACACACACACACACACACACACACACACACACACCACAACATATCAACGTAAAAACACAAAAGCCGATCTCCACTGAAAACGAGACAAAAGTCACAAGCAAGAAATAGCATACGGCAATGTCCAGTGGCAACAGGAAACTTGTCACAGTTCAAAAGAGAAATGCAAATTTGAAAATTGTTTTGCCCATGAGATTGTCAAATAAATCAAAGATGTTAAAATGTCCAGTGTTTTGTGGAGTGAGAAATACGCACCCTGCTGTCTGCTGCTGGCAGTGTACTATGGTGGTATTTGCAAGGTTTTATCAAACACTCACCAACATTTACTCTTTCGTGATTCAACAGTTTTCTGCCTAGAAACTAACTGAATGAAGAACTGAAGCATCTTTTAAAACTATATGAGCTGTATTAGCTTTCCATCACTCTGAGAAAATACATAAAAAAAAAACAAGTTAAGAAAGGAAAACTTTGCTCTGCCTCATGGTTTCAAAAGTTTCAGTTCATGCTTTCGTGGTCCTAAACTTTCGCCTTACTTGGTGGCTGCACAGTACACTAAGGTGGAAGCCTGCAGCAGATGAGGTATGATCATCTCATGAAAGCCAAAAAGCAAAGAAACAAAAACCAGCCAGGGTCCCATCTGCCTGTCAGGGGCCCCATCTGCCTGTCAGGGGCCCCACCTCCCCCTTAGAGGCCCCATTGTAGCTGGAGAGTTTTCTCTCCGGGTCCCACCAAGCCCCGGCAGTCTGACAGCCCACTTATAAAATAAACACGCAGACGCTTATATTATTTAAACTGTTTGGCCGTGGCAGGCTTCTTGCTAACTGTTCTTATATCTTAAATTAACCCATTTCTATAAATCTATACCTTATCAAATGGCTTGTGGCTTACCGGCATCTTCACATGCTGCTTGTCATGGTGGCAGCTGGCAGTGTCTCCCTCACTCAGCCTTCCACTTCCCAGAATTCTCCTCTCTCTTTGTCCCACCTATACTTCTGGCCTGGCCACTGGCCAATCAATGTTTTATTTATACGGAACGATATCCACAGCGATATCCAAAACGATTTCCTTTTTTTTTTTCAAAAAGGAAGGTTTTAACTTTTACATAGTAAAATTACAGCTAACAAAACAATTACCAAGTAAGAATTACAGTTATAATACCTAGTCTATTTATAATAACTAGTGTATTTGGCAAAACTAAAGAAGATATCCTAGCTATCTTATATTTGTGAGTCTAAGGTTTTATATCTAACTTATCTTTTATCATAACTAAGGAAAATTGGAAGTATCCAGCTTCAACTACATCAAAGACCTCAGAAGGATATACTGTTACCTGAGAAATGAGAGAAGGATATAAGCAACTTTTGGGAGTCTTGAGAGAGTAGACAGAGACAGCTGGCAGCCTGGACAGTCATCCAAAATTCTCTTGTAAAGTTGGGGCATCTGTCTTCAGCCCACAGGCCTAGAGTCTCTCAGTCATTTCTCTCTGTGTCCTGTACAATATCTGGCAGTTTCCTCTGTAAAGCAGGAACCTGAAGGACCATTTTGTCAAGCAAAGTTCAGTGGTCACCTTTTTATGGGTCCTGCATGTCCAGTCAATACATTTTTTCAAGCAGTCTGGGCAAGAACAGTTTCTTGCCCATATGGCTATTTTTGCCAAGGTGAAGATAAACTTCATAGGCCATATGAAGACAGTATGAGAGATTCACACTGTCTCTTGTCACAGCCAAAACAGGAGCAGTGAAACTAAACAACAGAATGTAGTGAGTACAGTGCAGGCGTCAGAACAGAACGCAGTCTACCGGTCTGTCCAAAGAGATGGATGAGATGGGCTATGATACGATTAAAGAAATACCAATCATCTTTAACTATGTAACTGTTACTGTGTAGAGGTGTGTTTTTGACGTGGAAGTGTGCCTGATATGGTGTCAATTCAGGATGTCAGGCTAGGCCAGAGCGGTGGCTTAGTGGTAAAGGCACTTGCTGCCATGCCTGGCCCCGGAGTCCAATCCCTGGAACCCGTATGGTGGAAGGAGAGAACTCAGTGCGCCCTGCAGTCGTCCTCAGCCGTCCACAGGAGGACTGGGGAAGTGACCTAGTAACGCGCCTGCTGCCTGAGCACCTGGATCTGGGCTCAGTCCCTTCAACCCATGTTTAAAAGGCCGGGTGTGGTGGCCCATGCTTGTGTTCTCAGTGCTGGGCCATCAGAGGCAGGCAGATCGCTCGGGGTCATCTGCCGGCCAGCCTAGCCTACTTGGTGAGCTCCGGGTCAGTTAGGAACCCTGTCTTTAAATAAAATGTGGATAATGCCTGAGGAATGACATCTGTGGTTGACCTGTGGCCTGTGTGTGTGTGTGTGTGTGTGTGTGTGTGTGTGTGTGTGTGTGTGTGTGTGTATGCTAAATGAATGTGCATGCTTCTGTGCCAGAACGCAGTGGGTGCATCTCAGGCCGAGTAAATTGTTTAGGTAAAGCCATGCCAGGGCCACTGGAGTGATGACCTTGCAGCTGTCCTTGGGTCTCATATGTAGGAGAGATTCCTCATAACTGGGCGTAGAGCCTGTGTTTGGAGAGGGCATCGTCAGATGGAGAAGAATCCGGCCTTTTGTTTCACCTGCGCCCAACCAAAAGGACTGTGTGAGAAACACTGGTTTCCTGAAATGCCAAACCAGATGAAACCCCAGCTCCAGAGGGCACATATGCTTTGCCTCAGTGTGTAACTCTCAATGCCTTTCAGCACAGGAAGCTACTCCTGACCTGTGGCTTGAAGACCTTGTTCTTCAGTATTTCCACTAAAAGGTGGAAATTTGGTTGATTGTACCGCCACCTTCTGGCCACTACAAGAACTTCGGCTCATGAAGATTGCTGGGCTTTCAACACGGATACGACAGAAGACTGAGTCAGAGATTGAGCGCGCGCGCGCGCACACACACACACACACACACACACACACACACACACACACACACACACACACACACCTTCCATTAAACGTGTGTCAACATCATTCCCAATGACAGTGTGATCTTCTGCCTTGTGATAAACCCTTTCTTGTTGGTGGACAATCTATTTCAACTTTTAATAATCACAAAACAATGCTGTGATTGTTAGGCGGTTTGAGAATATGCTGCACCCATATACAGAAGATAAAGCTGGTATTTAAAGGCAAGGCATTAAAAGCGTCTGTGGTTTGAGGTGCTGTAGGGCACTCCCACTGTCACTGATAAAAACTGTGTGTGTTTTCTTTTGTTAACAGGAACAAGACCATTTTGTTTTACTTTAACCTATTCAGGTGTACCGGTTCTTCCATGATGCCGAGGCTACAGTGCCCTACTACCCAGGTAAGGCGAAGGCTGCCTTCATGGTGGTGTTAGGAGTCGCCAACATTCATGGTGAATTCAGAAACTCCATGTTGAGTCTGTCTGTGTGGTAGGAACATGGAGCCTGATATCATGTCCATTTACATTTAATCAAAGCTATGGCAGAGATGAATGATTTCAGAGTTACCAGGGAACCTTGGAGATGGTAACCATTTGCTCTTATAAGTAACCACAGCCCATAAGTCCTTGTCTGGGGCTCCAATCATTTCTGTGTCTTTGGATTCATTTATTGAGGAGTTGTGAATGTTTGGAAGAGCCATGTTGTCTTGCTTTTTCATGATTTCTAAACTGTGATTTGTGCATCTGTTAAGATGTGTGTCTCTTCCTAGTTGTTGGGGTTGTCTACATAAGCAGCCTTCTCTGAAAGGCTGCATCTGTAGAGAGGAGAAACAAACCCCAGGTAGAGAACTCTGGTTAAATCAAGTGAAATCTTCTACTATACCACCAATACACATAGAGAGGAAAATTGCTTAAAATAATGGAGAAAAGATATGAAGTTAAAATCAACTGAGATCATAATGAATGAAATAAAGGAAAGTGGTGAGAAAGGAGAAAAGGGGGAATCAAAGTTAAATAGCAGCAGAAGAAGAGAAAGAGCATGGGATGGGGAGAGAAATAATGCATGATTAGAAATTAGAGAAAACATGTCAAAATTAGATAAAAGAGGAGGAAGAAACACAAATATTTTAATGACATAAAAAATACTAAAAATATAATAGAAAAAAGTATAAAAATAAAAAGTCTTGAGACTTGAGGCTCCTCTGCCAGGTCCTCTGATGATGGGATCTGTGTGTGGAGGGTGGCTGTAGCTGGAGTTTCTGGTCATTCCTGTCATGCAGGCTGGAACTGTTTGTTGGCTGAGCTCCTGGCCAGTTACCTGCTTTGCTGGCTTTAGATGCTTCCTTTCTCTGCATATCAAGAGGGACCACTAGCTTCCCTGAGCTCTGTAGCCTGTGACACTATTGGAAGATTTATGAAGGCAACTCCAGTAGTTAAAAGGGAGGTTTATCTTGGGGGGTAACTTACAGCTAGTAAAGGGGTTGGTTACAGGATCTGGGAGAGGTGTGGTGCAGCCCAGCTCTGGAGACCTCCGCTCAGTCTACCATCCAGCGTCCAGGATCATCAACAACCAAAAGAGCCAGCACATCCAGATCTCGGGTCTTAAAGGGCTCCCATCTCGGCCCGGTCTCAGGGGCCAGTCATAGGTAGGCGTGACAGTTCCTGGAAGCCTTACTGAAGGTAGTACTTCCAGGTCAAAGCTAGAACAGCTACCCACTACATGACAGTCTAGAAGATACTCCCACATTCCCCTCTAAGCAGAAAGCTCTATGAGGTCAAATAAATAAATAAGCCCAGACAAGGCAAGGTGAAACAAAACTCCTCTAAGCGCTGCCCTCGGCCATCTGCCTTCTTTGAAGGAGGCAGGCAGGCTCCTGCTGCTGAGTCTCTACTTCCTTCGCCGAGATGAGTACTCTTCTTCCAGATGGCTCCCTGGATCAACCACCAATACGCAAATCTTTCTATAATTGCTATCTTTCTAGTGAGATCATGTGTGTGCAAATGTGTACGTGTGCCTGTGAAGACCAGAGGCTGACTTGGAGTGCCCTCTATTTCTCTCAACCTTATTTTTTGAGGCAGGGTTTCTCACTGAACCCAAAGCTCACGGATTCAGCTAGGCTGGCTAGCCAGAGACCCCAGTGATCTAGGGTCTGTCCCCAAGCTCTGAAACCACAGGCCTGATGCTACACCTAGCTTTTCACATGGGTGCTAAGGATCCAAACTCATGTCCTCAGGCTTGTATGAAGGTAATTTACTGACTGAAAAGCCCAAGACCTCTCACTTAAAATGGAGCTGCACCCATCTGCCCCTCACTCTTGAATCTCTTTTCTAGCCCTCAGTAGCAATCAAATGGTTCACTGTCTTTCTCCCTGTGCTAAAGGCCAAACACCTTGTGGATAAGGCTTCTCATCTGTTTTGTTTACCGCTGTGTTCACACTACCTTCAAACCCCAGAGTAGATGATTAATAAGTATCTGTAGAATGAAGGAATTACTAAGTCAATGAATGACTATCTTCCTACTCTTTCCACTATACCATACAGACCAATGTTCCTGTAATAAAACAAAAATGACATGTTTATTATTTTCATAAATGATTTCCTAGATTATGTAGGAAACATACATAGCAAATGTAGTATTTTAATCTTCAGGGCAACCCACTCTCCCAGGCATCTAATTCTTATTTATAATAGTGTTCAAACCTCTGGAATTGATGATGTAACAGCAGGGATGAAGAATGATGCTGAAAGAGCCCTGTGAAATGCATAGGGATCACAACTCAGTACGATATGTCTCGACTGCAGTGTTGCATGCTGCATCTATCAGCCCCGCAACAGTGTATTTATACATCAGAGCTGTATTCTATGCGTTATGTTCTTATCAACTGGCAGCATGGTCCAGACATGTGTCACAGGCACTTGAAGAACAGCCCAGGATCAATTAGGACACCCAGCCTCAGTGTGACCTTCTTCTGTGGCTAATTATACGTTGATTGCTTCTAATCAGCATCCCATTTGAAGTGAACAAATTGGTCTGATGGAAGGAAAGAAGAAAGAGCAGTTGCTGTGGTGTTTTTTTTTTTAACAGCTGATTTGTGTTTGGAATGAAGTTTGATGTGATTCTCTTTGACAAACTACTTTTTCCATTTTAATTGCTTTCTTTTATGTGTTGTATATGCACCAGTTTGTATGTGTAGAATACATGTGCGTGTATTTGTGAGTGTAGGATTGCCAGGGTCCCAGAAGCAGTACCTCACATTATATGAAGCTCAATAAAATATTAACTCTTTGAGTTCTCACTTTTTAAATATGCCAAAATGTAGCCATCTACTTGAGTCTTTCACCATCTTACAAGCAAAGAATCAAAGATAACATGTCTCTGAGGTATGTCCTAATATGAGCATGATTTAGTCCACTTGGCTCCAATCAGAGTCAACTTTTCCCAGTCACACTGACAATAACTTTGACCTTCTTTTTTTTTTTTTGGTTTTTCGAGACAGGGTTTCTCTGTGTAGCTTTGCGCCTTTCCTGGAGCTCACTTGGTAGCCCAGGCTGGCCTCGAACTCACAGAGATCCGCCTGGCTCTGCCTCCCGAGTGCTGGGATTAAAGGCGTGCGCCACCAACGCCCGGCTAACTTTGACCTTCTTATAAAACACGTGGACATATTGAATGTTGTCAGTGTCTCTCTCTATACAGCTCTTTAGCTATGAGACCTCCAGTGCTCCTTCTAGAAGTGTGTGTGTGTGTGTGTGTATGTGTATGTGTGTGTGTGTGTGTGTGTGTGTGTGTGTGTGTGTGAGAGAGAGAGAGAGAGAGAGAGAGAGAGAGAGAGAGAGAGAGAGAGAGGCAGTGCACATGTACATGTGTGTGAGTATGGAGATGAGGCGCTTAAGGAGGGCGAATGTGGAGATGGCTTGTTTTCCACAGTCAAACTTCTCAGAGTCACGGGACTCCTGCTGCTATCCCACAGCGTTACTGTGAGACTCAAGGCAGGTGTTTGGTTCCGCTCCTGCTTAGTTCTGGTCCACACCAGGTGCCCTGTAGAGAGTAAAAGCGTGGCAGAAGGCAGGAAAGCTGCCCACTCAGCAACTGTGCTTCTGCCTAACTGTCCCTAGGGTCAACCAGTAAGAAATCACCAGCACTCCGACTAGCATTGGTTTCTGCATTATCTGTACCCTGCTGCAAACAGACGCTTCTCCAAACAACGCTCAGACCTGTGCTAATCTATGGATATAAAAATACAAATATTTAGAAAGCAGTTTTACAACACACCTGTTCAGAAAAACAACAGTAGCAGCTTCCCCCAGGGCTCATCTGTCCTCTGTCCGTGCACTTTTGACCAGGTTTATGTTACCAGGTATACATTCCCTCCTGTAGAGCAGCCTCAAATCCAACCAGAGAGCATCTGGTGACCCACAGAATAGCCATGGCACTGACGTACCAGTAGGCTTATCTTGCTGGCAAGTTGGCATTGTAGTTCCCAGGGTTCACAGATGAGTAAGACCATTCAGGCAATTTGAAAGCTGTAACTGGTGCTGAGAATAAGTTATTGTTGACTGCTCAGCCCTAAGCACGGCATCTATGTCACCTACTCCAAGATGTCCATACAGGGGATGTATGGAGACTGCTGTGAAACACACTCTGCTGGACACAACACAGCAATTACCTCCATAAGTCCATAGCAGCCATGTGCCGGATGGGGCGCATCAATATCCCATCACAGTGGGGAGGGGCTCACGGAGCTTCACTCCTCCCTGAAGCTGTCAGCAGCCGGGGTGCACGATGAGGAGCTGTCTTCATCATCAGTGTAGTCGCTAGTGGTCCAAAACATAAAACTAAAATAACTCTGTGCTTGTGGTCATGCAAACACCCCAATTGAACTTAGTGTGCTACAAAAATGCAAAAAAAGTAAGAAGAAGAGGAGTTTCTGCAGGAGTGGGAAGAAGATGAAAGAGAGAGGTAACAGAGTATGAAAATTCATGATATGCATGTGTGAAATTGTCAAAACATTGAAGAAAAATAAATATTAAAGAATGGATGGGAGATGATGGAATGGGCCGTGCTGGGAGATTTCCACAGGAGGAGCAGAACTGATGGAGAGATGCGCAGAAGTTGATGTAGCTTTCCCAGTTCGATGTGGCTTTTGTTTCTTTTTAAAATCATAAGCAGGGGCTGGAGAGATGGCTCAGTGGTTAAGAGCATTGGGTAAATTCTAGAAGCAAGTTGGCATTGTAGTTCCTGGGGTTCACAGATTACTGGCTTCAATTCCCAGCAACCACATGGTGGCTCACAACTGTCTGTAACTCCAGTTACTGGGGATCCACCGTCCTCACACAGATGTACACGCAGGCAAAACACCAATGCACATAAAATAAAAATACATTAATTAAAATAAATAAAAAATTAAAAAATCATCAGCAAAAAGCAAAAACACCAGACTACACCTCCCTGTTTCTACCATCCTGTATGAAATTGCACATTGGATTACCATCACTTTGTCATGGCTCCATGGATGACCACAGTAGCTTGATTTGTCACTGATATGCCCCCAGTCTATTACTGTAAAATAATTGCATAGGTGACCTCTCTTGCCCATGTCTAGATAGTGTTGTGGAAAGACTTAACTGGTAATTAATTGTGGCAGATATATGTATTTTGTTTATTTCTCATGGTGACAAAGTCTAATTATGTTTTCACAATTAAGGAGAACTCATGGGCACACTGACAAATATTTCCCATGCACATTAACAAACGTCAGAAAATTTCAAGTCATTTTATTCATATAGAAAACAAATCAAGATTCTAACCTAGAATATATAGAGACTGCAGAATTAATCTTGAATTATACTCCTACCTATTAAGCCAGACAATCATAAGAAAATGTCTTATTAAAATTCATGACAGAGATAGAGAGATAGTTTATAGCACTTGCTGTTCTTGCAGAGGACCTGGGTTCAGTTCCTCAGCATCCCTGTCAGATGACTCACAACCTCCTATAACTCCAGCCCCAGGGAATCCAGTGGACTGTCCTGGCCTCTTCAGGCATCTGCATGCACATTGCACATATTGACTTGGACCCACATGAGCACACAAATAATAACAATAGAAACCTTTAAAAAGGGCTTTAAAAAATCTTAATTGTTCTATGATAGAAGCCCCAAATCTGCACGTAGAACTATCCCTCACAGGCACACACTGAATGGATATAAAATTAGTTCAATCTAAATGAAGAGAGTGGTTATAATGTTACCTTATAGTTCCACAAAGTATGACTGTTTAGGGAATCTGAGCATGTGGAAAGTTCAGTTTCTCACATCTACTTGTGGATCTACATTTATCTCAAAAATCAAGTTAAAATCAATCCATCTAGAGTTTTTAAACTTTACATGTCACAGGTCAGAATCTACATATGAGAAAGAACATGCTGGTTTTATCTTATGAGTTTGGGTCACCTCGTTCAATGTTATCCTTTCCCTAGAGAGGTTGGTATCAGGTGATGAGAAGGGATGGAGGTGGGAAAGGGGACACATGGGACAGGAAATGGGAAAATAATAGGGGAATACAAGGGGAGCAGAGGCAACTGTATGGAGGAGGTGGGAAAGGTGAAACACAAAAATGCTTGGTTTGAAAATGTTACCATGGTCTCTAACACACTATATGCTGATTTCAAAATCAAAGCATAAAATATCATTACTGTTCAAAATCTTGTTTTAACACAAGACCAAGGAAGCAAGAAGTACAGGTTGGTAACATTCTATGCCAAATTTAGTTTTATACAATAAAACTAGAAACATGATTGAAGTCACTTAGATGAAAAATTATGCTTTAGTCTTCACACTGGTGGGGAATTCAGAAGCCCATCCAACCTTGTAGGCATTTCCTTGGTCTATTTCCATTCATTTCCATCACTGTGCTTCTCTGTTCCACAGATCTGCGTCTCCAGGTGCCCAGAGAAATTTCTAACCTACTTCGAAATGCAATTTTTTAATGAAAGAGACAAAAGCCACTGGGAATACTACCGCCAGTTCTGCAAGGCCATGGCCAGGCCTGCAACGGTGTGTGTACTCAAGCTCACGCCTGGAAGGAACTTAGCTGCTGTTCTGATCTTAAGTGCGACATTCTAGTTTGCTACTGGAAAAATATCCAGATCTAGAAAAATGAGTATTAATGGTGCCATTCCCATAAAACACAAGCTCACATGAACACTCAAAAACACTATGTTCATGGTGTATCACTGTGTAGACACTCATCAAAACACAGAATATTCATGATGTAGACAAAGAAACACACTCTTCATGAGGTATCCCTGTGTACACTTGCTGGGTAGGAAAGACTGTTAAGTGTGCTTAGGCAGCTCAACTGAGAGATTTTCTATATCTGGACAGGGTTGTTGCTCATAAGAGATAGAATTTTATGTCATCTAGAATCATCATTATAAAACCATACTGTGAGGTGGCTTAATTGATGAAGGTGTGTGCCGCCTGACCTGAATTCAGTCCCCACACTGACACCAACATGATGGAAGAAAAGAAAAATGAACCTAGCAGAAGGACCTCCACATGTGTGCCTTATCATGCATGGCGCGTGCACACACACACACACACACACACCACACTAAATGAAACTGTCCAATAAAATATTCAAGCCCACCCTTTCCTAGGTTTGACATACACAGGAGATTTCTAAAGCTTTATTGTATTAAATACTATTAATTGGTTGTTAATTATAGAAAATGCTGTTTTTCCAGAAAAAATTTTGAAGGCTAAGAGATTCAGAGTATGACTAAGATATCTTCAGAGGTGTGCCTTGCTTTTGTAAGATCTTGTTTTTTTTAATCTTTGTTGAGTCATTCAGAGCATTTAGAGGTATTTTCCAACAATAATTTGTATGTAATAATCTTACAATTATTGGCATTGGAGAGACGATTTGGGAAAATGAGATGTGGAGTTAAGATGTCAAGCTCAGAGTTCTGATATTGAGAGTGAAACTGATCGTTGCTGGCTTTGAAGTGTTAACATGCCCCTTTCCTTTCAGACTTTCTCAGATCTGTCCCGTGGTGACTGCCCCCCAGCAGTTTATCCAAGTAGACCTAGTAAGTGATAATTCTTTTACCTTTGAAACATAGAGTCTACCAAAATGTGATTTAATTGCATTTCCTCAGTTGATAAGGTCTCAATTGATTGAGGCTGAGAAAGGTCCAGTCCCACCCTGAGAGTCCGGTGTTAATTAGGAGCAGTGTCTCTGGTCACACCTGTCCTCACTCCAGCTGGGGCATTTCCACTAAAGCTCTGTGAGGTTTGCTACATAAACACATTGGGAACTGATATGATGTATTTTAAGAAGCCCATCAATGTGATCCTAGGTATCCCTACACGCATATATAGCACACACAAACAGTCATGCACACTCCTGAATTGAGCAAAAAAAGTTCAGAAATTTCCCAAGAAGCAATTTCTAAGTTGTATATCTTGTCTTCATAATGTGACATTTGAAATTCTTCTGTGTTTCTTTGATGAATATATATTTTGTTTCTTTACTGTTTGAGTATAAACGCATAGGCTGTTTAGAAAAACTGAAATAATCACTCACTCTTCTTTCTGAAGGATGTAATTCTAATTACAGAGGAAAAGCTTCATATGAAGATTCCTAACACAGAGGTCATTCAGAGCAATCAATACAGAACTCAGAGATCACAGAGGGTAGGGCTGGAAACAAAGGAAAGCTTGCAATGTCCACAAGCACGAGAACACTGCAGTGTGTTCGTGAGAGGAGATATCGTAGAACTAACAATATAGAGCAAAGCACATATGGTCAATACTCAGCAAAATGCAAGCTGCTGCAGACAGCATCGTGTCAAGCATATTGAAATTAAAACGAATCCCAGAAATTATTTGAGGAAAAAGATCAGAAAGAAATATACCAATACTATTAAGGAGTTGTTTGCCAGATGGTGTGGGAAGGGAGAGAAAACTGGGCATTCTCTTTCTCGTGTTTTCTGCTCCTCAGCTCTTCCACAATGAGTGTCTAGTTCTTCTAAAGCAGAGGAAAGGTGACAGGCACCAGTCTAAGCAGGAAGTCAATGTTGAATTGGTTGCCACAGAATCCATGTGTTAGTGCCTCCATCACCTTTCTGTGGTCCGTTAAAGACCCGGAGGCAGAGATAATGGATTTTCTAATACGTGAGAAATGGCCTCACCAGGAAGCCCTGGGTGCTGGCTGTATGTGGCCGAGAACAGCATGGAAACTTCTTATGGGAAAAGGAAAAATAGCTGTTCTCACAATTAGATTTTGATTAAAATCACATGTTTTAAAATATACATGGGGATATAAAAATAAATAATCCATAATCTCTAATAGTCTAAAGAAATAATGAAAGAGACATTAAGATCAACATTACAACCAGCTTGTGTTCTTCTTAACAGAGGATCAAGTATACCACTAAGTGGTACAATGTACAACTAATAACATGTAGTCCTTAAATTGTTTCTAAAAGGAGACCAAGTAAGATTATGAGAGGAAGAGGCAAACAGAATTCTGTTGCCTGTGTTACTGTGACGTTCAAAAAGGGAGAGATGTAGTAGATGGGAAGGAAACTGATCAGCAAAGTCACGTGGCTCACTGTGGGTGGCTGGACTGTGTATCATTCCGTAACTTTTCTTCATATTTTCTGTACTTTCCAAATAAATACTGAGCATATTAATTAATGGGCACTAACAGATTGGAAGTAACTACCAGAAGTACTATGTAAAATAGAGCCAGGAGAACTTCTGGGTAAAAACTTACACTTGGAATGTATATAGGCACACACACACAAAAAGACTAGAAAGAATGAGAGAGAAGAAATACACTGAGCCCTACTGTGTGCCAAGCACCCACCAGGGGAGGAGTAGGATGAGGCCATCTGGGGAGAGGTGGAAGCCAGGAGCTGACTGGACGGAGAGTGAGCAGAAGGGGGTGGCAGAGGCTACCCCCTCCGGTCTGCCCGGAAGGGAAGGCAGAGCAGGAGAAAGATGGGGACATTATGAAAGAAATCAGCCCCAGTCATTAGACTTTGAAAGCTGGAGCTGGGTAGCATGGGCAAGACAAGGAGAGCTGGAGAGCTTCATAAGGAAGCTTGTCCACTGTATCAATTGCTTCAATGTTTTAGGTCCAAGTTCTACATATAAATTAGTGAAACTACTTACAAGAAAGAATATGGAAACTATCTATCCACTTCTGATTTCTCTTCACTTAAAATTAGGGCTCTAATATTCTAGAATATGTGTGGTGCCTCGTACTGCAACACACGTTAAAGCAGTGTATCAATGGAGGCTAGGACTCCATGTAATCAAAACGAGACCACAGAGGACTGAACAACAATTTAACTCTTCTCAGAAATGACATCAGTCAAACAGTGTGGCCCTCCATGATAGTTTCTATCCTTCAAAGACGTGTAGGTAATGTTGCTGGCAAGGAGGCAAGCTACTAAGAATTCATCACCAGAAGGCCTGTCTTCACAGGAACTGGACGCTTGAGCTGGTTCTTACTCTTGCAGGAATAATTATTAAACTCTAGTTTCCAAGGTTTTACTGAGAAGTCCTTACAAAGATTTTCAAAACAGGCTCTCATCTATCCCAGGCTGATCTGAGACAGCCAAGAGTGACCACGAACTTCTGATCCTCCTGCCTGCTCTTCCCAAGTACTGGGGTCACAGGAGCCCACCACATTACCCAGTGTCAGACTGAATCCAGGGCTTCGCACAGGCACTTCCTCACTGAGCTGCATCCCTGCCCCATCCAGAATCTGCTAAGTGACAGCCCTACACCCCTCCCACCATACAAGCAGCTTTTCCATCAAAGCATGTTCAGCATGTGTGGTATGAGCCAATGCCACTTCACCTACACATCTTATCTCTGTGGTTGGATGAACCTTTCACGTGTAAAAAAAATCAACAGGTTGGGATGGGACTTCATAGTGTGATGGTGTTCCCATTTCAGTCTCACAGATGCCAGAAAGTCATGAAGATGTCAATAAAGGGTGATTAGCTATCTGCCCTGAGCACATTTCATGCCCGGCAAGCACCTGGCTGTAGATAAGAGAAGGTTTTAAAGGATAGACTAGCACAAAGGAGTTTGCTGTGGTTTTTGTTCTCTTTCACAGTCCTGCAGAGATGTCTGCCTCACATCTCCCCCATCAAGGGAAACTTAACCATAGGAAATGGGATGCAATTTGAAGATGGAAGTGAGAGGAGCAGAAATGTCATAGAGCTCACGGAGGCTGCGAAGTATGTTTACGTTTCTGTGTTGTTTTGATGCATCCTGTTAGTATATAGAATATTAAAGTACCACACGGGGCTACAGGAAATCACTTACATAGCACAATGAAGTACACATGGCACTCTAGATTAGAAAGAACAGCATCTTTCAGGGTGGTTATGGCTTCCCTTATCAGCAAGCACGGAGATTTGGTGTGAAGAAAGGTGCTGCTGCCAGATCAGAGTCTACATATCAATCGGAGCCCAGCCAGTTGCCTGCTGTTTGCTTGGCTCTATGTGGCACACAGTAGTCTAGATTGTTGAGAAATACTTTTCCTTGGATGTGTGCACGTTCACATGTGCATAGGCATAGCCTTTTCCCTTTCATAGCTGACTTGCTAAGTGAAAAACAAAGTGAAAAGAATCCTGAAAACTGATTCCTCTTTCTTAAAAAACATTGACAGTGCGGGTGGTACAGCACCCCTCCTTCATATGTGGAATTTAACAGCAATGTGAATGAACCTCAGAAATAGGAAGCTGTGTGGAAACCTATAAAATAATGACACACGTACGACTCCATGGACACAAAACACAGAGCAAAAATCCATTGTCCTGTGATGCACACACACATCATGGTAGTTGGATGGTTACTTTAGAAGAGGGACATGCTGTGAAGGGGGCTGTAGGAAAAATTTGACAGTGCCATTCTATGTGTTCACCTTGACCACACATGGTGTTGGACACAGTGATCTGTGCATACTTTGACCTGTTTTCCATGATGCTGTCTGGCTACCACATGACAGAGATGCAGGAAGAGGGATTAAGATGACATGCATGGTCAGATCTAGAAACTTTGTAAATTAGATCCTGTCATTGGAATTTGCTCTTACAGGGGAGCTTCTGCATACAGGGGCATGTGGTGTGTACTGCAGAAGGATCCGCCCCTGTTCTTCATGGCCAGCTCCTCTGTATACGGCACCACAGACACACTTGCAGGCCTCCTGAAATGACATTTGACAGGTGTCTGTGGCTAGTGCAGAGGCACTAGAGTAGACGCTGACTAAAAGCATACCTGGAATAGAATCATGCAAAGTCTCTTTTATTACAAGGACATTTTTTTCTAATGTTAACCAGAAATAACTAACTTTTCCTTCATTGAACTCAGTGGCATCACTAAATTCCTCGATGCCAGGACATTTGGGATGAAGGTATTTGAAGACTACATGACTTCATGGAAATGGATTCTCATGTGAGTGAGATTGTGCATGTCTTCTCTAGAGGTTTTCTCGTGACCTTTGTAGACCCTTCCGCTTCTGCTCTTATCAAAGGGTGAGAAGTGGACTCAGACCTCAGGGTCATTTTCTTTTTCACATGAGGGTAAGGACAGGGCAAATATATTTGACAACATGCCCACAGAATGTAAGTTTCAAGCTTATATGTTAATTCACTAGTAGAACTGGTACTTGTGCCAAGTCCCTGCCAAGTGTCTGGGGTCCTGTGTTCTGCTCTTCACATGTCACAGAGGTGGGCATGGTTTGGTTTCCCGGGCTTTTTCCTCCTTTGTCCCTCCCGAGACCCTGAAGGATCATTTGTAATCGCTACTGTGTTCTTTTCACACATGGTAATTATTACCATGAAAGGCTATTCTAGTTCTGAGAAACTTAAATACTTACAAAGGTAGAGATTTGAATTTTCAGACGTAAGATGGGCATTTTGGAAAGCTGAAGAATGGGATCACTCTTCTGACATAGGTTTCTGTCCTCTCTAACTTTGCACCACATTTCAGAGTTTAGAAGCTTCTGTGTTCCCCTAGTGACCAGAGAATAAAATCAGTGCTTCCTTAGTGACTCCACGGTGCTCTGTAATCACATCAGCACAGCTTCTCAAGCTCACCCATGTCCTTTTCTTGATTAGCCTTACGTGTTTTATTTTAAAGACAGGTTCTTAGTGGGTGGAGGATGGCTCAGTGAGTAAGAGCACTTGCTGCTCCTGCAGAGACCTACAGCTCAGTTCACGTTGTGCACCTAACAATGGCCTGTACCCCCACTTCAAGGGATCCAAGGCTCTCTTTTGGCCTTCATGGGTACCTGCACACACACACACACACACACACACACACACACACACACACGTAAGCATTTTTCTGTAGTCTAGACTGACTTAGATCTCACTGTGTAACCATGGAGGAAAGTCTTGAACTCCATCCACTAGTTTCAGCCTTCCAAGTGCTGGGATTACAAGCATGAGAGACATCTGATTATATAGTGTTAATTATTTATATATATTTATGATTATATACTATATAATCATAGATATTTATCTAGATTATATAAATATAGATATAAATAATTATCTAAATATAATAATTATATATAAATAATCTGCCACCCCTTGCTTGTCAAATACTGTGTTTTTGCACATTTTATGACTTTCTCTACTTGCCCATATCCTTCTCAGAGTCCAGGGTGACTCCACTTCACTTTTTTTAAGTACTGGAGAGCTAGCCTGGGGCTTTATATGTGCTAGGCAAGCACCCTTTCACAGAACTGCATCTCCAGCGCCTGCACTTCATCCTTTAAAATCAGTTTAATGACACTTTATAAAACTTCTATTATTTTCCCTAGATAAATTACTTCACCCCTCTGTTTTCTTCATATGTAGACAGAGTTTCTGTGTCTTGGCAGCCACTTCCAAATAACCACTCAGAGATTTATTAGTCATTATAAATACTTGACCAATAGCTTAGACTTGTCTTCAGCTAGCTCTTACAACTTAAATTATCCCATTACTATTCATCTATGTGCTGCCCAAGGCTCATTTATCTCATCTATGAACTTTCCATGTTGCTTCTCCTGCATCTGGCTCAAGACTCTTCAGACTCCTCCCTTCTTCCCAGCATTCTCTCTGCCCTGAGAATCCTGCCTAGCTATTGGTCAATCAGCTTTTTATTAACAATGAGAGCAACACATTTTCACAATGTACAGAAGGATTATTCCACAGCACTCATATCCATTGTTTATACGTACAAACCTCTATATATGCATAGATACTTATTTTCTACATAACATCTTTTGTTCTATATTTTATTTACCTGGTTCTTTCCTCTGATAGACAGACAGCTCTTCTTTTTTTCCTTTTCATTTTTTGAGACTATGTCTCTTGTAGCCAAGGTTGGCCTTGAACTTTCTAAGTAATTAAAAAAGTTGGCTTTGAACTCCTGATCTTCCTACCTCTACCTCTCACATGCTGGGATTAGTGGTGTAGACTACTATACCCAGCTAAACTATCAATTCTTTATATCCCTAGCTCACAATATAGTTCTTAAAACATAGTAGATACACAGAAATGTGAGTTCAGAGGCAGTTATAAAAGTAAGAGTGGGAGAAGCAGATACCATGTCTTTAAGCACAGGGAATTTGCTAAATTTAACATGTATTTTCAGTGAAATACTAAAAAGTAATTTTCATGATGTTAGAGCTAGTTCCTTTTGTGAGGTTTTACTGATTCAGTGTTCTGCCTGCAATAACTCCATAGTCAAGATTGCAACCTGTACTTGACAATAGTTAACTGGGATTTCCTATTCACAAACAAATGCCACAAGGTAATTTCTTTAATTCCTATTCCCTTGGTTTTTTCCCTCTATTGCTTGGACACATCTTACCCGACACACACTAAACCTGTGTGTACTCTGTACCCCCCACATCCCTAGACCCTAAGCACCTCCCTTTATTTCCCGCCTTTCTGCTCCAAAATCTTTCATAAATACCATTTTAAGTATTCCCTTTGGGTCATGCAATAGAGTAACCTTCAGCCATATTTAAATGTTAACCATTAAAGTTTCTACAATTTCAAGAGGGAAAGGCTTTTGAAATTCCTTCATGACCTAAGAAGGAACCTCAATACCATACTGTCATCTATCCAGTGACAAATATTATGGAGGATCTCTTAAAGGATGACTTTTGAGACTCTATCTTCCTCAAATACATCAGACTCTGCCTGATGCTGATTAGCAGTTTGCAAATTTCATCAAGGATGTCAGCAGTTAATAGGAGAGTAGGTCAACTTTCCAGTATTAGTGAGTTCTCTTTGAGGAAATTGTGCCAGTGGACTCCGTTCTGACCTTCACTTGGATGGGAACGGAGTGGACACACTCCTCTAGTATCTCAGTCTAGTACTCCTCAGTACCTCCTGAGAGAAGCTAAAGCAGCTGAAGATATTCCTGCTTTCTATGCTTTACAAACTGTGTAGCCAGGAGACTAATCTTGCCTGCAGGTCATGTACCCAGATCCCTTGGAACCACAAATAGATGCCAGATGGTACCAGGCATCTCATACCACTCAAAATTATTTATATGTGTCAATGACTACAAAGTCGCGAATTCAGGAACTCTGTGACCAGTTGTGTTTCTCATTTCTTTACCTCTGCGCTGATACTTCCAAACAGCTGTGTTCTGGGACGTCTCCCTCAGTCACTAGATTATCACGGTTTCATCATGAACCTTTATATACAGAAAACTTACCACTAACTAGAAGGGTGTGAAGGAAAAAGAGTGCAATTTGGAAAGTGTGGCTGACAGGTCAAAGCTGTGAGCTGGGGGTCTGGTTCCTAGAGACACGCAGAATGTTTCAGGTGTAAAGTGCTCACTGGCTCTCTGCTCTCCTCTTTTATTTTAAATTCTTAAGTGAAATTCTTAATGAAACCATTGTTTATACTTCTTAGAATCATATGTGTTACTCCAGCCAGGTAAAGTAGAATATTCTAGAGTGATTTCAAATGGAAAGGGCTCTTGACTTGATGTTGGTGTTATGTTGCACTTAGCACACCTGACTGTGTGTGTTGTGGGTGTTCCTCCAGTGGCCTGACCATTGCCATGGTGCTGAGTTGGATTTTTTTGATACTCCTGAGGTTCATAGCTGGATTCCTCTTCTGGGTCTTCACGTTTGGTGTGCTTGGAATTTTAGGATATGGTAAGTAATACAACTCTTAAAATTGCTAAATATCAGAATAATTTTTCCTTGCCATTAGCAATTATTGGAAAGCATTTACTTGCCTTAGGCTTAATTAGTTTGAATCATTAACTGTAACATGAATCTTAAACAGTCTTATCAATAAAAACAAACCTGGAGCCAGGTATTGAGGTGAATTCTGAAAGATCAGAGAGATAGAACAAGCCACATCCAACCTCACCTTGCCAATTTCTCAGCTGATCTTATTTCCTCAAACTGGAAGCCTCTGAGTCCTCATCTGAATGGATCTCAGCTAAACAGCTGCTAAAAGTCTCAAAGCTTAAAAAGCCTCTAGTCCCTGGTTTTCATGCCTTATATATCTTTCTGCTTCCTACCATCACTTCCTGGGATTAAAGGTGTGTGTCTTTCCCAAACAAGACATGAGATCTCAAGTGCTGGGATTAAAGGTGTGTGCCGCCACACCTGGCTCTGTTCTTACTGTGGCCTTGAACTCACAGAGATCCAGATGGATCTCTGCCTCCTGAATGCTAGTATTAAAGGCATGTGCTACCACTGCCTAAACCTATGTTTAATATAGTGGCTGTTCTGTTCTCTGACCTCCAGATAAGTTTATTGGGGTGCACAGTATATCAACCACAATTAACTTTACAAAATTTACTTAAGTTCACAGATATTTTCTCTATAACTCTTTTTGTTATTATTTTGAGAAAAATTCTGTACTACTTTCCCTAGCTGCCTTTGGTCTTGGACCTGATGGGGATCAGGAAGGAGAAGAAAGGATTCTTTTAGATTAATGAAAACATTTCAAACAGTTTGTCTTCCCCTGTAACTTGTCTATCAATCAATGACCAGGTCTGCACAGCTGCATGGCTTGATCAATTTTTCTTAGCAGATTTGATAGTACTTTTAATCAGGTGCTATCACACTCTTTAGTAGTTGGTCCCTATAGTGAGGCATCACTCTTTAGAGGCAAGCACGCTGAATCACACTCATTGGATGAAGAGTTCAATTCAGTCTCACCAAAAGCTGTGTACATCAGGCCTGATGTGAACACTAAATAAATGAATTCAAATGCCTCTGTAGCTGGAAGTTTTCCTGTGTCCCACCCAGTCCTGCAGCTGCTCAGAGCCAAGTAAACACACAGAGGCTTATATTAATTCCAAAATTGATGGCCTATGGCTCAAGCTTCTTGCTAGCTAGCTCTTGTATCTTAAATTAACCCATAACTATTAATCCATGTATCTCCACATGTTCTGTGGCTTTACCTGCATCCCATTACATGTTGCTCCTTGGGTGGCTGTCTCTTGTCTCTTCCCTTCTGTCTTTCTTCTTCCTGTCTCTCTGCTTGTATTTCCTGCCTGCCTCTAAGCTGCCTTGCCATAGGCCAAACAGTTTTATTTATCAACCAATCAGAGCAACACAGATTCACAGCATACAGAAAGGCATCCCACAGCATACCTTCCACTGGGTTGTATAACATTATGGACATTTGCTTTGGACCTTCTAAACAGCAAATGGGACAATATGGAGCAATTTATATTCAAAAGAATTATTTCTCCCACAACACAATTTGGATTGGCAATGTAATTTTTATAGTAGTAGGCACAGAAAATAACCAAGTCCTCTTACTGATGCTTAAGCAGGCTTGCACATGTTATATAGTAAGGGTGTAGGCAGGCTCATGTTCAGTACCTAGCCTTGGCTGTAACCTGGCTGCATACTGTATAACTGAGTAACTGTGGAAAACATTCTTAAGATTACAAGACCTAGCTCCCGCATCTGTGTCCTCAGCCCAATGACGGACTCTCCATCTCAGAAGATAGGAAGCGTGGATCTCAGGCTGTCAGAACGGAGTCAGTACTGGCTCAGTTACTGCTGTCATGACACTCAGAGAGCTTCTAGTAAACAGCCCCGTTAGATAACCAATGGATTGAAAGATGAATGAATTTCAAAGTTATTTAAACACAACAGAATGTGACAAAAATACTATTGTGTGGATAAAGTGGAGAAAGATTAAGAACCAGAAAGAATGATATCATATGTATCAGTCATATTGGAAAGATAAAGATCCATAGGTCCAGGAGGCCATAGTTATACCAAGGAAGGTAGAGAAAGAGAAATGCGTGAGATCATATAGTCATTTATGCACATTCATCAAACATCAACTGAGCAATTACGACACACATTGTGCTGGACATGCAACAGTAGACTTCACTTCTCACAATACTTCACAATAGATGAAGGTCTTCACTTTTTTCAAGCTTGCAGTGAAGTATATTTGAAGGTGATGGTTGCTATAGGAAAACTGTAAAGCACAGCAGACGTACACGGAGCATACTGTGCAGGCTGAGGACCGAACACTGCAGGGTTAGGAGGGGGAGGATTGGTGTCGGTGCTGCTGTTGCTGTTGTCTGGCAAGGGCTCTACACTGAGCTACACCCCCAGCCCCGAGGTAGGTCTTTGTGAGAAGACCGATGTGAAAATACCTGGAGGAAGCAATGCAGTTATGACGTGGTGACCAGAGAAAGTTCTAGCCACGGGTGCAGCAGAGGCCCTGAGGAAACCGCATGCTGAAGGAATGGCTAGGAGGCTGAGGAGGTCACAGAATTCATGGAGGACCAGAGCCACACAGGGAATTGGGAGGCCTTGTTGTCTCTTGGAGTGAAATGGCGAGGTTCTGCATGGTTCTGAGCAGAGGAGAGATGGTGACCGTGGTCCCCATGCTAAGCAAGACAAGGGCAGAAACAACAAGGCCAGTTGGGGGGCTACTGCAACAGTCATGTGCCAGAATGCAGTAAGCCCTGGCCAAAGAGGCAGCAGTGGAGATGTCTGTATGTGTAACCAGATGTATTTCCTGATGCCTGGTGTAGACAGAGGGAAGGAAAATGATTCCTCATAATAATATGAGCCTCATGAAGGAGAGTAAGCAAAGAAAATGAATTGGCAAACAGTAGGTAAGGTGAAGCAAACTTTACTCATGTAAAATAATAACATTAGCCAGGTGGTAGTAGCACATGCCTTTAATCCCAGCACTCAGGAGGCAGAGGCAGTTGGATCTCTGAATTCATGAAGCCAGACTGGTCTACAGAGTGAGTTCCAGGACAGAGATACACAGAGAATCCCTGTCTTAAAAAAAAAAAAAAGATGCCTTTTTAGCTGAAATGCATGTAACTAAGATATTGGACAAATGAGCAGAATGGGGGTGACCACCAAGTAACCAAAGGCCCTTGCATGTCCTAGTTAAATCAAACTTGATTACTCAGCAGGCGGGAAATTTTCAAGAGTGGTTATAAAAATAGAGTAGATGGCAGTGAACTAGAAGAAAGAGAACATATGCAAATAAAAACAGCATGGAAATTGTCAGATAAGATTAAAATGCACACATGCAAGTTGGAACTGTATGTTATTTACAAACTTTACAGAATGTGTAAGGAAACGCAACAGTTAAAAGTAGAAGTTTTAAAGACTAGCCATTATGAAAAGAAATCTATAGTAGCTTGCTGTGCATGTCTTTCTGTAGGCCGTGAACATGTGTTGCTCTGATTGATTGATAAATAAGACACTGATTGGCCAGTAGCCAGGCAGGAAGTATAGTATACATGGGGTGAGCAGAGAGGAGAATTCTGGGAAGTGGAGGGCTGAGTCAGGAGATGCTGCCAGCCACCTCCATGAGAAGCAAGATGTGAAGGCAGAACTGAAAAAAGTTAACAAGCCACATGGCTAAACATAAAAAAGAATTATGGGTTAATTTAATTGTAAGATTTAGCTAGCAAGAAGCCTGAGCCATTAGGGCAAACAGTTTGAATTAATACAAGCATCTGTGTGTTTATTTGGGTCTGAGCGGCTGTGAGCCTGGTGGGACCAGGAAAACTTCTGGCAACATTTGGCGCCCAATGTGGGGAAAGAATGTCCACCTAAACCTGAGAAAGAAGATTCTAAAACAGAGCTAAAAACAGCTTTCTAGTTGTCTCTCTCAAGTTAGCCACAGCCTGTGTGCTTGAGCTACTCAATGGTGTGTTGGTGGCACATTCCCACCAAGTTACACAGAGTTTTCCCCAAGCCACAAAGCATGGTGCGTGGTGGATATAGGTTTTGCTATAAAAAAAAAAAAAAAAAAAGAGGTTTCTGGGCTACATGCTGCTTAGATAGAGACATAGACCCACTGCCTCCCAGAGCCTAGCTAGCTCAGTTGGTAGAGCATGGGGCTCGAACCCACGACCCTGGAATTAATAATATCAGACAAAATAGAACTTGAAATAAAGCTATTAGGAGCAGAATCAGCCCAATTCTAAACTTGAATGCATCCATTAAAGTACTCTCAAGATTCATACAAGTATACAAGATAAGCCAGTAAGTAATAAATTAGTACTGAGTATAAATAAGGGGGCATCAGCACATTTTTTTCTGCAGGACAGATGTACTGTAGCATATTAACACTGTCCTGCTGGTATGTGTTAGGGTTGCTACAAGCCAGGAGTGCATTGAAAGCCACATAAATTCAGGAAGCATTTATGTCACCTGGAGCAGCAGTTAGACTACTGCAGCCAAACATGATTCTAACTCTGTAGAAATGGCCATATTGATCATTTTTATGTAGGTATGCTTCTACTTCAGAAAATGACACTGGATATTGGTCTTTTCTTTTCAAGGAATATGGTATTGTTACCTGGAATACAATGGCCTTCAGCAGAAACCACAGTCAGCTTTCATGATCTACGACATCGGGATTCAGACCAACATAAGAGTAGTCTTTCCTTTGAAACAGGCGTGGTTCTTAATGAGTGAGTAGATTTTCAGAACCAGTTTTATTAAAATGGAAACAATGAAGAAGGCTTGTTTTTCCAAGAGGAAGCTTGAGTTTGGAGCATCCTGCTGAACACATCCATCACTCAGTGATGACTGTAAATGTCTATGACCTGTAGTAAATGGGGAAGTTGTGAACTTGTTGTAGAGCCTAAGATAACACTACTTTAGAAGAATCCCAGGCTACTCACCTTTTGTTTAAAATAGTTTGATTATGGGATCTTGATTGATGTTAACCTATGAAAGAAATAAATAGCTGATTTTTATGATCTTGCTTTAGAAGAAAGAAGACACTTATTTTACTTTCATAGCAAAACACTCTATTTATTGCAGGAATTGTAAGAAATAACTGAAAATAAATTTACATTCTTAATTGTTTATATTATTGAGTTATTTAAGGTTGGCAGTAATTAATAAATCTCAAAGATGGCGGTGTTCTTACATTTCTGTAGTTGGAGATTCATGGTCACGAATATCTAGGTTTTGACAATTTCTCATTGAATTTTGGTTTTGAATGTTCCCCTTCTTGTCATTCATCTTGGCCCTTACATGTCAGAGGAACTCAGTAATGGGTGTCTGAGGAGGCATGGAGGCATCATCTGATCACACACTTATTCCCAGCATGAGCCTCCATCAATTTCAAACCTATTTTTACCTTTTCATCCAAGAAATCTGGGCATTCAGGGGCAAGTGAGAATATGTCCCTGAGTGACACCATTATCATAACCTCTCTGTGACCAGGGTTTATCTGGAATGTCACTGTCCTGTGTCAGAGCAAAATGTGTCAAGATTACCAGTGTGGGGCATTTTGAGCAAAGGGACTTGTGGCTATCTTCTCTGTTCCCATACCAGACTTTGGGACACATGTCTCCAGCACATTATTCCATCTGGGAAATCCAATTTTTCTTTACACAGGGCCTGATGGAAAGACCAAGTTCTTGGATTTTACCTTCCCATTTTCAGCCCTCACCAAAGATAACTCCTTTTGTTTTCATTATTCTTTCAATGATGCATGTTGTAGCTTTTCTTTTTACCTACAAAAATGTGGAATTGCATTCTCTTCACTTTTCCCTGAATTTGGGCGATACCTCAAGCCTCAGGCATCCACACACTATTGCTAGTCCTGTTGTGGATATCAATCTGTATAAATAAAATGCTGATTGGCCAGTAGCCAGGCAGGAAGTATGGGTGGGACAAGCAGAGAAGAGAATTCTGGGAACAGGAAGGTTGAGTCAGGAGACGCTGCCAGCCACCGCCATGAGTACCAACATGTAAGATACTGGCAAGCCACAAGCCATGTGGCAAGGTATAGATTTATAGAAATGGGTTAATTTAAGATATAAGAACAGTTAACAAGAAGCCTGAGCCATTAGGCCAAACAGTTTAAATAATAGAAGCATCTGTGTCTTTATTTTATAAGTGGGCTGTTGGATTGCCGGGGCTTGGCAGGACCCAAAGAGAAAACTCTACATAGTCCTTTCCAAAGGAGACCACTATTGCCCAGGATTTACCCACACCTTAAGACCACTCTGGTAGGAGGCCTAGGCACACATGCTCTCAGCTGTTTCTGAGGAACCACCCATAAAAACGCCGTGGAGACAGTCAGTGCCTGCCACTGGAAATCAACAGATGTGCCTTTAGGAAACTACAGAACTTTCTAAACATTTAAAAATGTTTAAAAGCCTGGCCATACCAATCTCTTCTGGAATGGCCTTAGGTTCCCCACTCTTTATCAGACATTGATAGATACTGATCTGGGTTAGGAAAAATTTGGGGGTACCAGGAAGAAGGAAGGACATACATGGTAAGGTATATTGCTTCAGAAAAACCTGGGAGCAAGTAGAATTACAAATGTAAAAATGACTATTTTATCAGCCCTGGATTGTGATAGGCAATAGCTCAGTTTCTGCTTTTGCTATTAGCTCCATTTCTGACCTTGGGTAAGTCTCAGCCCTAGGCCTACTTTTCCTCTTCAGTTATAGTGCCTGCTTTATATTAAATATATTTCTGCTGTGTGTTCTTATTCAAAAACAGAGACTAGAGTGTATCAATTCAAAGAACAATCAAGTTCTCTGGTGTAACCATTTTCAGGCCATTGTATAAATGTGTAAGTCTAATACAGTGTTCTTTGACAACGCAGTTTCAGAATATAGAATAATTTTCATATATTTCATTTTCTTAGGTTTGTTCAAGGAAAACAATTTTAGCATATGGGTATACTCCACAGTTGTGGACTCAAATTAGTGTTTTAAGAAAATAAGATATGCCTATGAAAACAAAAGCATTGTTTAGTTAAAAGAAGGCAGGGATGCACAATGATTGTTATCAGTTCCTCCCATGACTTGGGTTAACTGATTTCTAGACGTTCCCTGGAGTGTGGTGTAAACCAGAGCCACGGTGGTAGAGTGCCTGAAGGAGGCCATAAGCACACCACCACTGAAATGCTCACCATGAACAAACAGCTGTCCAACAACTAAGGCTGTGGCAGCTAACCTCCCCGGGAGTTTCATTATACCAGGAAGTACCAGAATTAGCAGAAACGGCCTGATAAACTCAGACCGAGGTCTGCAGATAAGCTTGCTTCTGGTGCTGACTTGTACTGCAGACTGGCATCTTTTCTTGTTCAGTGATCATCTTGTCCATCATTGAAGCCGTCATCATCATCGTGCTGATCTTCTTCAGGAGGCGGATCCTCGTGGCCATCACCCTGCTGAAGGAAGGAAGCAAGTAAGGAACTCAGCCAGTGCTCGTGGCAGATGTCAGGCCGTGTGTGTGTGTGTGTGTGTGTGTGTGTGTGTGTGTGTGTGTGTGCGCGCGCGCGCGCGTGCACGCGCGCGCACAGGGGTGTTTGTGAACATGTGTGTGTACATTAGTGTGGAGGCCAGAAGTTGAAATAGCTTCACTTTAGTTTTTGAGACAGAATGTCTCCTTGAATCTGGACCTCACTGCTTCAACTAGACTTCCTAGCTAGCAAGCTCCTGTGTTCTCCTGTCTCCGCCTCCTCGGCATTGGGATTGCAGGTGAATACCACCATGTCAGCTCTTGAGGTGGGTGTCAGGGAGCAAGCCCCTCACCGAGTCAGCCATCTTCCCTGTACTCCCCCACACCACCAGGGCATGTTAAGGAAGACATTGAAGAACATCAGATATTGCCACTTATTGGACAGGTCACGGTCATCTCTAACAAACCCTTTCTATCTCCCAAACCATAGTGCAACAAAGATAGAATCTATATAGCTGTGCACACACCCGTTTGAACATGTGTGTGTTAGGAGGACATAAGTGATAAAGTACTACATGGAGTTAGCTATACCATGGGCTACATTATTCTGTGGTGGTTCATGTGTTAATATTACTGATTGAGAGAATTTGCAGAACTCCGAATCACTGTAATTACCTGAGATCAACTGTGTGCTGTGCATTGTGTGCGTGTGATATGCTCTTCTAACGGACAAAGTGGTGATTCTTGAGTGCCTGACTATATATTCTGTATGTAAAACACACAATTCAGGCACACTTGATACCCAGGGCCACTCTCGTTTTAAAAATGTTACAAAATAAACCATCTTTCATAACATTCAATAATACCTATAGTTTCCAGACTATTCCAAAAGGTCACTTGAGAGAATCTATGCAGTCAGATTTTGAATGAGGAGCAGGAGAAACACTCCTGGGAAGCCAGAGACCCTCTGCTTAGAACACTAGAAACAAAGTTGTTAACCACCAAGGACTGGATTATTTTTAATTGTCGTTAAGGACTATTTTAACAAAATTGCCATATTATTATAATAATAGTGCCGCCCGAAGCCAGTGGTTTAAACAGCTAACAAGCTGTTGGTTAAACTTTCCCCTCTTACAATAAATGAGGCCCTATCATTATCCCCTTGAAACTACTGATTTTCTGAATTTATTTCTTAATGGTACATTATTGTGTAGTTCACTATAACTCAACTCACTTCTTACACCTTAAATGTGTGTGCACGTGTGTGGTATGAGTGCATGTGTGTGTGTGGTATGTGAGTGCACATGTGTGGAGTGAGTGTATATGTGTGTGACTGTGTGTTGTATGAGAGCGTGGGGGGGGTGAGTGTGTGTGGGATGGGAGTGTGTGACTGTATGTGGGATGTGTGTGTGTGTGTGTGTGTGTGTGTGTGTGTGTGTGGTGTGTGACTGTATGTGGGATGTGTGTGTGTGTGTGTGTGTGTGGTATGTGAGTGCACATGTGTGGAGTGAGTGTATATGTGTATGTCGTGTGTGACCGTGTGTTGTGTGAGAGCGTGTGGGGGGTGAGTGTGTGTGGTGTGTGACTGTATGTGGGGTGTGTGTGTGTGTGTGTGTGTGTGTGTGTGTGTGTGGTGTGGGAGGGTCAGCATCGCTGTGACAGGCTCATAGGCTGTGAAAGGGGAAGTAAGAGCTGGAATAAATGGGTCAGAGTTCATAGTAAACTTTTGGATTCTTAACAACTTAGATTCAGAGTGTGCAAGAAGGACAGAGGCAGAGCTCTGCAGCGAGACAGACCCGCAAAGGCGTGTGTGACGGTGCATTTGACATGGGGAGATTTCTTTGGTATTTCTCCTCGGCAATACCAAACAGGGATGAGTTCAATCTGGAGACACAGACTATAGCGTCTGTTGAAAAGCTGCTAGTGATGACTAGCTGGGGGCGCTTTGCAAACTGCCCCCTGGGAAACGTCCTTGCGGGCTGGTTAAAGGCTTTCTGTGTTGTGGGAGGTGATAACACAACCGTCTCTTCCCCAGGGCAGAGGAGCACGGTCTGTCCGACTTTGTTAAGATGGAGTGAGCCACACCCTAGGGGAGAGGCTCCCCACGCTGTGCCTACAGCAAAGGCCCACGCTGAGCTGGACGCAGCGCACAGATTGCTCACTCAGGTTTAACGGAAGGCACACAAGGCCTGCTCTCACTTTAGGAAGCTAAGAATCTAAGCGGAGGAAGGAATCACGGGACTGTGGTCCTTCAAAACCTGCTGGACAGTCAGCAGGGAGGGAACTGGAAGTCCTGTGCAGGAGGCAAACACAGCAGGGGAGACACCCCACTTGAATGAATGAATGAATGAATGAATGAATGAATGAATGAATGAATGCCAAAGCCAGCTCAGAACTTGCTCCATGATCACTGAAGAAAATTATCAGTGACTATTACTGCTATTACAGGAATCCACTCTAAGGCTTGCATCTAGCTCTTTTTTTTTTTTTTTTTTTTTTTTTTTCGAGACAGGGTTTCTCTGCGGAGCTTTGCGCCTTTCCTGGAACTCACTTGGTAGCCCAGGCTGACCTCGAACTCACAGAGATCTGCCTGGCTCTGCCTCCTGAGTGCTGGGATTAAAGGCGTGCGCTGCCCGGCCACATCTAGCTCTTAAATAACAAACATTTAAGGAAAAAGCACAGGTCTGATCCAGATTCCGTTTGAACATTAATTATTTGCTTCGTTTCAGAGCCATTGGTTACATCCCCAGCACGTTAGTCTACCCGATTTTAACTTTCTTCTTGCTGTCAATCTGCATTTCCTATTGGGCCGTGACAGCCATGTATCCTTTGGCAAAGGACTTCTGCTGTTATCTTTTTAAGTTGGTGCACAAAGTAATAGATTTCATTATGACATTTTCATATGCATACATGTATGCAATCTGTATACACACACACATATATATATACACATGATTGCACTTCCCTGAACCCCCCCCCCCAACAGATTTCTTTATCTCTAGGGCCCACCTTGTTGCTCAGGACCAGAGCTCCTGTCCAGGGTTTTTCATCCTCCTGAAGACAAGGAACAATGTAAAGAAGTAACTGGATTAGGCTCCAAGCCTTAAAATTTGTCAATCAAATTTAATGTCCCCCTAAAGGGGTCACAGAGATCTGTCTTTTGTGATGCATATTCTTGTCAATAACCTAAGAAGTGTCCGATATATCTCACCGGTTTTTCAGGGCCCTCTCGGTGCAGCTGGCCCATCATGCACCAGGATCAGCCTCCTAGGAGGATAGTTAAAGCATGGGAAGAAGATGTTTAAAGCTCATCTCTCCAGTCTGTAGATCATTTTCCTTGTCTGTTTATCTTCAATTTAACAGTAAATAGTTTCTCCTTAATCAAGTTTGTTCAGTTTCTTGGCTACATCAGGGGTACCAATATTCAAAGTTATGGTCCCAGAAGGGAAATGTAGATATGAAGATGAAATCTGTGACCCAGAGGTGAGTAAAAGAATTTCGCTACAGCGCATCATGAAGCTGATACAGGGGAAATCGGCACACAGAGAAAAGGGGGCCTCCTCAGGAAAGTATTGAATGCAGCAGAGCTTGCTTCTCTGTAGTAAACCCAAGAAGCTAGGGTGGCGACGAAAACACAAATAAATGTAAAAGTACAGTGGGAAGAGAGATCTCACACACAGTGAAAGTGAGCCCTTTCCAGAACTCTAAAGAATCCTGTCAGTTAATAGATCAGAGAAGTAACAACCAAAAGTAATGAAAAGAGACAGAATATCCAGTTGAGGACCACAAGGAAAGACAAGAACTACATTTAATACCATATTCTGTTATTTTCTTCTGAGTGCAGATTTTTCCTAAGACTAACATTCCCAAACTCTGCCCCGGGGCATCATGTAACTTCGCTTTCTATGGCGGAAGGAGTGTGTATCACAGTTACATCATGACCTTCCAGATCTACAACCTCTTTGCCTTTCTCTGGCTTATAAACTTTGTCCTTGCGCTGGGTCAGTGTACCCTCGCCGGTGCCTTCGCCTCCTATTACTGGGCCATGAGAAAACCCGAGGACATCCCCAAGTACCCGCTCTTCATCTCATTTGGACGAGCAGTACGGTAAGCCCACCACTAAACCCTGCGGCTCTTCTTCAGTTATAGTTTGCGCCCTGGTGTCCGTTCTTAGCTAGTGAATTCCCATGGCAAAGTACAAAAATCAAAAATAAAATTTGAGATTTGTCAATGCTCATTGCCTCTAGTTGCACAGCTTTGAAATCCCTGGCCCCAGTCAATGTCCTAAATCCCGTAGGTTACCAGAGATGAGAAGGGCTAGAGCTGGAGACCAAAGGAATTAACTTGTGTCCCACTGATCAGGCCAAGTCCTCTTTCAGGAGAGCATATTATGGATCATAGAGAAAAGACAGATAATGGTTTCAGACTTTCTGTAGAAACCTCTATGAATTTGAATAAGAGACCACAACAAGCCCTTCCTTTCTGCGGATCCCGTTTGAAACTGTTCAAGAGGCACCCTGTACATGCAGAGCAACACTTCACCTTCCATTCTGTTTTGTCTTCACCTAGATACCACACGGGTTCTCTAGCCTTTGGATCTTTGATCCTTGCATCAGTTCAGATGTTTAAAGTGATCGTAGAATACCTGGACAGGCGACTGAAAAGTAAGCTTGCAGACTTGATCACAGAGTTCTGTGATCACAGTGGGATGGGCGGGGGTGCAAGGTGACCTGGTGACTAGTGCGGATCAGGGTGGGGAGGAGAGAAGTGGTAGGGATTTGAATGTATTCTGAAACAACCACCTAGACTTGCTAAGGCCTGGGTACCGAGATGAGGGATGGTAATGGTGGGAAGGAGCATGTCTGGTGTCCTCATGGTTGATCTTGTGGAAGCCAGGAGAAGCAAACTTCAAAGAGGAACTGAGGAATTCTGTCTTAACATGTGAAGGAGCATGGTAGAAATGTCACATGTCCAGTTCCATGTATGCCAGGCTTAAGACAACTGTGAGCTGTGACATCACTCTTCATACACAGCACATGCGGTCTACAGACACACAGGTCTTGTTCACAGTGTGTCATTTCATACACATGTAATCTACAGACACACAGGCTCTGCTGATAGTGTGTCATTTCATACACAGCACATGTAATCTACAGACACACAGGCCCCGCTCATACTGTGTCATTTCATACACATGTAATCTACAGACACACAGGCCCCTCATACTGTGTCATTTCATACACATGTAATCTACAGACACACAGGCTCCGCTGATAGTGTGTCAGAAAAGATAATCAAGCAGGAAAAAGAGCTGGAGGGCTCACATTTTCTGACTTAAGATAAAATGACAGCATTGAAGCAGGATGGTTTGGCAATCGAGGGAACATATAGACCTGGGGTAGCGTGTGGATCCTATACATAAATTCTCCCATTTAATACTGTTTGTCAGCTTAGTGGTGATAGAAAAACTGGAGTGCCCAAATGTAGCTGCATGAAGTTGGACCTGTACTTTTAGCAAATACAAAATTAACCCAAAATGCATCAAAATCTAAACACAAGGGGAAATGCTATAATACTTTAAGAAAAAAAACATAAAAATGAAATCTTTATATCATTGGATTTGATGGCAATTTCTTGATTTCACACCAAAAGCATAAAGAAAGCAAAAGTATATTGGACTTCATGAAAATTAAAAACATCTGTGCATCAAAGGAACCCAGAGTCAAGAGATAACCCACACAGTAGAGGAAAATAGTTGCAGATAATATGCCAGAGAGTGGGCTCGTGTCCAGAACACACACAGAGCTCCTGTCACTCAGTAACAAACCATGAAAGCTCAAGGTAGCCCCAGGTGTTGAGAAGACCTTTCATATAGACAAGAACGCTCAACAAAGCCTGAGAAGTGTTATTATGCACGGACCTACAAACCAAACCACATTCTGACGCCACCTCACACCCCTTAGGATGGCCGTCAGCGCAACCCCTGCCAATGGGCTGTGAGTGGCGCTGTACAGAGGCTGGATCCTTCGTTACGAATGCTACATAGTATAGGCACCACGAGAACAGCTGCAGTCTGTAAAATGCTAAAAATAAAGTTTCATAGTAACCCAGAAAATGACTTCTACAGTGCTGCCCAGTATCCATGATAACAGCATTTACCATAGTTAAAGGGGATGAGCCACCCACGTGTCCACTAATCGTGGACAGGATAAGGAATGCATTACACACCTACAGTGAAATGTGAGTGTTACAGAAAGAAGCGAAGTGGTCAGTTCTGAAGGCATTATGCTAAGTGGAAGAAGCCAGATGAAAAAAGAATCCTCTTGGTATCATTACACTTAGGATTCCTAGAAAAGGCAGCCCTACCATCAAGAAAAATATGAGCTATGGGGAACAAATACGAGAGGAACTTAGAAGGGTGATTTTTGATTGGGCATTAATTTCTGTTTGATTTGATGAGAAATTCTGAAAATGGATAGTGAAATGATTTACAACATTGTAAATGTGCTAAGACCACCAAATAGTGCGCTGAAGAATGGCTAAAATGTCAGTTAGGTATACATCACAAAAAAAAATTAAACCTGTGTCCAGTGTTGTCATTCTGGGTCTGAAGGCTGAAAGTCACTAACGAACTTAAATACCCCTCCCACAGAGAAAGAGAACAGAGTTTCCAGGTTCCTGCAGGGCTGCCTACGGTGCTGTTTCTGGTGTTTGGAAAAGCTGGTGAAGTTTTTAAACAGAAATGCCTACATCATGGTAAGCAGTCTACTGTTTATTTAGGGTGCCCTGCTTTGCCCTGTTGACCCCACATCTACCCTAATGCCTGGAGAGCATTCCAGTATCTTGTGATTGAATGTGTTACTGTGATATGTGGGTGTGTGACTCCCACACGTGAATCAGGGCTACACTTTTCTTGAGATGTTATTACCTTTGATATCTCATTTAAGGAGAGATATTTGTGTTGAAATTCCCAAAGTATGCCAGAGGGCCAGAGAGATGGCTCTAAGGGCAAGGGTGTTTGCTGCCGCACCCGACAAGCTGAGCCAGCCCTCGGTCCCCGGGGTGGGACGAGAGAACCAAATCCTGAAAGTTCTTCTCTGACTTCCATAGGCAAGCTGTAGAGTGAGCACACACACACACACACACACACACACACACACACACACACACACACACACACACACACTGGCCCACATATACAGATAAATGTAATAAAACTTCAAAATGATAAAACTGAAAGTGCAGCAGATTGAAGTGGGGCTGTGTGTCTGACAATTCTATGTGAGGAAAGCTGTTGTCCCTGGCTCCCTCAGAGAAGGAACTGCTTTTCTAATAGAGGGATTTACATAAGTTTAAGGAAGGGATTAATCATTTTAATGAACCTGTGTTAAGGAAGAGTGAGTGGCGGCAACGCTTGGGCAAATCTCTGTCTTGTTTCCTGTGAGAATGTGGAAGCCTCTGAAGAGTTGCTTTGTTTACATAGTAGACAGAAAAAAAAAAAACAACTCTCAAAATGCAGAAGCTGCAAAATTACAATGCTTGCTTATCATCACAGTGAGGGAGGGGCTAGAGATGGGGTCATATAATCATGGATTGAAGATTCAATTAATTTGCCATCAGTGAGAGATAGTGCTGAACCTTTTAATCGGTAAATTCTCATAGTAGAAGGGACTGGCTTTCCTTAGGAGTAATTGTTTATGTAATGACATTATTCAACCCACTGAATAACTACTACAGTCAAATGTTTCAAAGATAGACTCCCTCATCTGAGACTTAAGGGAAAGGCCTGCCCCTCAGTGTTGATGACCCTGAATGTATGTGGGGTCGAGGACAGAGAACTCCTGGGCATCCCACAAACCCAAATGCTGGGAAGGAGTCAGGGTCGTCAGTGTAGAAGACGGCAGTGAGCTGGATTGTCCTGGATGTTATTTGTTTGTGCTACTAACAAGTGTGTCAATCATTATCTTCAGATTTCATTATATGGCAAAAACTTCTGTGATTCAACAAAGGATGCTTTCTATCTGCTCATGAGAAACATTTTGAAGTAAGTAATCAGGCTGAAAATGGCCATAGACAATCTGGTGAGACTTGGCATGACATCCTTTGCTTGTAGTTACCCGGGTTGCTGCTGGCCTTATCAGCCATGGGTGTTACCCTTTAGTTTGATAGATTTTAATCAACATTCATTTCTTTTCATATCTCAAAGCTATAGCTCCCTTCATCTACCTAGGTGGCTACATAATTTGTATTGTCCTTTCTGCTCAAGAAGTTATTCAGGCGACTTACATTAGCATCTCCTTGGTGCCCATTTTCTCCTCTCAAAATGGTTGGGAAATGGGTGCGCAGAATCAGAGAACAAATTCACCATACTCAAGATCCAGAGTGTCTGTTGTTCCCACCAAATGACAGTAAAGACCATTACTTAAATTCTTTGGTCAAATTAAGCAACCTTTATTTCCTGTCAGGGAGGGCTATCACCCTAAGGTGAAGTCTGAGAAACGTAGCAGCAAACACAGGACAAGGTGGGTTTATACAGTCAGAAAACTGCGGGGCTAGGGCTTCTCAAAGGGGGGGGGATTCCCAGACGGATTTTGGTTACATAGGAATTTAGCTGAACATTTCAAAATTATTTGGCAGAACATCTTATCAAATTCTAGAAACAGGTTAAAGCATGATCAACTGGAATTTTGCAGAAAACAGAAATGAGCTTGCTCTGACCTTACAACAAAATGGCTTCCATCCCTAAGATGGAGTCAAGCTGGTCCATCACCTTAGGAAGTAGAGAGAGAACCAGACATCTCCATTGTTCATCACCCCATGGTCCTACAATGTCCTCTTCTGTGGGCCTCATTAGAAGTAAGAACCTCTTGCCTGGCTTCCATACTCATTTCTTTCTTGCATTTAACAATTGCCAAATAAAATTTCACCAAATACATAGCAAACTGAACCCATGAGTCTCTACCTTATGCAGATTTCAAACACTGAGTGTGTTCAAACACTGAATTATACTTTCTTATTTCCCCTTGATGCTCAGAGTCGCAGTTACAGATGAAGTCACACACTTTGTATTACTCCTGGGAAAAATTCTAGTTTCTGGGATTGTCGGTGAGTATTGGTACCTACATGGACTCAAAGCTGTAAGGAGTTTGGAAACTGCTGTGCTGTAAAAATCTCGGTAACCTTTCTCAATGCATAACATCCATGTTTTGCTTTTTCAATGTAGGTGTCCTGGCCTTCCTACTCTTCACAGAGAGACTGCAAAGGATCATAGAAGGACCAACAACTTTAAATTACTACTGGGTACCTCTCCTGGTAAGAACTGGCGACTTAGTCACTTGGGGACACAGTAACAAAAACAACATAGGGTGAAGGCTTTGGCAACAGAAATGTGTTCCTCACAATCGGAAGGCTGGGAGATGCCAGCTGAGCAGAGGTTGGTTCCGCTGACAGACCAAGCCTCTGTGTAGAAGGGCACGATCTCTATATAAAGCTGTTACCATCGTAACCCCGTATGTCCCACAGCACTTCCCATTGCCTTTCTCTTCAGTTCTATCACATTGGGGACTGTAATGTAAGAACGTGGGGAGCAGTTCAGTCTACAGAAGCTCAGCATCAGTTATGTCGTGATTTATTAAGAGACAGGAGCACAAGAAAAGCAGAAGGAAGCAGACAGGAGCAGCAAGCGGTCTCCATCTGTGTCTCCCGCCTTTGGTGTGGAAAGGACTGCTCTGTGATAAGGCTGAGTGCAGGAGGTTTGCGGGGTGCGCTGCCATGAGTTACATTCACGAGGAAGTAAGGAGGGCTAGGCAGGGCCACAGGAGCCAGCTCACAATACACTTCCTGCTGTCTAAGACGAATTGCTAAACAGTCTATTAATAAAAACCCAGAGCCAGATATTTGGGTGGAACACTGAGAGATCAGAGGAATAGGACAAGCCACAGCCAACCTCACCTCACCGACACTCCAGTCTCCAAAGAGACCCGCTTCCTGTACACCCACGCCTATATGCCTTTCTGTTCTGCCATCTAATTTCCTCTCTCCATCCAGCTACATCACTTCCTCTTCCTGCCCAGCTCTGTCACTTCCTGTCTGTCTGTACAGGCCTCCAGATCTTTATGGTTAGTGCTGGGTTTAAAGGTATATACTACCACACCTGGCTCTGTTTCCAGTGTGACCTTGAACTCGCACAATATTGGGGGATATAATACATCACCACACTGCTGTGTCCCCAGATATAATGACAGGACCTTCTGGAAAAGAAGCGGGTCTTGTGAGTCATGTCAGCAACTGTTAGCCAGGAGCTGACCCCAGATGGGCTCTAACTTGGATGAAGTGGCTCCCTGAAAGCAGTGGATGTCTATGCAGAGAAGCGTCTGAGTCTTTTGTAGTCCACACTCCCAGTCACTGGGGATGAATGGGCAGACAACTAGGAGAGAGCTGAGTGAAGTCCTGCTGGATCTAGTCCCGTGACATGAATGCTTCTCTTTCCCAATGTCAGAGCTAAGGCACAGAGAGGCTGAGCAACTTTGAGGACCCAGGTAGCACATGCTCCTAACTCTTAGACTGTACTGCCTTGATGTGCAGGAACTCAAAGCCGAGATCCTTTAGGTAGGTACTAGAAGTATTGGTGGTCTTGTGAGCAAGTACATTTTTTTAAATCTCAGGATAGCATATTATCATAAAATAAAAAGTATCTATATTGCAGATGTCCCCAGTACAGAGTACTCCAACACTTCCTTATCTTGCCTTTTTTTACAGTTGCATTATTGTTCTGAGTGAAGTCAGCAATGTGCTGGTCCTCTTCTCTGTTCACAGACTGTCGTGATTGGATCTTACCTGGTTGCTCATGGATTCTTCAGTGTCTATTCAATGTGTGTTGAAACCATTTTCATATGCTTCTGTAAGTATACAGTGTGTATGTTTGTGGAAAACTCAAAGACGAGGAGGTAAAAATTCAGTGGCCTACCTGGCTTTATGGTTACCTAGCCTCAAATGCAAAGCAGCATTTATTTGGAAGGAGACATTACTTGTAGATGCTCTTTAGTTCTGCTTTGGGGGGATGAGAGAGAGAGAGAGAGAGAGAGAGAGAGAGAGAGAGAGAGAGAGAGAGAGAGAGAGAGAGAGGAGAGAGAGAGAGAGAGAGAGAGAGAGAGAGAGAGAGAGAGAGAGAGAGAGAGAGAGAGCTAGAGAACGATGATGGTGGTGGTATTGGTGATGGGGTGATGGGGGGTTGGTGATGATGATGGTGAGGGTGGTGGTTCTGGAGATTGAACCTGGGCCCTTGGCCATGCTAAGTAAGTACTCTAAGCTCTATCCCTACGTTGGCTGTAGAAATTCAATGAACACTCATATATATGGACTCTTGTGAAGTCAGGATGCAAAGGTTTTGAAGAGACGTGGGGTCAATGCAAACAGTGAAGCACGGTGCATAGACAAGCCTCTTAGGAACGTGCACAGAGATGCAGCATTAAAAGCCTTCCCTGGAGCTCTTGCCACCAGCACTATGCCCTGGAGGGCATACAACTTACATGTACCGAGCGGATGCTTTCTATTAGCCCCCACCTAAAACATCCCGTAAGATCTCAGCCTGGCCTTCCCTCCTTGTATCTCTAGCAAACCAGAAGGAGGTAGGGTCAGCACGTGAGAGAAAAGAGCCAAGTAGCCATGTGGCTGAGAGATGATCTCTCTGTCACATGGAGTCTCCAGAGAGGCAGGCAGAGGCTATTTCCTGAGAAAGTCCCTTGTGGAAGACTGGCAGCTTTATGGCAGGTCAGGAAGGAAGAATCTGGAAAATAGCATGATCTGAAGTTTTTCTAAGCATTTTAAAATCAATTTTCAATAAACAAAGAAATCTGAAAACTTTATGCACTAGAGAGCTTGTCTGGCTTCTGTGGAACTGGGGAGTGTAATCTTTGCCCAGGGCCTCTGTTTTATTTAAGAAAACAGGAAACAATCTGAAAAGATGGCCCTGCTGGTAAATTTACTTGCTAGCAAGCTTGGTGACCTGAGTGCAAGACCCACTGTCTTAGTCAGGGTTGATATCGCTGTGAAGAGACGCCATGACCATGGCAATTCTTATAAAAGAAAACTGGGGCTGGCTTACGGTTTCAGAGTTTTAGTTCATTGTCATCATGGTGGGAAGCATGACAGCATGCAGGCAGACATGGTGCTGGAGAGGAGCTGAGAGTCCTACATCTTGATCCACAGGCAGCAGAAGGAGACTGTGTCCCACACTGGGTGTAGAATGAGCAAATGAGACCTCAAAGCCCTCCCCACCAGAGACACACTTACTCCAACAAGGCCACACCTACTCCAACAAGGCCACACCTCCTGATAGTGCCACTCCCTACGGGCCAAGCGTTCAAACCTGTGAGTCTATGGGGACCATACCTATTTAAACCACCACACCCCTATGGAGAAGAGAACTGACTTCTTCAGGTTGTCTCCTCGCCTTCATGCATGAATCATAGCCCATGTGTACATGCACGTACACATAAATAAATGAACGTAATAAAAAATAAAAGTAAAAGAAAGAAAAGAAAAGGGAGCTGGACTGATGTACATACACTCTTGCAGAAGATTGGAGTTAGATTTTCAATGACTCCCAGCTCTCATGAAGGGTGAATTATAACCTCCTATAACTAGATCTCCAGGGAGACCAGACACCTCTGGCCTCTGGACACCTGCAGTCATGTGCACATACCTCCCATACACACACACACACTAATAAAATAACTTTAATGACTTCAGGACTGATGAAATGGGTCAGTCAGTAGCGTGCTTGCCACAGAAGCATGAAGATCTGAGTTCAGTCTCCAGAACCCGTGTAAAAAGTTGGGCATAGTGGTGAATGCTTGTAAGCCCAGCTCTGGAGAGGCAGAACAGTGGATCCCTGGAGCTTATGAGCCAGCCCAGCCTAACTGGCAATCCCCAGGCCTGTGAACATCATCTCAGAAAGGAAGGTTGGCAGCTCCTGAGGAATGATGCCTGAGGTTGACCTCCGGTTTCCATGTGAATGCATATGCATGCATATGTGACCACACATACATGTGAACCCACACAAATAAGTAATTAAGTAAAATAGTTTAGCTTTTAACCCCAGTGCTGTGGAGACTAAACAAGAGGATAGCCAACTCCAGGCCAGCCTGGGCTAACTAGCAAGACCTCATCTCAAAAGTAAAGACTTGAGCTGTGAAATTCAGTCTTCGTTTTACCTCTTCCATGGAGTTAGTGATGTGTGGCAGCTGGTTACTTTCTGAAATGAACAGTCACAGAGTTGAAAGGTGACGCTTTGGAGACCCCAGGAAGAGCTTCCTTATAACCGTGGTGATGAAGCTCCCTGGGCCAGTGTGACTATACAGGGGCTGTGCTTCCAGGTGGAGGCCAGTTCTCACCTTCTCCTCCACCAGCGTTGCATCTGTTGGCCTTATCTCTGACATGCTAACACTGGTTTCTCTGGTTTCTCCCTGTTCGACTCTCCAATTTGTAAAATTCTGGGTCCTTGCTCTGCTGTGGCTCCTGGCCTCTGCCCTGCCCTGGCTGCTGATACAGGTGAAGATCTGGAGAGAAATGACGGATCTGCAGAGAAACCTTACTTTGTAACCCCCAGCCTGCACAGGATTCTGACCAAGAAGCACCCGGTTTCCCAGAGACAGACAGAGTAGAAAGGCTCCACGCAGGGGTTTTGTGAATTAGGTTGATTGCAATGTGAAAACGTTGCTTTGGAGCAGTGTGCAGATTCCACGCTGTTTCTGAAAAGGTTGCAATTGGTACCATTTGAGGGGTCAGGCGTTTGATTGACAGTGGCCTAACTTACTTTATAGACTGTGGTCCCAACTGCAAAAACTTGTAGCTGACAATGTTTTAATAATTTTTATAACTTTGCTAGCCTTTCTTTTTTATAAGTGTATATTTGTAAAGGATATTCAGGCAATTTTTTACAACACTATAAATATGTAATCAATTAGCCATAAAAATATTGATTTGTAGTTGACCAGCATATGGTACTAAATTTGTAAATATGGTGCTATGGTTATAGGTACTGTTTAGGCTGGTGAACAGCTCTCTAAAACTGTGATTCAACTTGTAACCCTGGTTCCCTAGAAAGCATATGTCAAGTGGGCGAGTTAGTCCATGACAAGCATGCAGAGGTGCGGGTCTCACGGGTTCAGCAGCTAACATCACTACAGGTGAGGTGAACCTGAGGCCCAGTGGTCCGTCTGCTTCAGTGAAATGAGACCCATATTGGGGTCGAATCTAGGTTTGGAAAAATCGTTTTCATTCCTATGAACCTTTGGCCACCCCGAGAATATTCTGAACGGAGCAGAAATGGCTGCCTCGCTCATCTCTTGCCTTTTGCCTGAGTTTCCTGTTCCAGACATATAGAAGGCCTGTGGACTTCCCTTTTCGTGAGTACACATGTGTGTTTTGTGTGACTTCGTTATGCAGAAGGTCTGAGTTCAACTGTCAGTGAGGAAAGAAAGCAAGCCAGTCTGTTCAGATTTTACTCTAAGGAAATAGACCAGCGGCCTTCTATCAGGGTGTGTTTGTTTCAAACTGGAAATTCCACACCCCCCCCCCAGCCCCAGGGCTTAGAAAAGAAGCTGGTTTGTTGTGGTCATGTCTGAACCTCACATGATGCAGAAAAGTATGAACTGGGCCCATACACCTTGCCTGCTCTTCCCTGTGTGTGGAGGTGGACTACATGGCTGATTATAAAAGCCCCTCCAAAGAGCACAGGATCAACCAGTGCCCTTTTGGTTTTGACACTAACTCATGTCAGATTGTCTATATATTAATAATGGAATGTGTGGATATCAATATGGCCCTCACATTTGAGAGTCCGAAATATATCCTTGAGTTATAAGTTAATATAAACGCTGATTTATTTACTTACCGTGAAGTGTGTGAACCTAGGTTTAGAACGGTTTTATGAAGACTTCCTACATAGATCCAATTATTCCAGAAGGTTTTCTAAGTGTTGGTCCACATGACCGCCAGCCTCTGGTTCTGGGCTTACTCTGTTGAGATTATTTAGTCCTGGTGTCACTTGGCAAAGGGCCTTCCTCATTCCTTCCTTGATAAGGAGAGAAAAACGATCGCCTATCTTTTTCTTGAATTTTAGTAGTATTTGGTTTTCAACCATGCAAGGACCTCAACAAAGACCTCTAAGAATGTGACATCTACTACTGAGCCTGTAAGCCGCAGGAGCTTATGTCTGGGTGTGGGCCACCCTCTGGATCGTGATAAAATCCTTTAGTTGATTCAGCTACACACAAAAACTTGCTATAGATCAGATGTGAGAAATTAGCTGTCTTTTTGCTGTGTTATGGTGTATTCCCGCTCAGAAAAATAGTCTGTTTATTACTTCTGTAATTAAAATGTATAGAGTAAAAATGAATGTTGTTTTTGAGGAGAATTTTAGAAGCCATTTTCTTACACAGCAATTAAAGTTTTTAAAACACAGAGCAATATTTTCAGAACTGTCCATGGAAGGATTTGAGATTACACATAAAGACCACTTTGTCAAGGTTTTACAATCTAAATTGTCATTGGCAAAACAGAGACAATGTGGGAATGGAGATTGTAATTTAGGAAGTAAATTTAGGTGGGGAGTAAATGTTATTTCCTCAGTCATTCCATGGAAAGGCTTGAACTGTCGCCAGAACTGACCTGGGACACAGAATGAAATGATAACTTATCGATGTATTAACAAGGGCTGATTGTTTTTCTTAGCTGTTTACAATGATGCTGACTCGGAAGCGGTGTTGGGCGCTGCTGTGCAGCAGGTGGGCAGCAGGTGGCGATGTTGCTCCTCCCACCGCTCCGCTGCGCTGTTGACGCTCTGCCCTCCTCCCTCCTAGTGGAAGACCTAGACAGAAACGAAGGCTCTCGCGCAAGACCCCTCTTCACGACTCCGACTCTAATGAACCTCTTGCTGGAGCCGCCGGACAAGCATGCGAAGCACTAGGAGAGCCGGCTGGGCGACCTGCCGCCGGGTGACCTCCTGCTCCGCTGTGCCATCCAACGCTCCGTCCACAGTGCTCTGGCTGCGGACATTCGCAGCCAGGGCCTTGCTGCTTGCGTTCGCATCTTATACCAAAGCCCACACTGTAACCTGTGAAACCATCAGAAGTCGCAAGGGAATTGTTAATAACATGCAACATTTTTATGCTAAGATCTTTCGCTTTGTTTTTTGTTTTTGTTTTTTTCATAAAGTGGCTTGGATGTTTTGAAAAATATATTGAATACATTCATACTCTTTTTTTTAGTATTAACTTAATGAAGGACACATGATTTAAATCAATAGCTCCTAATATATTTTTTAAGACGACAACTGAAAGGCTTCTGCAGGGAAATTTGACCATTAAAGCAAGATAAACGTTTTTAAGGCCCCTTCCTCGCCATGTTTGACAGTCAACCAGCGGAGCGGACCTCCCGCCTCTGGTGTTGCCTGCCTAGGTAGAGAATGCTTCCAGTGAGAGCTGCCAGTCAGCCATCCAGCCCTTACCACTCACTTCTCTCCCAAGTGCCTTCCTGGCTGGTCAGTACTTCCCGGATCTTGTGGGCAAGTATACAGACCTTGTTCGAAGAAATTAACCCCTGCAATGTTGAGTGATGAAAAGTCTTCCCACGTTTTCAGTTCGTTTTGTTCTCTTTTTTCCCATCTTGCTCGCCAACTGGATGCCTCTGGTATTTCATTACTCTTGATAACCCTCACACCAGAGGAACACACTGTGTGACATGAACAATTCCCCTGTGCCTCGTGGACATTCACAGATGGGTGCCATGCGCACGCAAAACAACCCGAGACTTGTTGGATTTGTCTGTTTTTACTAAGAGAAGTTTTCAAGTGTAATCTTTTCTGTAGTTGTTCCTTAGAAACACAGTAGGTCTGCATCTAGGCATCCAGTGTCTTACCCGTACCCGAAAGGGCAGCTTGTGGGAGTTACACAGGGAAACTTCCCCCTCAGAGGGTGACAACAGGTGCGCCCTGTGCTGATCAGCTCCCTGACACATGACTCTTCCGTGAGAGCATGTTCTGTACATGTCTTTCTACTGGCTTTTTATATGAAACAACCTGTTTACCTGTCGATTTTTTATTGTGCCAATAGAAACAGGAACTGTTTTTTATTCCGTTTTAAATAATTTTATGAAGATTGCTAAGTTTTAGGAGAGCTGACTCAGTTTACCAAGTCAGAATTACAGCAAGTCAACCACATGGTGGAGATTCGTGAGTCAATCAATAATAATTCAATATTGTTTATCAATGATCTGTTTGTTGGAAGGTAACTTTAGATACTTTTATACCAAAAAGTTCCCACTAGCGCCTTGCGGTGTGGGCTCACCCCCGTCCCGCCCCACGCCTGGTGGTTTGGGCTCTCCCGAGCCCATGGCGGCGTGGGTTATGAATCACTGTGTCTCTGCTATGCAGGAACACTCAAAGTGTATGGTTTAAATAATTTTGATAGCTAAAATGCTTAATATTTAATGGAATTTGTTGTTGCTCATTGTATATTTGTTTTTTTCCTTCTAATAAAAATTTCGATAACAGATGAAAAGGCTGTACTTTGACTTCTTTAAGATAGAAAGGAGCTTTTGTACATGTGTGTGTGTGTGTGTGTGTGTGTGTGTGTGTGTGTGTGTGTGTGTGTGGTTGCACATGAGTGCATTTTTTTATGAAGAACAGAAGACGAGTTTGGGTATCATTCTTCCTCAGGCACCATTAACATTGGGTCATTTTGTTTTGTTTTGGTTGGAAGTTTTTTATATTATTAATTACTTATTTATTCATTGGAGAGATTGTGGGGTTTGGGAAGGGCCTTTCATTGGCCTGAGGATTGTAGATTAGGCTGTGCTGGATCTTCCTCTCTCTGTCTCCTCAGTGCTGGGATTACAAACAAGCGCCACCCACCTGGTTGTGACTTTGGTCTTACTTTTAACTTCTGGAGACTTAATTCCCACTCAAGCAGCAGGCGCTGCTCTGAGCTGTCTCCCCCAACCAGCTTAGGTTTAGACCCACCATACAGCAGTACCATCTTCTCTGTACCAAGCATTAAGGTCTTCAGTATCTTATATGAGTAAATCAGTCTAGGAAAGAGAGTAAAGAGTGGATTGTGGAGAAATGTGACCACCAGGCAATGACCTAAGCAGTCATTTGGTCCTTGTTTTAATTTGACACAGCCTGCCACTGCCTCACTTGGTCTCATCAAGACACACAGGGAGGAATTATCATTTCCATGGTGAGGATAAATATACAGAACAACAGAGAGTGGATATTTACAGCAGTTTTCTGAAGCAAGAGTAAATGTACCTAGTGCTGGTCTGTTCTGAGCTGAAACAGCATCATTTTATGGGTTCAATTATGTGATAAATCTTCAAAATTAATTTCCTTTTAAAATTTAATGGGTTTCTTCCAAGGATAGTTTAAAACACTCCTCTTACCTTTTCAACACTCTTTTAAAAATGTTATAAATCTAGTAAGATATTTGTTGACATAGGTGGTTTTTGTTTGTTTGTTTGTTTGAAATAAAAGCTTAGGCTGGGTTTTCAGAAGAAATCTAAGTTTGGGTTCAGTACTAGTAACTCCTATTTTTAGTTGATAAAACATTGATATTTGCAAATAAATTGTATGAATTTGGTCTGTGGTTGATTTGGCTTTTCCACCTGTCTAAAAAGTTTAAGAGTTTATCCATATAGTAAAGTCACACAATGGAAAGTTCTGGAATCATCTGGGATAACATGACTCACTTACCTGGTGGTAGGCAATGGCTCTGGGCAGCAGTCCTTTTTCCCCTTAGCCCATGGCCGGCCAGCCCTCCTTGCACTGTCTTCTTTTGCTCTTATAATGGAGCCTGAGGTGGTTTAAAAGAAAATGGCCCACAGGGAGTGGCACTGTTAGGAGGTGTGGCCTTATTGGAGGAAGTGTGTCACTGTGGGGGCGGGCTTTGCGGTCTCTCTTGCTCAAGCTTCCCGAAGTGTGACAGTTGACTTCCTGTTGCCTACAAGATGTAGGACACTCAGTTATTTCTCCAGTACCATGCCTGCCTGCATGCTGCCATACTCCCTACGGTGATGATAATAGACAGAACCTCTGAACTGTAAGCAAGCCACCCCAATTAAATGTTTTCTTTATAAGCATTGCCGTGGTCATCCTGTCTCTTCACAGCAATCATAACCCTCACTAAGGCTGAGCCTCAGGAAATTACTCTTAAATTCTACCCAGGTGGAGTAATTGTCTGCATTATTATTATCTGGTTCTGGGTTGAGGAGCATTCTTTACAGCTCAGTCTTGCTTGGAATAAGATATGGGGACAGAATTGAACCAAAATCATTACTGCAGTCTGCTATACCTTAACCTGTTTCCCAGTGTCTTGAAAATATTATCCCTACATGTTTGTACCTTTCAAATATGGCTATAGGGTTACAATAATACAATGTAATAAGCCATTAATTAAAATATACGATCAATATCTCAGATGCATTGAAATCCACAGTTTTCTGTCTTACAATCTAATTTTCATTATGCTGATTAGGTTAGGAAAAGAATTATATATAAAATATATCAGGAATAAATTATTTTTTCAAAAATTATTTCCCATGTATGTTTTTAATTTTGGAGCTAAAATGGAGATTGCAGACTTGTCTCTTAGGATCCAGCTGAGCTCCTGGAGAACCTCAATGAATCACCAGCACCATTGAGACAAACGCTAATCCATTCAGTGCAAGTTAGTTACACGGCCTGATATTGGGTATCTGGATAGAGTCACAGATAAATGGCCTTCTTACAAGTTACCAGGCCAATGTGAGGCGTCCCCCTTCCCCACTGACAACTTCCCAGTTGCTTAGACAGAAAGGCAGTCAAGGCAGCTGAGAACCTGGCAGTATCTTCCATCACGGTTTCCCTACAGGGTGAATGCGGGCTTTTTCTGACACATTTACGAGCAGCCAATTAGATTTTATGGGTTGAGGTCAGCAAATTCTTTAAGTTTAACTCTGGCTCTTTTTTCTTATATACCTAGTGCATGAATCATAATAATTTAAACACGTGAGGAAATTGGGAAAAGCCCTTGCTGTTCTGGCAAGGAGGCCCAGCGGGGGCGGGGGGTGGGGCTGGGGTGGCACTTGCAGCTCCAGCCTGGAGACATGAGTGTGATCCCTGGAACCCATTAGAAGTGGAGGGAGATAACAGACTTTACAAAGTCTCTATATATGTGTGTCTCTGTGTCTCCCCCCCACACACACACACATGCACACATACAGACACCATGCCATGAGCACCTGCACATGCTCATCACATACACATGCACATACCGTACACATGTACATTAGACACACATATGATAAAAATAAGATTAATTTTAAACATTTCTGGTTCTCCTTCGTCTTCTGGCCCCTTGCTGTCAAACAGTGCAGTGTGCCAAAGGTGAGGGGGGCTTACCACAGAGAACGCTGTTTGTCCGCTGTGCATGAACGAATGTGGAGTCTGGGCTGCTTCATTGTTGAAATAATCCTGGGGTTGCCGTGTGCCACGTTCCCCCACCCTGAAGACTGTCCTACCGAGTGAGCGTGTGCACAGAAAAGAACACGGTGAGACGCTGGGCAGAGCGCTGGGATCCAAGTGGGGAACAGAATCCCTAAGACACACCAAGAAATCTCCAGAGACCACAGAGGGCAATAACTCGGGCATCAGCTGCCTTCTGAGTGTGACTCGTGGGCCTGTTGAAAAGGCGGCTCACCAAATCAGAAGTCAGTAATTAAACAAGCGAAAATAGTCTTCAGACACCTAATGAACAGCACACAGCAGACTGTGGTACAATACAGCTAATCGCTTAGATGTATTTAGCCCAAATAAATAACATAAGAGAGTCATGTTCCAATCTGGTTCGTGGCTAAGGATTTTAAAAAGTCTGCCTCCCCCCTACAGAGCCCAAGATTGGCTGCCATGCTGGGTGTTCTCTCTGTGGTCTACACCAAGAGATGCCCTTTCAGCTTTTCCCACTCTCTGCAACCAGCCTCTTCCTCTCTTGCTCCCTCGCCTGTTAGGAATTAAGAGATCATTTCACCTTCAGAAGGAAATGGAGGTGGGAGAAGAAAAGGAAGAGACACAGTGAGGAGCTCGGATGGCACTTGGGAGTCCCGTGTCCCACTTGCAGGCCTGGACGACAGGAGAGTGCCTAGAATGGCATGTGGCGGCTTGAGGGTAACAAGCTGGAGTCAAAGCAGATGAGCCCCCACCCCAGTGTCAGCCAGGACTGTGGGGCCAGGCAAGGTGGATAGCTGCTCAGACCTTCTCCCTGAGCTGAGCTGTGCCCATTCCTAAAGGCCTGGTGGGGGTTCGGCCCATCCACACTGGTCCTGTGCAGTAGGTTTGCATGGCTGAGGGCATCGCAAAGGTGGAGCCCCTCCCGCCATCACCCCTATGCCCAGCCCAGAGAGATGAGCGGGCTACGCCCCACCTCCCTCCAGAGCGTCATTCAGAGCCAGCAGAATTCTTTAGCTGAGCTGGAATTCTTGACCGCTGAGGACAAACTCCACTGAGCGGGCAAGGGCAACCTCACTGGGTTTTCAGCCGCCATCTCCATACCTTTCCTCTTCATTTTAACTTCCGGCATTAAGCCAGCTTGGCAAAGCCGGGAACTAGACGGCATTTGGATGGCCCCTGACCATTTGCTCGTTCCCTGCATAACACTGAATCCTAAATAGCATCTAAAGATAATGCTGTGTAAGTGGATGATTGCAGCCTTGAAAACTGAGGCCGTCCATCTGCACTTCATACTTCTGGGGTGGTTTCTCTCTGCAGACTCTGAGGAGTCTGCTTAGGCCAATGGCAACCTTCCTTTATCCTGACCCACTGAAGAAGCCCGTGCTAGAAAGAGGTTGCATGACCAGGACCAACAGCTCCAGCCTCACGGGTAGGCTCTTATTTCTCTGAGAGTGAATGAGACGGTTTTGCCAGTAGAGAAGAATCCACACCTTGAAAGCAATGTTCTTTTCTTTTGGGTGGGTCCTACATTTAGGTTTCAGTAGCTGTGGTGTGTGTGTGTGAGGGTGGGGGGAGGAGAGAGAGAGAGAGAGAGAGAGAGAGAGAGAGAGAGAGAGAGAGAGAGAGAGAGAGAGAGAGAGAGAGAGAGAATTATACCATGGTAATAACTATAGTATTTATTTCAACTCTCCATGTAAACTGCTGAACAGACAAATTATTTTGCCCTCTGTCACCCTAATCCTCAAATATCATAGTGTTTTCCAGAAGGTGAATATCCTAGCTAGTTTATGTCACCTTGACACAAGCTAGTCATCAGAGAGGAGGGAGCCTCAGCTGAGAAAATGCCTCCATAAGAGGCAGCCTGTGGGGCATTTTCTTAATTAGTGATTGATGGGAGAAGGCCTAACCCACTGTGAGTGGGGCCACCCCTGGGCTGTTGGGCCTGGGTTCTGTAAGAAAGCAGGCTGAGCAGGCCGGTAAGCAGCTCCCCTCCACGGCCTCTGCATCAGCTCCTGCCTCCAGGCTCCTTCCCTGTTTGAGTTCCTGTCCTGACTTTTTTCAGTGATGGACAGTAAAGTATAAGCCAAACAATAAACCTTGTCCTTCCCGAGTTGCTTTGGCCATGGTGTTTCATTAGAGCAACAGGAACCCTAACTAAGCCAGTGAGGTCAAAAGGAATAAAAGATCAAATTCAAATGAAACCAAATCAAAGGAGGAAAGTAAGAGACTCTGTGAATGACACAGCGTGCTCCTTCCTGTGCTCTGATGGGGGTCAGGGTGGGTTTGGGTTTTGGTTTTGATTTTCATTTTGTTTTTCAGTACTAGGCATAGGATAAAAAGGAGAGATTATCTGGGTATAGAATATGTTTTACAGTTCATACAAAAATTAGATATTTAGATGAAAAAACAAAAAGAAAGTCAGACCCAAAATATGCCAAGTGTAAGTAAAGTGTATTTTGGTATCTTCTTAATTATGCCATTTTTCATAAATTTTTAAATTTAACAATTTTAAAAAACAAAATGCTGGGACCTCTATCCTATTAGAAACCTCTTTTTATCTGGATGTGATGGCGCACGCCAGTAGGGTTTGCTGAAGGAGGAGGAGTCAGGAGGATCGTGAGTTCAAGGCCAACCTGGGCTGCACTGTTTTGTTTTTGTTTTTGTTTTTTTTAAGAAAAACCTCTTTTATATGTAATTTTGATTTGCAACTCACAGAACTTTCTGATTCTCATTGCCTTTGCATGTGTTCAGCCCAGTGTAGAACCTGCCCCTGAACCAGCTTCCCCAGGGTGAGCTCTGGGAAATACCTACAAATGGTACCTGGTGAATCTTTTGGTTTATTTATTTTAATTTCTTAAGTGCATTTGTGTTTTGCCTGCATGTATGTCTGTATGAGGGTGTTGGGTCCCCTAGAACAGGAGTTACAGGCAGTTGTGAGCTGCCTTGTGAGCTGGGAATTGAACCCACATTCTCTGGAAGAGCAGCCAGTGATTTTAACTGCTGAGCCATCCCTCCAGCTCCGGTACCCAGTGAATCTTAAAAGCTGAAAACAAACCACACATAGGAGGCCCTTGTTGGGCCTTGATCTCTCTGCACTCTGTGCCTACAGCCCTTGCCTGAGTGTGCAAAGTGTGTAAGCATGTTTTAGGATGAGCAGCACACACTACAGTACCTCACTGACTTATGCATGACTAATATCTGAGAAGTACTATGAGCTATCTTTCCATCTCTCAATAAGAAGCAGTTAGCCAGATGCCAAAATCACCTTGGTATTGAGAGCAGATGGACGGGGAGAGCTCATGCCTGGCGTGTCTGGGTCTCTGGTTCAGTGCTTTCCTTTGTCCTCTTTATAGCAAACCATTGAACGTGGTTATCAGGTTTGCAGCAGAGCAGTACTGGAGGAAAAATCTTACCGACAGTCTTCAGAGGGGAAGCTCAGTGTTCGCTGTCATTCACTCTCTGCTCAGCCTTACAAAGCATCCGGGCTGATTTCATTCAATCCTCCTCGGGAGGCTGCAGCTCCTGCCAGCCCTGCCCAGTCAGTCCCCAGTGAAGAAGCACGATTGCATGGAACTGCTTCAAAAATCCACCTGGGCTTGACCACTGTGTAGCAGGAATCTTAACAGTTCTTATTAATAAAATCAAACCTGAGACCAGGTATTGGGGTGAACACTGGAAGATCAGAGAAGCAGAACAAGCCACAGCCAACCTCACCTGGCCAACTTCTCAGCTGGTCCTGTTTCCTCAGACTGGAAGCTTCTGAGTCCTCATCCAAATGGATCTCAGCTGAACTGTGCTGCTCAAAAGCCTAAAAGCTTAACCAGCCAAATGCTTCTAGTTTCTGGTCCTCATGCCTTATATACCTTTCTGCTTTCTACCACCACTCCCTGGGATTAAAGGCTTGCTTTCTGGGATTAAAGGCGTGAATCACCATGCTTGGCTATATCCTTGAACACATGGATTTCTGCCTCTGGAATGCTAGGATTAAAGGTGTGTGCTATCACTGCCTATCCTAAGTATATAGTGGCTTTTCTGTTCTCTGACCTCAGGTAAGTTTATTGGGGTACACAATATTTTGGGGAACACAATACCACCACACCACTGGGTGACCAGATATCTATGAGGCTTGCTTGTCAGGGTCCCTCCTGCAAACCCACAGGACCGTATGCAAATGCATGTTAATAGGCCCAGCCCTAGGCCTCCCTTCATGTGGAAAACACCCACCATGATAGTAATGGAGCCCTTCCTCAATGGTCTTCAGCATGGAAGATGTCGACCCATGTCGTCTCTCCGTCGCCTCTTCTTTAGAACGATCATTACAAGAGCGCAGTTACTGTCTGCAGCACCTACCCATCCACCCCCAAGACTGTTCCTTCCACGAGAACACAGGCTGTAATGCAAGGGCTTGGGTCAGGATGGGAGGTAAATGACGTCGAGGAGAGGGTGGAGCCAGCCTACTTAGGATGCTGTCCAACGCGACTGGGCGACTGGGCGTGCTTGTTTTGAAGAAAATGCCCCCTAAAAGGAGTGGCATTATTAGGAGGTGTGGCCTTGTTGGAGGAAGTGTGTCACTGTGGAGGCAGGCTTTGAAGTCTCACATTTGATCAAGTCATGCCCAGTGTTTCAGATCACTTCCTGTTGCCTAGGAGTCAAGATGTGAGGACTCTCAGCTCCTTCTCTAGCACCATGTCTGCCTGCACGCCACCATGCCCCACCATGATGATAATGGACTAAACCTCTGAATTGTAAGTGATCCACCCCAACTAACTTTTTTTTTTTTTTTAGAGTTTCCATGGTCATGGTGTCTCTTCACAGCAATAGAACCCCTCAGACAGAAGGTGGTACCAGGACCTGGGTATTGCTGTGATAGGCCTGACCATGCTTTTGTTTAGAGGAATTTGGACTTTGGGAGTTTGGGGTAGGAGAGGAGTGGGATGCTTTAAGCGCTGCTTTGTGGGCCGTTCCAGTAACAGCATGGAAAACAGCGGTGCTGAGAGTGATCTGATGAAGTATGGGCCTGGCTCAGGAGGTCTCATGGGAGAAGAATTTTAGAATGTTGTCTAGGAATCACTCTTGTGGTATTTTGGTGAAGAATGTGGCTGCTTTTTGTCCTTTTCTGAAAAGTTTGCCTGAGGCTAAAGTGAAAGGTTTTAGATTAATTCTCTTGGCAGAAGAAATCTCAAAACAGCTTAGCCTAGACTGTGTGGTTACTAGTGTTAACTCTAATTATATACCTAATGAGGGTTTATAACGAAAAGGAGCCAGCAGAGCGAGGAAAAGTACCTGAGGAGAAAGGAGCACCAGGAAGTGGAATGGAGCTGAGTCCTGGGTTCCCCCATCCCACCATGGCAAGCATACCCCTGGCTTTCTCTTCCCCTGAAGAAAGACTTGGTGGTGAAGTTCCGTTTACATACTTGCTGTGTACTCTGGGACTAATCGTGCCATCTCTCTGAGCCTCAGCGTTCCCATCTGTAAGTTCCGATAACTGCTTCTTGGCACTGGGAATCTTAATGTCTGTGGCATTTAAGGCACCAAACACACAGTACAGTGACAGGTGAGAAGAGAGAGCGCAGGTAGATTATTGCAAGTGCATTAAAGTGAACACATATGGAGATGTGAATTAGATATAAGCCATGTAGACATGTTTGGAGATGTGAATTAGCCATAGCCATGTGGACATGTATGGAGATGCAAATTGGCCATAGCCATGTGGACATGTCTGGAGATGCAAATTAACCATAGCCATGTGGACATGTATGGAGATGTGAATTAACCATAGCCATGTGGACAGCCGCTCTTCTTTCCCAGTCCAGTGAAAGGTAGTCTCAGAAGACTAAATCTGAGGGCTCCTCTGTGAGTTGGGCTCAATTTCTTCACTGGCAAAGACAGAGGGAAAGGACCTTCAAGTTATAAAACTCAACAATTCTCAAATTATAGGAAGAAATGTGTAGGAATCCCACGTCCAATGGTTTTAAGAATGTAGTTTGCTAGGAGAGGCAAAGCTCATGGTCATCAACAAACTTTTAGGGCCCAGGACATTACTTTCTGATTCAGGAGACCCAGGGTCTTCCTCCTTATTTTTCTTAGAGGTTACAGTTGTACCCATGATCGTGGGTTCCTAAGAATCACTTGTGAGTGGGTAGGGGTGAGCCTCAAGTCCCCGTGTCCTCTACACCTCCCCAAGGTGATGCATGTCATCTTCAGACAGACAGGAGGGCCAGCACCATGGGCCTCCTGAATATAACCACACAGTGGACTAGGCTCAGGGTGCTGCTGACTCTTGACTCTAGCTCAGGCAGGAGCCATAGTCCCCTCAGTGAGAGCCTCAGCGTCCACCCCAGCAGCCCTCATTAGAGGGTATGGACCTTCATCATGCTGTCCTTACACTTTGAGTCCTGCCACAGCCTTCATCTGAGACTGGTACAGAGGCAGCAGCTTAATGTTGGGATGATGAGCCCCCAAGATGGCTCAGCAGGTAATGGTGCTTGCTACCAAGACTCATGGCTTGAGTCTGATCCTAGGACCCACAAAGGGGGAGTAAAGAACTGAATTCTGCAAGTTGTCCTCTGACCTCCACACACAGATGACAGATGATAGAAAGATTAGATAGATAGATAGATAGATAGATAGATAGATAGATAGATAGATAGATGATAGGCAGATAGATAGAAGATAGATAGATAGATAGATAGATAGATAGATAGATAGATAGATAGATAGATGATAGATGATAGGCAGATAGATAGATAGATAGATAGATAGATAGATAGATAGATAGATAGATAGATGATAGATAGATGATAGATGGATGGATGGATAGATAGATAGATAGATAGATAGATAGATAGATAGATAGATAGATAGATGATAGTTAGTTAAAAATGAAAAAGTTGAAGCTATGTCTTTAAAGTCCAGGGTAGCCTCAATATGGACAGCAGAACAGTCCTGTGCTATGTAAAAATATCCAGGCACTTTGGGATATTCATGCTCTCCGACACCCTGAGTTTGAATACGTAAGTTTCTTCTGTTGTCCTGAACAATACTTCTTTCCCTGAAGCATCCCCTCAAAGCTCTTTGTCTGACTGCAAAGGTGGAAGACGCAGAAAAATAACTTACAAAGCAAGATATGAAACTTCCAAACAGGCATCGGGAAGAAGGAATGTCGGGTATAGAAACTTTCTGTGGATTGCAGTCTCTGCCTCCTGTCATTAAGGAGTTACAAGATTATGAGTAACTCAAATGTATAGCCAGATAACTGTCCCCAGTACCCGAATAACCAGTCAGAGGCTTAATATTAATTACAAACCGTATGGCCTATGGCAGGCTTCTTGCTAACTAGGTCTTTCATCTTAAATCAATCCATTTCTATTAATCTATGTATTGCCACGTGGCCATGGCATTACCGGTCTGCTGGCATGTTGCTCCTTGGGCGGTGGGCTGGCATCTGCCTGGACTCTACCCTTCTTTTTTCCTGTATTCAGTTTGGCTTTCCCACTAAGCTATGTTCTGCCCTGCCATAGACCAAAGTGGCTTTATTCATCAACCAGGGAGAGCAGCACATATTCACAGCATACAGAAGGACATCCCACAGCACAGGCCGAAGGAATGAGGTGGCATTTCCAGCAAGGAACAGATTTGAGAAGACACGAGGACAGGAAATGGAAAGCACATCCTGAAAGTCCAAGTGAGAGCACGCAGGCTGGTTAGACAGACTGATGGAGGCTGAGGGCTGTGGGGATCCACTGAAGCACAGGATGGGGGTCTAGGGTGCAGGTCCTTGGGTGACCACAGAATTATGTGAGCTATTCTATTTTCACATGGAAGGGTAGTAGAGAAGCTTAAGGTGTACATACCAACACTTAGGAATGATACCCTGAAATCAGATTAAAAGAAGAAATACCTGGATTCCAGGGCTCTCATTAAAATATTATGTTTTGTTCTTTGAAGTGTGGGGATATCTTAAAAATAGGAGGCCATGGTCTGCTCAGACCCCCAAATGCAAGTCTGTGCTTGAGCAGAATCCCAGGTAATTCTGTCACACATTCAAGCTTCAGCACCAGTCAACGGAGAACTGAGGGGAGAGGGACAGTGGGGACTGACCCCGCCCCCCAGAGCTGTCAGACAAGGTGGAAAGGAGTGGTGTGGAACGGGCGGTGTGCTGAGGACATGTAAGGCATCCAGGGCTGTGAGGTGGGGGACGGGAACAGAGGGGTGGTTCTCAAGGACCCCAGGAGGAAAGGGTGAAGGGCTTACGGGAAGACAAGAAAGGAAATCCTTTGCTTTCACATAGAGTCACAAGGGCCAATAGGAGGAGGATTCAACCACAGATGTCTAAAACTCACTTGGAGAAGTATATAAGATCAAAAAGTTCTCTTGCATGTTATGTCAGCAATGAAGGTATCCAAAGGAAAAAGAAAAGAAATTACCCAAAATGTAACAGAGTACCAAATGTAACCAGCACTGACGTCATCTAGTCCAACCTTCTCCTGTAAGAGGAGGAGTACTGGTTCTGACAGGGGGAAGTGACTTTGACGGGAAGCTCAGTCAGGAAGTAGGTTCCATGTTGCCCAGTTACCAGCTTAGAGTCTACGGCATCTTACTGGTACCCGAGAGAATTATCTGCCTCAGGATGCCAGGGTGTTTGAAGAGATGGTTAGAAGCCACGAACAAATAAAAAAAGTCACAAAGATAACACTGGTAATTTCACAAACCAATCTCTTTGCAAGGTGCACACACCATGGTCCTGTTTCACAGTTCTCTCGAACACCACATGCATTTAGAGACCTTCTGGTCTTGCACTGAGGTCTTTTCTACTGATCATCTTGTTTGTCTTCTCACTTTCATGATTAAGACAGGGTCTTGCTATGTAGTCCAGGCTGGTTTCAAATTCTCAGTCCTGCTGCTTCTGCTCCTGGCTGCTGAGATGACCGACCTGCACCAGCATGCCTGAGTGCCATGCCATCTCCTTCATGCCCTTTGCATCTTGGCACATTTCCCTCAGGGAAGGCAGGAAAGGACACTGCTGCTGCTGTTTCCTAAGGACAAAATCTTTGCAAGTAAATTCCCTTGATCAGCTTTGCAGCTGAGATTTCTGTCCAATGGAGTCGAGGCCAAGGCACGGCTGTGCCCGGCTCCCTGTCTTCATGCTGAGTGCCACCTGCACACCCTACTCACCCTACTCACACTTCCTGGTGAAATACGCTCCAGCTGTCTTTCTCTTGGAAGGTGCTGGCACACACCCTCCAAAATAACTCCTCCCGGCTGGAGACAGCAAGCCAAGGGTGGGGAGTAGAGGCAGGGCTGCCTTAAGGGGACTTGTGTATGGGGACCTGCGTTAATGGTCTTGTGGGTTGCCTTGATTTTCCACACATCTGACCAAGTCAATTTCCTGTCTTGGACCCCTTTCCAAACTTTCTCAAATCCCAAGTTTTCTGCTCTTCAATCTTGGCTTGACTCAGTGGGTGATGGATTTTAATTTTTCTGCTTAAAAGGTACCAAGTGTTTGCCTTTGGGAAGGAGTCCAGAGCAGTGTCAAGAGAGAGACATAAAGTTTAATTTTTTCCAAATGATAAAATTGAGTCAATTTTTTTCTTCTCCACCCTCTCTTTTCTTCTTTAATTTATTAAAACTTTAAACACACTTAACAAAATCATCATTTTAACCATACGAGTTATGATGTTTAACAAATATAACTACTGCCATAAATAATTCTCGTAATTCCTTTGAACAAAACATTAAATAAGCTTGTTAACACTTCCACTAACATAGAACTGTTATTAGCCCAAGAATTGGTTGATTTTTTTTCTGCCCAGAAAGGATTGTGTTACTCATTGAGACATTTTAAACATTGTAATATTCTGTTTATACCTAAGAGAAACTTCCAGTTCCTGAATACACAGATATAAATAAGCAAGATCAACATTTCTATGGTCTAATACAATTGACCCTACCAAGTACACCTTTAATTTCTTCCCCACTTTGGTCTGGGTATGTTTGGATGGTTTGTTTTAAAGAATCTTGATTTTATTAGTGCCTTTGAGTAGTTATTTATTTAAAATGAAATACAAGATATTTGTTTTAGATACTGCATTTACATTCCATCACGCAGCAGGCAACCTTGTGGAAACAAAAGAAGAATGGACACAAATGTTAAACTTGACTGTCACATCCAGTCAGGTTCTAGCCTGAGGAGAAACTAATTACAGCATCAAATATGAGATAATCTGTCTGCAGCCTGGTCATCAAAGCCAGAGATCGATGGAGAAGAATAATCTTGATTAATGGAGCTTAACCTGCATGATTCTGGATGGCTAAACAACTCCCCACCCCAAGGCGACTTAGACAGCTTTGACCTGAAAGAGATTTTGTTTCTAAAACTTATTTGGTAAAGACTTTCCATAGTCCATCATTGCTCTGGCGTTTCCTTCTAAACCACCAGCTAACTGGAATCCTTCTCTGAAATGATCCTCTTGGGTCTCCAGGACAGAGTTAGACATTCTCTTGTCAACTCCTCAAATGTCTTACACAGTGCGAGCCATGGCCACCTGACTACAGTGGTTATCCGTCTGTCTTCCTTCTTGGGCTATGAGCCAGCTGCAGAAGGAACCAAGTCTTTCCCCTCTGTACAGAACCCTAGCAAAGAAACTACTTGTTAATGGATGAAAATTAATGAATGACCATTGCCAAACGGTGCTGGGGAACGGCTCAGTCACTGAGTACTTGCCATGCAAGCAGGAAGACCTGAGTTCAGATTGCCTGTGAAAATCCAGGCGCAGCAGCAGTGTGCCCTTACAACCCGCAGAAAGGGCCAATAACCCTGCGTTGTGGGGGCAAAGACAGGCAAGTCATAAGAGGTCGGTACCGAGCCTGGCCAGATTGATGGGTCCTGGTTCACTGAGAGACCCTGTCCCCAAAACAAGGTGGAGAGCCACAGAGGAAGATGCCTGACATTGACCTCTGTCTTTCACACACAAATTCACCCACATGGACATGTGGCATGTACTCACGTGAAAACAGATACCACAAACACATGCAAAAATAAAATCATCAAACAACTGACTAACTAGTATTCCACTCACTCAGTCACTAGTGTTAGCTGGTTACAGTGTGGAATGAAGAACATGGTGATAAATGGAGGGCCCCTGGCCTTTGGCCTCACACTAGTTAACAGCTGGTGAGGGAGAAGACAGTGATGCATATCACGGATTTTTTTAAAAAGATGTATTTTTCTTGATTGACAGACCACACTGGAAATCAAGTGAGCTCAGTTTCCATCGTCATCATTTGACATCACCAACATTTGAAATTACTATGATAAAGTTACAGTTTTTACACATTTTATGTGTGCGCACACATGTGCAAGCAGGTTTGTGCGTGTGAGTGAAGGCTGGTGTGTATTTTGAAACCAGGTGTCTCACAGAGCCTGGAGCTCACTCAGTCAGCTCGGCTGGCTGGCCACACAGTTCAGGGCACTTCCTGTCTCCTCAGCCCCAGTGCTAGATTGCAGGTGTGTGCCACCATGCCTGGCTTTTCACATGGATGCTGGGGACCCAACTCAGGCCTTCGTGCCTTTGAGCTGAGCACATGACCTGCTTAGCCATCTCCCCAGCCCCCAAACATTTATGTTTCTGGAGTTTTCTTGTTTTGGTCACAGAGACATGGGACCCTTAATGCTAAGCTTTTGTCTTGTACACATTTTCTGTAAAGGACACTTCCCTCATCGGCCGAGTGGCACAGTATAGCGAAGTTAATAGAACAGGCCTCTAATTCCTTTCCGCTCAGCTTAAGGCTTACATATCTGATGATATTGTCATCATGTGGCTTTAGGGCTGGGCGTGGTTGGATTTAATCCTAGCACTCAGGAGGAAGAAGCGGGAAGATATCTTCAAGTTCCAGCCCAGCCTGGTCTACATAGTGAGTTCCAGGCCATTCAGGACTAAATTATGAGATGTTATCTTAAAACAAACAAACAAACAACAAAATCAATAAATTAGTGGTTTGCCTGATTGAGCTAATAACTTACATCCAACTTTCTCTTTAGAAGTCGGCTTGATTAAATACAAGAAAACAAAGCAGAAAGAAAAAAATCATGGTTTTTCCCATTTACTTTCTGGTGTCTCGTTTTCCTTTATCCCAAGAAAGAAGCAGCCTGCTTATATTTTGATAATGCTGTTTATCTGTTGGATGGTGCAGGCAGGAGCCAGCTGTTTCCCATAAAGCTATCTTGGGAAATCACACCAGAGCTGTCCAGAGAGCACATGCTATCTGATTCCACTACCAGGGGGTAGTTCCTGCTGAAATGCTGTAGGAGGGTTTTCTAGAGAACAGGCCAAGATGTCAAGAATGGTTACTGCTGATAGATGCCAAAGTAAGTGAGGAGGGGAAACTCCTCTCTTCCAGGGAGGAAGGCAAGGCTGTGGAGGCTTCAGGCTGAAGTCCTGGTCACTAGTGTTCTGAGTGTAACAGATGTTTTGTGACAGAGGTCCTCGGAATCTGAGGCTGATTCAGATTGTGGGGAGGGAAAGGAGAGCTCAGTGTTGGCAGCTGTCATTTCATGTTGACTAATTTCTCAATGAGAAACGTTAAGAAATTGTCCTTGAAGTCCCCGAGAGAAATAAAGCCCTTTGATGGTTAATATTGGTTGGCAACTTGATAAAATCTAGACTCACCTCATGTCGGTGAGGGCCTTTTCATAGTGGGTTAATTGATGTGGTAGTCTCTCCCTAAGTGTGGTGGTTCAGTTTCATAGCCTGGACTAGATACGAAGAAGAGATGGAGCTGAGCAGCAATCTCCACGATTTTGCCGACAGGAATTCCCCACCCTTGAACTGAGCCACAATGAACCCTCCCTTCTTTAAGTTGCTTTTCACAGACATTTTGTAACAGCAATGAGGAAAGTAACTAATGCCTGTCTCCAGGGATGGAGTTCTGGACACCGGCAAAAAGGCTGAATGACCCTGGAGGCTGGGCCCAGGAGAGAGGGGGCCTCCGGGAGTCAGCATGGTCAGTGTATCTCAGCCAAGCTTCCCGCAATAGGAGGAAGATTTTGAGGGAATGGTGAGGGAGAAACAGTCAGACTGAGCTTCGTATATTCAGGACGAGGGTATTATAGACATGAGACCACTGGGACAAGGGAGGAGCTCTGGGTGACACAGAAAAGAGTCACCACCTGTCAGATGAGAAAGGATGCCAGTGCCAGACAGGAGGATGTGGCCTCCTGTCTTCTCCTGTTTCCTTTCTCTCCATTATGTCTGGAAGGCTCAACACCCCTGCGGGAGGAGACAGAAGAGCAGGAGGCAGCCACGTGCCTTTGGCTTCAGTGTTCTAACTACAAGCTTGAGGCCATGCCTGGTACTTTAAGTCTCAAGTCTGTTCCTTCCCTAAAAGAGGAAGTACAAAAGACACTGACCTGTCCTTTTCCACCCAGCCCAGAAAAGGTACCCACATGTACTGAGCAGGTGGAGAGAACAGGAGTCAAACGCCAACTTCGATTTCTTTTTCCACCCAAGTACACTGCTTATCCACCATACTGGTTTTTGCTTACACTTCAGGTGAACTACAGTATGTGGCTACTTCCCTGAGTTTTGTGAGCTCACAGACCCAGACTTTAACCCAGTGGCTCCTGCATCCTCTGAGGGAAGCCACTGTGACAAGCACCATGACCAAAAGTAACATGAGAAGAGAATCCTGCTTCATTGTATCGCTCTCACTGCAACATTGAGAGCCAAGGTCTCAAGGCTGGATCTTGAAGAGGAAACCGACACAGGAACATTACTCCGAGGCTTGCTCAGCTAGCTTCCTTCTGCAGGCCCACTTGCCTAGAGGTGGCCTGCCCAGGGTCCATCAGCAAGCAATCAAGAAATGCCGCACAGACACAGTGACAGACCCACCTGACCAAGTGCCCCACAGACACAGCGACAGACCCACCTGACCAAGTGCCCCACAGACACAGCGACAGACCCACCTGACCAAGTGCCCCACAGACACAGTGACAGGCCCACCTGATCAAGTGCCCCACAGACACAGTGACAGACCCACCTGACCAAGTGCCCCACAGACACAGTGACAGACAGACCCACCTGATCAAGTGCCCCACAGACACAGTGACTGACAGACCCACCTGACCAAGTGCCCCACAGACACAGTGACAGACCCACCTGACCAAGCGCCCCACAGACACAGTGACAGACCCACCTGATCAAGTGCCCCACAGACACAGTGACTGACAGACCCACCTGACCAAGTGCCCCACAGACACAGTGACTGACAGACCCACCTGACCAAGTGCCCCACAGACACAGTGACAGACCCACCTGACCAAGTGCTCCACAGACACAGTGACAGACCCACCTGACCAAGTGCTCCACAGACACAGTGACAGACCCACCTGACCAAGGCAGGTCTTCCAGAGAAGTTTCCTCTCCCCGGGTGACTGTAGGTTTGTTTCCATTGACACTAAAGCAACTGTGACACTTCATTCACTCATAGGCCAGTGGTTACATGTCAGTCGTGTGTCCAGATGTTCCTTGGGACCATGTAATCTGCTGTTGCATTGAACAGCTAGACAACACGGTCTCACCAAGTTAATGGAGCAGGCCCCCAGACCTTGGCACGACTGACTCCATGATGGAAGTGTTATTCAGGCACTAAAACTCAGTATGTAGTTAGCACCACCAGCCCAAAGGCCTGATTCATCCAAGTCCATGGCTCTGGGAAAGTCTCTAAGTGTACTAACCTTATTTTTCAGCTTCTGGAGTTCTGCTTCTGGCTAAATGTTCTTGTTAACAGAAGTCTGTCAACCAGGACATGGCTTTTGTACTTCAAAGCTCACCCTGAAAAAGGCTGGGATCCTGAACACCCAGTGTAGCTGCCGGCCAGCTAATAAAGACTTTCTCTTGGCTTAAACTTAAGTCTGAGCAGTCTTCTCTGGTCGATACGCCACAAGAGTTAATATATAGAATTAATTTTCACAGACTCATTCTTCCTCCAATAATTAGGAAATTGGCAAAAGACAGCAGTCAGGAAAAAGGATATAAAACTTTTTTTTATAGTTTCAACTACATCATAGTTGTTTTGTTTTGTTTTTCCCTGTGGTGAATTTAACTTTCTGAGTGTTAAAGTAGCAAGACCCATTTTTACCTCCCAAAGAATTCAACATCTGTTCTTCCTTTGAGGCCATGATTGTGAAAGTCGGGAGGTTTTGTTTGTTTGTTGTTTTTTGCTTTTAAAACATTCCATTGACCATTAATGCACTGCGAATTAGACATGACTAGTCACTGAATATATTTGTCACACTGACTAAGAAAAAGTGATCGTTTTTTAAATTTGTTCTGGGCAGAGACAATTTCTAGCCTAAAATTGTTCCCATCCCCTTCTGTTTCAGACTCCATCAGGCCTGGCATGTTGGCACACACCTTTGATCCCAGCACTGTGGAGGCAGAGGCAGGTAAACCTCTCTTAAGTTTGAAGCAAGCCTGGTCTACAGAGTGAGTTCCAGGACAGCCAGCTCTACACAGAAAAACCCCGTCTTGAAGAAAAGAAGGAAACAACAACAACAACGACAACAAACTATGATCTCATCCTCTTACAGTGTTATTCAACAGTTAAACCGCATTGACACGTATAAAATAAAGTATGTCCTTTTTAAAACTCACTAGAAAACAAAAGCTGGGCTGTCACACTGGGCACAAAGGTGGAAAGGCCAGAGAACTACCTGAGACTTCTCCTTCCTGGTTTCCTCGGGGCACACAATGGCAAACTTGTCCACGGTAGTTTGAAGAAGACAAGACGTGCCCAAGCCCCCCATGCAGCAAGTTAATCGTGTGTTCTTGGCCAAGTCCTCCACTGGGAAATCAGAGGCTGATAGAGAACTCTTCTGGTTTTGGTGTCTGTTGCCAGACGAGGCCACGATCCAAGAAGAATGGTGGATAGACCACAACGGTTGAGAAATTGTCACAAGACTTGCTTGCATCTGAGGAAGCATAAGGACTGAGTTACTGGAGATTGGGGTGAAATTTGTGGGGAAAGTGTTGGAGGGTCCCTTCCCATCTTCTCAATTCAGGGAACAGGGCTCCCAGGGGGCCGCTTGGGGAGATGGATGCTCATTTCTTTCAATTGGCAGACACAGTGGACCATGGGAGGATAAGGGAAGCCGACAAGCTGCTTAGCTGTAGAAAGGGGCTGGGCTTCCAGAGAGAGAGGGGAAAATGTGTAGTGTGAGAATGTGACTATATGCCTGTAAGTACGTGAGTGTGTGCGTGAGTATGTGGGTGTGGGTGTGTGAAAGGAGGCTGGCATCAGCGTTCATGCTCTTGTTTGAGCTGCCCGGTCAGAACTCACGACCAGCCCTGGGAAGCACTACCCTGAATGTGCCCTCCCCTCTCCTGGCTTCTCTCTTTGCTTCACTTTTGCTACCAGGAAGCCCCACACTCATGACAAAGGTCTAGTTCCTGGGAATGATTTATCAAGATCTCAGCGATGATTTTTAAAGTCTTTACATATATTGATTGTGCGTGTGTGTGTGTGTGTGTGTGTGTGTGTGTGTGTGTGATGCCTGCCCCATGGCACATGTGTGGCCATCAAAGCAAAGGCTGCATGAGTCAGTTCTCTCCTTCCACCTGTAGATTCAAGGGATCGAACTCAGCAGCAAACACCTGCCAAGCCCTAAAGTCTATACTTTTAACAAAGTAGGCATGGGGAAGAAAGTGGCCAACAAGTCAGATGATCACCATGGCTGGGCAGGCAATCTTTGATATGGTCATCGACTAAGTTCACTCCTGAGAATCTCCCAATTGAATTTAAAAGTTAAAAGCAAGCAAGCAAACAAACAAAAAGCTCTCATAATGTTTTAGTTGTTCATGATTTTGTGCTGAGCTACATTTGTGACCGTCTCTGGTCATGTGTTTTTAGCTGCAGAGTGGACATTGTCTGGAAGCTTTCCAGACCTGCCAGAGGCTGAATAGCTCAATATGTCTCAATCCAGGATCAATTAGTTGGGAGCCTGTGCTGCTGTCCACAAAGACAGACTGCTCCAATGGCAGCAAAGCAGAAGCCCCAGGCAGCTGGCCCCCCAAACTCCCACCCTCACTGAAGCAGCACGCTCGTTTCTGTGGGGGCGGGCAGGGTGGGCAACCATCCAGAAGTGTCCAGAGAACGCAGCAGGGAGCTGCTGTGCACCGGTGGGTCCCTCCAGTCCTACGCTGAACAGTGAGTTACTGGAGGGGGTGGGGTTTCACTGGAAGAACTGACCTGTACTCTGACACCAGGCAGGATGGCTTTGGAGATGGAGAGTTCAGGGACAGATGTTAGAGGTGGTACAGAAGCTGGCCCTAGGCTCCAGGCCCTTGGAAATATTCCCTAGGGGAAACAGCTGTGGTGGTTTAAGACTCTGGATATTAGGGGTAGAGAAGTGATTGCTGGGAAAACCTAGGGTCTTCTCTTCACCTGGAGAGTCCTTAGCAGCACCAGGGCAGGAATGGGCACCTGGTGTCACATGAGCATGGATTGTTCCAGGATCCAGTAACAGTGTCACCCAACAGAAAATGAATGGACCTTCAGCAGGACAGAAAGTGTCTCCTGTTGAGGATCCTAGCTTCAGAGCCTGGCTCTGAGACTGGAAAGGACAGCTGGGATCCTCACAGTGGGCTGTAGGGAGGACACTGTTGCAATGAGGCCTCGGAATTACTTCAGTAGAAAAGGTTGAGTGCTAACGCCCTCCACGCTGGTAAATTGAGTTAGTTTAGAATGTTGGTGTTTGGGGTGAGGGTGGGAGTGTCCAGTAATAGAGCATCAGCCTAGCATATGCGAAGCCCTGGATTTGAACACCAGCACTGAAAATAAATGTAGTTTTCTTGTTTACATCTTCTATTTTTGGGGCTCAGGCAGTGTAATTTTTGAGGGTGTGCACTCTGGAGCAAAACTGCTGAGTTTTAAATGCTGACTCTGCAGCTGAAAAGCTTTGTGAGCAGGACTGAGTATAGTTGATTTTTTTTTTAACTCTTTGGGGACCTGCCATCCAGCTCCCAAATAAATATACAGAGACTTATTCTTACTTATGAATACCCTGCCTTAGCTTGGCTTTTCTTAAATTATCCCATCTACCTCTTTCCTCTGGGCTTTTACCTTTCTCTATTCTATATAGCTTTCTTTTCTTCTTACTTCATGGTTGTCTGTGTGGCTGGGTGGCTGGGTGGCTGGGTGGCTGGGTGGCTGGGTGGCTGTGTGGCTGTGTGGCTGTGTGGCTGTGTGGCTGTGTGGCTGTGTGGCTGGGTGGCTGTGTGGCTGTGTGGCTGTGTGGCTGGGTGGCTGGGTGGCTGGGTGGCTGGGTGACTGGGTGGCTGGGTGGCTGAGTGGCTGGGTGGCTGGGTGGCTGAGTGGCTGGGTGGCTGGGTGGCTGGGTGGCTGTGTGGCTGGGTGGCTGGGTGGCTGGGTGGCTGGGTGGCTGTGTGGCTGTGTGGCTGGGTGGCTGGGTGGCTGGGTGGCTGGGTGACTGTGTGGCTGTGTGGCTGGGTGGCTGGGTGACTGTGTGGCTGGGTGGCTGGGTGGCTGGGTGGCTGTGTGGCTGTGTGGCTGGGTGGCTGTGTGGCTGGGTGGCTGGGTGGCTGGGTGGCTGGGTGGCTGGGTGGCTGGGTGGCTGGGTGGCTGGGTGGCTGTGTGGCTGAGTGGCTGGGTGGCTGTGTGGCTGGGTGGCTGGGTGGCTGGGTGGCTGGGTGGCTGGGTGGCTGGGTGGCTGGCCCCTGGTGTCCTCCTCTCCCCCTTTTCTTGTTCTTCCCTCTTCTTCTACTTATTCTTTGTGCCTGGCAGCCCTGCCTATTTTTCTCCTGCCTTGCTATTGGCCATTCAGCTTTTTATTAGACCAATCAGGTGTTTTAGACAAGCAAAGTAACACAGCTTCACAGAGTTAAATAAATGCAACACATCTTTGCATCATTAAAAAATATTCCACAGCACAAACCAGTATAACACATCTTCACCTAATATTCCACAAAGACTGAGTCTACCCAAAGATGAAGTAGGGATGGTGGGACACTTGTGGGATGCAGCAAGGATTAAGAGTTAAGCACTTGCCAAGGACTCACCTGATGTAGGATGTTGACTTCGTACTGACGTGGACTTCTGTTGCTTTGGGATCTGGTGCATTATTTGTTCCATTTTGTGGTACTGGAGCTGGAATCCAGGGCTTTGGGTATGCCAGGCCAGCATTTTACCTCCTGGCTTCACCCTTTGCTAGTGCAACATGGCCCTGCTGGTACTAATCTCAATAGAGATCTCTGTCTTCTCTGGTGAAAGTGGGTGTGGGCACAGGCCAGGCATGCTCAGTCTACACCTAATCATCTGCACCTTCTCCAAAAGAAAGGAAGCTAGAAAGGGAAAGGATGCTGGAATTTGGAATTTTCCAGGGAGGGTTTCCAGAGCTGTTTTAAGGCACATGCAGGTAGCCTTGTGAAGACTGGAGGAACTTTGCATCTCACCAAGGCAGTCACTGATGATCTGGTTCTCCAGCAGAGCCCAGACAGTTCCTCAGAGACACCAGGTATGGGGCTCAAACAAAACTGATTCTGTTCCTATTTCTAAAGAGGAGCCATAAAGGAGGACAGGGGCTCAGAGAGGAAAAAAATCAAAAGATTGGATGAGTGATTCCTAAGGCCTGTTCCAAACACCAAAGCCCTGAGGATGATGCAAAGAAAGGACATTAATATTCCAGGCAGGAGAATTCAGGCACATGCTCAGGAAAATATGTCTCAACTACATTCCAACTGAGCTTCAGAGTCTGCTCTAGAATGTGAGGGGGAAATGAAAGGGAAGGCTGGAACGCAGGGGTGGGGCGGGGGAGGCAGGGGCATCTTACATCTCTTAAGCTGGCTGGCTGACACAGAAGCTGCTTCCTGAAGCCCCCACCCTCCTCCTACCTGGGTTGGAAGGCTGGCTGTAGCCGGAAACCTCAAAAGGATTTATATGACGGACAGTTCTAGACTTCTTTGACCATTTGAAGCTTGGGCCTAAGTGCTGTGTGTGGCTCAACTAGTTTTGCAAGAGAACAGGCCACACTTTGGAGGAACCAGAGCAGGTACCTGTGACAGGCTATGGAGTTTCTCACTGGATCATTCATCACGCAAGGGCATAAAGATGGCTCAGAAGTGTTCTTGCCAGAGAGGAGTTTTTATGTTTCAAGGGACAGAAGGGAAGGGGATCTTTGCAAGAGTTGGGTTGAAATCTCTCTGATACTAGAAATCCCCTCTGAGAACACCTACCAGGTCCCCTCCGCTCCCGGGACACCGATCGTGCTGCTCAGATGCTGACTCAGTGTACGGACGCTCCTGTTTGCCCATCAACACAAACCTACCGTCCTCCGTCTCCCCTTACCACTCAGTCTCTCAGTGCTAGCTCCTGGAGAAGAGAAAAAGGGATGTCAGAGAAACTTGATATGACATCATCCGGAGCCTGAGCCTGTCTGCTCCATGAGACCTTCCATCGTCACGGTGTGCTTGTGGAGCAGCCTCACAGCTATGGCTCCAGCTTGGGTAACATTCTCTTGATGCACACACACCTGTGAGCTACTTCCTTGTATTCCCACTGGCTTCCCTGTGAGGATGGGCTCTGACAACACCAGCTTGGATGCCCCCCTGCCTCTGATTTTGGAAGAAGTGGTTGCATGAAATGTACCAAGTATAATTGAGTAAACAAACAGCAGCAAACCATTAGGCCGTGTGTCTTGTCACTCAGTGACTCAGAATTCCTACCTAAAAAATAGAAAATGAGGCTTGAGCCAGTGTCTCCGGGACTGGCCAAAATGTCTGGATATTTGGAAACACTCAGATGCTGGGTACCAAATACACCCATCCTATCCAAATCACTGACTCACACCTTGGCAGCTGAGAGATGCCAAATAGCATTTAGTCAGAGACTTCATGGGATTAAAAAGAGTCAGTGAAAGGAATTTTGCTATAAACAAAATAAGTCCAATTGTTTGTTATGGTTTTTGAACCCCCAGGGCCGGTTAAGTTCCCAGCATGCCTCAGTTGGCCGGCTTCCCGCGTCACCTGCCTGCCACTCTTTCTCAGTGCTCAGTGTAACATATGTGCTGAGAAATGAAAATCGAAAGATGCTGGTCCAGGGAGGGCTGGGAGACGACGCCACGGGTAAGTGCGCCTGCTCTGCAAGCATGAGACCTGAGTCTGAATGGCCAGCACGTTCAAGGCCAAGCGTGGACGCATGCTGAAACCACAGCATAGGTGCAGAAGCCAGCAGACCCCAAGAGCTAGCTGCAGCCAGGCTGGGACGATGAGCCGTGTAGCTGGAGATCCTTTCTTAGGGCAACAAGGTGGGGAGCAATAGCCACCCAACATCCTGCTTTGGCCTCTGCATGCTTGTGCACCGTCATAAGTATCTGCATGTGTACATGTACATACACCACACACACACACACACACACACACTGTGGGGGGAGGGACTTGGTTCAAATCTTTGTATCATCTATAGAGGGGAAAGGACAATAGCTTATCTGTTACCCTGTGACTTTCAAGTGTGGTTACTTAAGTTCCTAGCTCAGCTCACAACAGCCTCTGATGACTGAACAGTAGATTAGGGAGGCAGACATCATGTGGAATGGACCTGATGAGGCAGAATCATTCACCATAAACCTGTTCTTTCTTCCTCCTCCATAGCCTTGGGGTTCAGAGAGTGTAACCTGGAACCTCTGACCACCTGCAGGAGAATCCCCCTTGGAGCTTAATGAGACTTCTAGTCCCTCCACAGTGACAGCAAGTCAACATCTCAGTATGGCTCTTTCTAACACTCCTTTCAGCCCCCAGGAAACTTTTGAGTGCCTTAAAATTGATAGCCACTGAACTAGGACAGTAGTTAAGATGTACACCCCTTTTATCCATTGTTTCCAATCACTTTGTAACGTTCTCTGTCATCCCTGATACTGTTTGGGAGCAGGCAGGTTCACAAAGGAGGTAGGGCTCCTGGCTGAGGATGTGCTTGACGGTAGCGTGCTTGTCCAGCATGTGTGAAGCTCCTGGGTTCCATTCTTGTTTGCTTGTCTTCTTGAGACAGCCTCTCAATGTGTAGCCCTGGCTGGTCTGGAACTGACTATGTAGACCAGGTTGGCCGCAAAGTTGCAGAGATCTGCTAGACAACTGGGTCTAACGGTGAGCCATGTGTCTCACCCAGACCCGGATCCCATTCTTAACATTTTTAAGATCTCGGCTTTGTTTTTAAGAGCTTTATGGGGGTGGGGGTGGCAAGGTTATGCTTCACTTGCTGTCCAACTGGGAATTTTTGTATTATTACAGAATTACACAGGCCCGGGTGCAGCACTTGCCTGTTTCCCTGGGCGATTAGCAGAACTTTATATTATTGGCTCATTTAACTTTAATAAAACCTCAATTACATCTGAAGGCATCCGGTCTAAAACCCACTCCCTCTTCCACTTGAGATGCCCAGAGAATTCCTGAACCACAGCAGCGAGGCGGGAGCTCTGGGTGGCGGTGTGACGCACTTGGCTGCGGTGGGCCCAGCGTAACACAAAGGTAAGGGCCCACGAGGGAAACAATAGAGTCTGGTGTTTCCCCGGAAACGGCAAGGATGGGGCTGGCAGGGCCGCTGGGCTCCCAGAGGCCCATGAGCTGTGAGACCAGGATGTAAGTGGGCCAGTCTGACTGCCAAGGTCCGGGAGCCCCCAAGTCCTTATTAACTGGGTCCCACAGCTAAGCAGTGATCTGCAGAAGTGGGCGAGGGGCCCAAGAGGCAATCAGATCAATCCTGTTTCAGAGGAGTAAGTCCTTTTAGAATTGGCTTCCTTTGGAGGAGCGTAGGTAGAGCTGTGGGCTGGACGGTGAGCTGATTAACAGAAGGTTAGGGTGGCTGAGTGACAGCTGAGACTGGAGATCTCCAACCTGAACATCAAAGCCTCTACTGCACTTCAGTGTACAGTGGCGTGCAGCTGAAGACCTGGCGGTGAGGGAGAGAGTTCCCTTGGTCCAGAGCCTAATGTTGCTTTCCCACCCAAGGGCCCTCTCCTGCTTTACGTGGTCTCTTATTGCAGGAGTAGCTACTTCTTTATGTAGGGCTCACAGTGCATCAGGTACTGTGCTGAGCACTTTATCATTAGCATGGCATGTAACTCTCCAAGCAACCCTGTGGGGTACACAGGGGCATGACCTGTTTTTTAGAAACAGATGAGGTGAGATGAAGCCACAAGTTCACACTTGTGATTGGCTGGCTCACTGTTCTGCTTTTCTTCTCACTCACTGCAGCCTAGAAGGGCAGTGTGGCTGGAGTCGAGTAAGAAAGTGTATGGAGGGGGAGGGGCTGAGAGATGAGGCCAGAGGGCTCCAAGGTGCGGCATGTGGGGACTGTCCAGAGACAAGGCCCCATGGGGGCCACAGAATGTCATACATTCTTCTGAGTAGACAGGAAGCCAGGGGAAGGGGTTCAGCAGAAAAACATTCCTGTCCCATGTATTTTAGGGAGCTGGAAGAAAACAGTCCAGAAGAGAGAAGGTGACTTACTCCATGTCAATAGTGAGATGTGTGTGAGACACAGGCCCTAGAGACAGGACGGAGACAAACAGATTCATTTTAAGTTGGTCTGAGGCACTTAAGGAGCAAGAGGCAGGCTGGAGTTTAGACATGACTTATTTTCATTTGCTCTCTGCTGCTGTTACGAAACACTGATCAAAAGCAACTTGAGGAGGCAAGATTTATTTCAGCATGCAGCTTACCATCCACTGTGAAGAGCAGTCAGGGCAGAACTCAAGGCCGGAACCTAGAGGCAGGAAATGGAGCAGAGGCCATGGAGGATGCTGTTTACTGGCTTGCTCCCTGTGGCTTGCTTAGCCTGCCTTCTTAGATAACCCAGGACCATTGCCTGCAGTGGTCTGGCCCTCCCATATCAACCATTAATCAAAACAAAAAGCAAACAAACAAACAAAAATGCCCCCAATACTTTGTCTGCAGACCAGTGTGATAGAGGGATCATCTCAGTTGAAGTCCTCTCCTCTAAAGCGACTCTAGAGTGTGCCAGGACGACACAAACTAACTAATTCTGTGATCCTTACAGTAACTTGAGTGATCTGGGTCACAGGCAATATCTACATCTGAAGAAAAGGTGTGAAAGATTCCCACCATTTAAACTCATGACAGAAGTGGTGTGTGTGTGAGAGAGAGACAGAGACAGAGACAGAGACAGACAGACAGACAGAGAGTAAAAGTTAAAACCGTCCTCTTTAAAAAAAAAAAGAAAAAGAAAAGAAAAGAAAAGGGGAAGTGCTGTGGGATGGTCTGTATGTCAAATTGCTCTGATTGGTCAATAAATAAAACACTGATTGGCCAGTGGCCAGGCAGGAAGTATAGGCGGGACTAACAGAGAGAAGAAAAGAGAGAACAGGAAGGCGGAGAGAGACGCTGCCATGACAAGCAGCATGTGAAGATGCCAGTAAGCCACGAGCCATGTGGCAAGGTGTAGATTTATAGAAATGGATTAATTTAAGCTGTAAGAACAGTTAGCACGAAGCCTGCCACGGCCATACAGTTTGTAAGCAATATAAGTCTCTGTGTTTACTTGGTTGGGTCTGAGTGGCTGTGGGACTGGCGGGTGACAGAGATTTGTCCTGACTGTGGGCAAGGCAGGAAAACTCTAGCTACATGAGAGAGACAGAGAGACAGAGACAGAGAGACATAAATAGAAAGACAGAGAGACACGCCAAGAGATACACACAGAAACACAGAGAGACAGAGAGAAAGAGACAGACAGAGACACAGAGAGAGACAAATAGAGAGACACACAGAGAGATACACACAGAGACACACAGAAACACAGAGAGACAGAGACAGAGAGAGACAAAAAGAGAGACAGAGAGAAAGACAGAGAAAGACACACACACACACACACACACACACACACACACACACACACAGAGAGAGAAGGGGTGGGTGGGAGTCACCTCTTTTCTCCAGAATGCAAAGTCAACACAGATTTTCCGACCATGAAGAGAGCAATGGGCATCCCAACCTCTCAGTCCTCTTGGAGGACTTATGGATGAAAGTGAGCTGATGCCCCATAACAGCTACTGTTGGCAGAAAGAAAGGTCTCGGCAACACTAGACAAGAGCCGGTGAGGGCTGCACACTGTGGCCACATTCACACAAGGAAAGCCAAGTAGAAGATTGAGCAATTACCCCAATAACTGCAGCCTGGGGAGCCAGCCAACTTGGGCAACTTGGATACAAACATGTGTGCTGGCTGCTTCCCTCGCCAGGATTACTTGATAATCGCCCAACTGTCTGTTTTGCTTAGATAAAGAGAACAAGAAACAGGTCTCCACCCGAGGCAGGAACCTCCCATGGGCCACAGTGAAGTGGGGCTGAGGAGGGAGCTGGGGACGCTGGCCTTGGTGTCTACCCATCTGCGTGGAGGTGTTAACCACATGAGATAGTGGGTAGGTTCTGGGGACCCTGAGGTCAACCATCCCTTTCCCACATTCTCAAACTTGAGACAAACTATAGATGGGAAGACTACGAGAATATGAGGGGGAGGCAAGGGCAGCAATTGATTTGCATGGGGGTGGGTGGGCTGGTATGAAAGCTGAGTTTGAACAGTCAGTAGGTTATCCAGGAAAAGAAAAACAAGGAAGGGAGAGGAAAGTCTTGGGAAAGAGAGGCCTTTTTTCCTCCTCTAGTAGTAAGAATTAGTTTACCAAGAAGTCAGAGCATCCAATATCTATTAAGCACCAGGCACATTTTGAAGCACTCTATATATACCCTCTTACTGCATCATAGCAGCTATTGGAAACAGGACTATCATTATTCCATTCATGTGTATAAGAAACAGGAGGCAGGCCTGGATGTGTGGCCCAGTGGGTGAGGATCTGCCCAGCATGCCTGAGGCCCTGGCACTCCCAGGTCCATAAAAGGGACAGAAGGAGAGGGGAAAGGAGGTGTGGAGGGAGAGGGGGAGGGAAGGACACACAGAGAGATGACTCAAAGACATAACCATTGACTAACTTACCCACAGTGGCCACACTGGGCTTCACCTACTGTCATCAGCATCCGAGCATCTGCCATACTCCTCCCAGTCTGGTTAGTCTCTAACAGGGCCTCAGCCCTGGCTGTTACCACTTAGACATCCCCAATGGACAGCCAGACCTGGTACTTCAGTAAGGCCAGAGCTGGGCTCCAGAGTAGAGCCCCAGCAGAACAAACTCCATGACAGAGCTTTGGCACTGACCTTATACTCCCTGCTCAACACCTCCTGCCTCTTCTTTCTTCAGTCTTGACTCCTCCGCCTCTCCTCTGCATGAACTCAGCATCTTCCTGATAGCCATAAGTTCCCCACAGACTCCGGCTGCTGCAACACAGCCTTTTCTCTCCTAGCCTCACAGGAGTGGAGACCCCTCACAGGTGCGGAGACCCTTCACAGATTCATGTCCTTGTCAGAGGTCTCCTGATCTCTTTCCAAATGTGCTTCTATGGTCTCTCACCCACAGCCAGTGTTGAGATCTGCCAAGGGAGCTGTGGAGCTGGCTGTGCCCATCCTGAGACATGTGCCCATCCTGAGACATGTGCCTACCACCATCATGAATGAACAGAGCTGTTTCCTGAAAGACAAATGATGAACTGGGAAGGCTGCCCGCACATACTCAGGCTCTCTTGGGGAAGCCTCAACCAAAGACAAAATGTGTGGTTCAGAATCACGTTGGCAACAGAGCAGACCCTTTCCAGTGTGTCTGAAAGAAATGAGCTAAGAACTAGTTGTGGTTCTCTGGAGACTTCACCCTGGTTCCTGGAAGTAAATATTGTGAAATTGAATTTGTGATAATGGTTTCCATTTTTAAAATATGGTATCACAATTCCTTTGAGTTTAAACTTTTTTGCAAGCATTCAAACCCCCCCAGTAAACAAAATTACAGACTTTCTAACCCAAATCACAGGGGGTGATGACACCTTGACTGAAAACTCTATTTAAGGTGAAGAAGGGAATGTGTAGACACTGTGCTGTGGATATCTGTATGCTGTGAATGTGTTGCTCTAATTGGTTAATAAATAAAGTGCTGATTGGCCAGTAGCCAGGCAGGAAGTATAGTCAGGGAAAAAGAGAGAGGAGAATTCTGGGAAGTGGAAGGCTGAGTCGGGAGATGCTGCCAGCAGCCACCGTGAGAAGCAAGATGTGAAGGCAGAAGTGGGAAAAGGTACCAAGCCACGTGGCTAAACATAAATAAGAATTATGGGTTAATTTAAGTGTAAGAGCTAGTCAGTAATAAGTTTGAGCAAATGGCCATACAGTTCGTAAATAATATAAGTCTCTGTGTGTTTTCTTGGGTCCAAGTGGCTGCAGGGCCTCAGGAGCTGGGCAGGAACAAGATAACTTCAGTTACAACACTGCATCAACGTTTTACATTTGAGCTGAGGCTGGAAGAAGAGGCGGCCAAGGGTGAGGAGCTCATTGGTAACCCGTTTTCCCTTGTGAACTTTCTGTAATGAAGGATAGAGGGAGCAGAGCTTCGGCGGGACGCAGTGGCTTTCTGATGCTCCAGCAGCTTGGCGTCATTTGCCTCACTCCCAAACTAAGGGAGCCTATCTTTACACTTGACCTTAGCCAAAAGGCCAAGAAGAGATAGGGAGCCTATTTTTAAACAGTTTTTTCCATTCCTTGTCTCACCTCAGCCTCATAAAATCTTTTTGCTATTTTGAAAAACAGCATCAAGGGAGACTGGGTCCTCAGTAATCCAGGTGTCTCACATCTCTACTAGAAGTATAGGAAAAGCAAGAACTGCCACATTATGCCAGATTCCTGCTGAAGGAAGGAGGATGACAACGTGAGAATCTGAGCTCTTCAGGAAGATGATGCTGTCCCGGGTGCTCAAGCACTGTACAGTGTTCAGGTTGCTTTCCCAGCATCCTCCGCCAAGTGTTCACCTGCTCTGAGGGAAGCACCCCGCCCCTTTCCTTCTCTATTTCCTAACAGTCTTCCTTCTTCCCTAATTCTCTCACCCCTGACTTGCACATATATACACACAGTCTATCTCTTCACTGTGCTCAGCTGGCTAACTCCCATGTTCAGTTGCATGGTTGATACAAAGTAGCCATTGTAGAAGGCTGTGATAACAGTTTAGGTAAAGGAGAGGATTTCCTGTTGTGGTTTTGACAACCTCTGAGCCTGGAGTCTGCTGCTGTGGATATCGCTCTATATATAAATAAAACACTGATGGCCAGTGACCAGGCAGGAAGTATAGACGGGACAAAGAGAGAGGAGAATTGGGGAAATAGGAAGAAGGGGGGGGAGACACTGCAGCCACCGCCAGGACAAGCAGCATGTAAAGACGCCGGTAAGCCACCAGCCACGTGGCAAGGTATAGATTTATAGAAATGGGTTAATTTAAGATATAAGAACAGTTAGCAAGAAGCCTGCCACGGCCATACAGTTTATAAGTAATATAAGCGTCTGAGTGATTATTTTATATGTGGATTGTGGGACTGCGGGGCTTGGGGAACCTGGAGAGAAGTCCTCCCGCAACAAATGGTGCCCAACGGCTCGAGTTCCCACCTTAAACCTGAGAATATTTAATAACCAATTCTAAACAGAGCCAAAACCAGGTTCCTGCTCCTTGTCTCATACGGCAGCTAGACGCCGCAAAACGCAGGTTTGAACACTGGCGGGTTCCTGGCGTGTGCGTTTGACCATCAGTATGGTGGGAATGAGGCGTCTGCCAGGGGCACATTCTGCTCTGTGGTAGATTTAGTCTTTACTAGTATTAAAAAAAAAAAAAGAAGTTTCTGGGCTACACGCTGCTCTGATAAAAGCGTAGACCTACTATTTCTGAGACTTGATGACTCCCAGAGCTGGAGAAAATGTACCACCGCCACATTGAAAAGCTGAAGGGGGCGGAGCCAGCAGCCTCAGTGCGGTTTCAGGCTTAGAAGGCTACAGTTTAAAGCAATAGGTTCACAATAAGACTGATTCAGATGAAATAATTTATAATGCATGCAAAAATGTACGTAGGCTCAAAAGAAAAAAAATATACCGTTATATAAACAAATAGTATCTAAAAATAAATTGTTTAAAAAAACCAGTAAAGGTAATAGCCACGTAAAGATGGCTATCACACAGAAAATCTGGATTATGTTGTCTTTGATATTCCTAACTAAAGAAAAACATTTGATTGTAAAAGCTGTTCAGTTATGCCAAAATGTAAATTTTAAAGGTACCTTGACTTCAAAATTTGGATTTAAGGATATGTTACTTTGGAAAAGAGGTTCTGCTTTTGTTTCCACAGAAAGCCAGAGGCTATGGATTTGTTCCAGATTAAGATACATCAGGTTTGACCAGCCAAGACCACCTGAAAGGTCTCCGATGACACCAAGGCCCAGATAATCTAACATCCAGAATGGTTTCAAGGCAACTGGCTCCCACAATACAGCCTTAAGGACTACCCCATAGGCCTAAAATTTTCTTTGCGTCCCCATAAGATACAGTACCCCCCTCCAGCAGGAAGTAGTAAGAGATGCTGTGCCCAAATTCCCAAATATACCAAGCTGGCTTTAGAGGTGGAATTGGCTCACTCCCCATCTAAACCCAGACAGATTGCTTAAAAAAAAAATGGTTACGAGATTCTTGTGTCCCAAATCAGAAGAGCCCTCTGGTGTGGGACAGAGAAAAACCAATATTTTATTTAAAACAGGTTGATTATAAATGTGATCTCTTTCTAAAAATAAAAGGGGATATGATATAGATATATAGGATATAGAGATGATAAGATAAAAGGGTAGATTAATAAACCTACTTTTAAAGAACAACTTGTTTAAAATGTTTTACATTGGTATAAATTTTAGTTTATTGATACAAACTTGAAGTTAATTTTGTTATACTGTATATATATATATATATATATATATATATATATATATATTTCTATTCTTGTTTGAGGTATTATGTTTATGTAACTAATTTAAAATTGTAATGGATAATTAAGAAATAGATTAATAATTAGTCATCTATGATAATCATATTTATAGCCATGTTAGTTAAGTCTTCTAGGTATACATAGATATATTTCAGATAGATAGGTAGTCTTTAAACACTTCAAAGACCTACAGAATATGGCATTTAAAATGTTTAAAAAATTTAGACATTCTGGACAGTGAGACATGTCTGCTCCTGACAGCACTGGATTTACTTCGGAGAGGAGGATGGGTATCGAAGACACTCCATATGGAGTTAATCTTCACCTTGGCAAAGATAGTCATTCGGGCAAGAAACTGTTCTTGCCTGGGCTGCTTGATCTACTGGACATGCAAGACCCATGGAAGGATGACCACTAAACTTTTCTTGACAAGATGGTCCTTCAGGTTCCTGCTTCGCAGAGAAAACTGCCAGACATTCTATGGGACACTAAAAAAAAAAAAAAAAAAAAAAAAAATGACGGAGAGACTCTAGCCCTGTGAACTAAAGACAGATGCCCCAACTTAGGTGACTGTCCAGGCTGTCAGCTGTCTCCGTCTACCCTGCCAGACTCCCAAAAGTTACATACATCCTTCTCCCATTTCTCAGGTAATATTATATCCTTCTGAGGTCTTTGATGTGGTTAAAGAATAGATAGTTGTAATTTCCTCAGTTATGATAAAAGATTAGTTAGATATAAAACCTTAAACTCACAAATATAAGATAGATAAGACATCTTCTTTAATATTGTAACTATAATTCTTGTTCAATAATTGTTTTGTTATATGTAATTTTACCATGTTAAAGTTAAAAACTTCCTTTTTAAAAAAAGAAGAAAAGGGGAAGTGCTGTGGATATCGCTCTATATAAATAAAACACTGATGGCCAGTGACCAGGCAGGAAGTATAGATGGGACAAGGAGAGAGGAGAATTGGGGAAATAGGAAGAAGGGGGGAGACACTGCAGCCACTGCCAGGACAAGCAGCATGTAAAGACGCCGGTAAGCCACCAGCCACGTGGCAAGGTATAGATTTATAGAAATGGGTTAATTTAAGATATAAGAACAGTTAGCAAGAAGCCTGCCACGGCCATACAGTTTATAAGTAATATAAGCGTCTGAGTGATTATTTTATATGTGGATTGTGGGACTGCGAGGCTTGGTGAAACCTGGAGAGAAGCCCTCCAGCAACAGTCTGCCTTCCTGGGAATTTCTTAGGAAACTCATACTACTAACAATGTATGAATACATCCTCCTAAGAGATACCTATAAAAATAATCTGCATAATTCTTGCATATGAAACCAAAATGTTAATAATTATGTTAATCAGAACTCCCTAAATTTCCATTCCTTCATTAATTAAATGGGAAAATATTCAGAAAGATGCAAAGGCCAAGTGCTGAGGTGCAACTGTAATCACCAGCAAAGCACACAGAATCAGTGTAGAGGGCAGTGGGCAAATTAAAGTCGGATTTCAGGTAAATGATAGCTCTGCGAAACAAGCCCTTCCTCCTGTCTATTCTAACCATACATGCAAAATAATGGGGCGGGAGGGGTGTCATAGATGTGACCTCCTGTGTCTAATTTTACCACCTTTATAAGCATCTAGTTCTCAGAAATGAAAATTAATAGTCCACACCAAGTACAGCTTTGAGGATCTTCCAGTTGTCCATAAAATTAGAAAGAATAGTTAGGAAGTTCATTTGAGTGGCAGGCACAGTAGGAAGGGATTGGGAACAACCTCGGACTCTGCGGAGGACACGACGTGAAGGTTCCGGGGCTGTTGATGCATTTCAAGTCTGCTCACACGGCCGCACCACTTCTGGAAGCAGCAGTCTGAACGAGTGCTGCCCCCCAGAGGCTCCTGTTGGTGGCGCTATTTGGAGGGTTGGGGTACATAACCTTAGGAGGTGAGACCTTCCAGAAGGAAGTACAGCGCTGGGGGTGGGGGTGGGGTTTTACTGCCTGGCCCCACTTTCTGCTTCCTCTACTTCCTGCACAGAGGGTGCCATGCTTGCTTCCTGCCCCTGCCGCGACACCTCCCCGCCTGGTCCTCTACCATCCCCTCCGTGATGGACTCCAGCCCGCTCAAGCTCTAAGTTAAAATGAACCCTTTCTCACTAACGTTGATTTTGGTTGGGGTTTTTTTGGTTCGGGTATTTTTATCACAGCCACAGAAAAGTAACTAATACACTAGGGAAAGACAGATGGTTACGTTTTATTCATAAAAGTGTAAGTTTGCCAAACTCTGGTCACATAGATGGCTCCAGTTAAACTCAGTGAGTCACAAAACAAAATGAATAATTATGAACTTGAAAGATTTGTGGGGAGGAGGGGGTGAGTGGTCAGCATGCACTGTGTACATCCATGTGTGAAACTGTCTAAAAACAAACTTAATGAAAAGATAGCTATAAAGATGCCTGCCACACAGCCATTGAAATAGAGAGCAAATTGACACATGGCTGAGTTTGTAGAGCACCTGCCTAGAATGCATGCGGCCCTTAATGATCCCTGGCACAGAAAAACAAATTAACAATAAAACAGAGAGTAAGGGCATAGAATTAAAAGGTCCTATCTGGAGGAGGAGAACTGCTCAATTCACACACTGCCTTGGGGTTGTTGTGGACATACGGGGTAGAGTCTTCAATGTCCACACTTGTAATAGAGCTGGGAGACTAATGATGGACCCTGCCCTGAGGTCACTCAGTGTTGAACAAAATGCATCTGAGGAACCCGGGGTGTGCTTCAAGCACTCGTTAGATTACCCTCAATCAAACCTGAGAGGCTGCCAGAGCCTCTAAACTTACTGTGATGCATGTCTTGGTGCACTGGGAACACTAACAAAATACCTTAGACTGAGTGATTTATAAGCAGCAGGGTGTTGTTCATAGTTTTAGAGGCCAGCGTTCACGATGAAGACACAAGCACATGCGGGGTGTGCTTGGGGCCCACTCCTCACAGATGGACCTGGCTACACATCCTCAAAGAGTGGAAAGGCAAAGGGGCAAGCAAGCCAGCTCCCTCCGGCCTCTTTTAAAGGTCATTCATCCTGTTCGCAATGGCTTCCACCGCTGCAGCCGCCACCGCCGCCGCTGCCACCACCACCACCTCTGTTTTTAGAGACAGGGTCTCTCTGTGTAACTCTGGCTGTCCCGGAATTCACTCTGAAGACCATGCTGGCCTCAAACTTAGAGACACTTGCCACCCCCGCCCTCCCCTCGGTCTCCCAAGTAGTGAGAAAAAGGTTGTGTACTACCATGCCCAGCTCCCACCTCTTTTTAATCAGTATATATATGGTGTGGCAGGGGAAAGTCTCATTAATATAATTACAACCTAACACGAATTTTAAGTATTAATTGTATATGAAATTCTTTTCAATACTGTGATATTGTAGATGGTTTTAATGTTTGAATTTGAGGGCGATAACAGCCATAACCCTTTATATCAATTAAAATCTTATAGATCAATATTTTACCTAAAAGACATTTATACAAGTTTCATTAGTAATTTGTCTATAGAATTGTTAACAATTAGCAGGTATTCGATTTGCTACTAATATTCAGATTTATTAGGGCACAGATCGATCTGGTGTGTCTTTAGGAGGTCAGTGTAAACGCTGGCATTAAGACATTGTTTTAATCAGCGCTGCCTTCAGTCTTGACCAGAGAAGCTTCTCTCGAAGTGGCCAGCAGTTAGAGCAGGCTCACAACCGCCCAACTCCTACAGAAGTGACTATGAAGTGCCCATCCCTAATGAGACATACATGCCAACGCGTCCCCCAAGACTCAGGGAACGTGGAGGAAGAGGAGGCCCAGAGGCTGTAAGAGGTGGAGGGTGGGGGAGGGCCGTCTTCTGGTGCACCCACGAAGTCACCACAGCTAGTCAGTCACTTGCACAAGGTGAAGCCAATCTGGTCAGTCCACCTTCCACACGCAGCCCTAAGTGGACTCACTGGGTTATGAGAAAAGAGAAAGAGCCTAAAGTGGACTGGTTGGCGGGCACCTTGGGAAGAGTGGAGGGGAAGAGGTGAATTCGGATGTGATCCAGACACCGTGTTTACACATAGGAAATTGTCGAGGAGTAGAATATACTGAGTAATTTTAGAAGACATTCTATAAAAGGGGAAAAACAGGTTATGAGACAGGACTATGTGTGAACACAGCATATATTTTCTACATGTTTTCTGTTGCTTTTAGTGCGAGTGTGTGTGTGTGTGTGTGTGTATGTGAGTGTGTGTGTGTGTGTAGGGGAGGGGAGGGTCTCAGCTGCCTTCCACTGTTCTCCACCGTAGATGTTTTTACATGGTGTCTCTCACAGAACCTGGTAATTGCTGTTTGAGCTAGGATGGATGGCCACCAAACTCCCAGGACCCACCTGTTTTTGTCCACACTCCCCAGCGCTGCAGTTACAGACATGTATGGCTGTGCCCAGATTTTATACGGGAAATGGGGATTTGAACCGGGATCTTCTTGCCTCCACAGCAAGCACCAGTACCCACTGAACCATCATCTCTTCAGCCTCCCAGTTTTCTTTTTTGTTTTGGAATAGCCATTTAGCCACAGGAGACTGTGGCTTTTCCAGCCTCCACCTCTGGAGTGACAGGACAGGATACCATACCTGGCTTTGAAGTGCTGAACACTGAACCCAGGACTTCAAGCAGAGTGGACACCCTACCAACGGAACTACCCTGTGCCTAAACTTCCTTCAGACTCAGATCTGTTTTCCTGAAACTTTAGTTGTATCATTTCAGTTCCTTTACCTCCGGCAGGGAGCACATTGAGAACCTTTTCTGTGCTAATATACACATTCAGTACTGCATTCCAATCTAAAAGACTTCTAACAACACCAAAGTGCTTCTTTCCCAACTGCTAAGGCCCTCCATGCATAACAAACGTCTCAAGATCCCATCTAATCTCATAATTCTACTACACTAATTATATATACTGTGTGCCAAGAAATGCTGCAGCTATCAGCTTTCAAATGCCTATAACAGTTTTTTAAAGTATGAACTATGATTCTACCTTACAGTGTTTATTATGGGATACTCAGCTATGTGTGCTTATAATTTATAATAATATGGGATTTTAAGAATGGCATTTGTGAAATGTAAGATTACTATTGTTAATGGCACCTTGTCCTACTAACAGGCATGGCTTAAGGAGGCTGAGTCGGGTTTCCCTGTTTGAGTAGGGAGCTTGATTTGCATGGCAAAGGTTATCCTACCTCCCAGTTTCTTGGTTTTAAGGGTATTAAAATGCATTAACTGCCTCTGTGTTGTATGTCTCCACCAGCAGGGTTTGAGATCTTTCTAGAACCCTTGTTTGCTGTACCTACTGGTAAAATGGGTATCTTACCTCTTCTCTAGTCTCTTCAGGCCTAAGAAGGCCGCTGTCGTCCGGCCCCTTCATCCCACCCTCACCAAAGCTACTTCACTACCTCCAGTTCTAACCCAGTAAGTATTGCGCTCACATGCTCACACCGACCGAGCGTGGCAGCTTAGACACACTTGAGTTTTAAAATGTAACCTTCTGATTATCTTCCCAGTAGAGTGCATACACAGCTGTAGGCCCCATCCACTCATATGTAAATTCTTCTGTATCCATCTCTGTTGTTAGTGCTAGGTGCAGGGAACACAAACCTCAGCCATTCACATAGCTTTGAATCTCTGCTGTGGAATCTCCAACTTTGAGATCCAAAGGGAAGGGCAGTGGAGAGAAGAGCCTTGCCTTTGGACCCCGCCCAGGCTAATGGCTGAGAATGCCAATCACACACAGCTGGGGCAGGCTCTCAGACTGCCCAGTGCTGAGCTTGGCTTCTCCGCAGGAGCTTGCTGGGACATCTGGGAAAGGTAAAGCTGACGTCAGCCCTCCTTGCCTATGTCAGGTAGTAAGACCCAAGGAGACCAGTGTCAATCTCCCAAAATCAGATAGAGAGACTTCTGGCTGTGCTGCTTGGACTTAGGTCAAAGGGATTCCAACCAGAGCAGCAGGCTGAAAAGGAAAATTGCTCCTTTCTTCCACTCAGGCTCGCAGCTTCTTGCACGGGGCAGATCGTCTAGTTCCTTGTGCCCATGTGACTGCATTCTGGTTGCACTTATGATGACTAAGATGGAATTACAAATACTTCACTATTACTTCCAGTCCCCAGCCAGATGTGTGTCCGCTCCACTAAGCAAACACTTAAGCCTAAGAGTCTCATTACTGTTCCCTCCCTAAGTGGTCCATGAAAGTCAGGAAGTGAGTGTGGAGAGGTGGCACCGCTCGCCCTGGAGATTCAGAGAAGCATCTATTACCTAGGCCCAGGGTGAAGTCCTGGGGGTGAGAATTCAGAACTAAGAATCCCTACGATGCAGTCACCTGGGGAAAACAACAACAAACCAAACCAAACCCCAGAGCCCTGGTTCTAGAAACTATAATAGTTTCTTTGAAACTCTGAAGAAATACATGCTATGGCTGCATTTCATGTCTAGAGTGAGATACCCCAACAGTCAGTCCGAAAACCATTCTGTCTTTAAGGTCACATTTGACTATCTAGTTTAAAAGCAATTAAAGTTTAAATGAGATGTTTTCATGTGGGTTTGTTTGTTTTTTGTTAAGTATAGTCATCTACAAACAGGTTTCCCAATAAAGCGTACTCATGTCCCAGCTCAAAACAAAATGGCTTTGAAAAAAGATCAGGAGCAATTTAGTGGTGATAAGACACACAGAAGACAAGCTGGCTGCGACTTCCACAAGGATGGCAAGGATTTAATGAACTCAGGATGGTGGCTTCGTCAACTAGAGTGTATTTACAGCTACAGCTCCCCAAGTGCAGGCACTGCCGTGGGTGTGCGGCATGCTACAACGGACGCGCTCTCAGCTCCTCCCGAAAACACCGTCAAAATCAATCTCGGTTGCAAATTCACAGATACAAGCTTCAAGGTATAAAGTTGTATATAACAAAAAATACAGATAATATTTATAACAATAACTTACAGGTACAAACTAATGATAAACTACAGTTTCACAAAGGATTGTAAACATTTTGCACATTATCAGTCCAGTCTTTTAGGCAAAGTGCTCTTCTGATGACAAATAAATTAACAGATACACACTAGAGCCAACTATTTCCAGACAATACAAAAAAATGTTTTGACTTGTTTTCTTCTTGTAAACATAAGTTTTACAAAAAAACAAAATGAAGAATCAATAAAAGTGTCTTGCAGGCCAACTACTGATACATACCTGGGCAGCGAAAGGATGTTTGAAATGCTTTGGGTGTTAAATAAAAAATTAACATTAATATCTTTTCAATGGTATTTTATACATAATAAATGACAAGTCTATATCCTCAATCATTTCTATCCCTGAAAAAAGGAATTAGGTGTGACTTATTGGCAGCTGGGTCATTGTATAGGGTAACACGGGCTGGAGTCCAGGAGTTGTTGGTGAGCTACAAAACAGAAAGAGACGTGGGTATCAGTTCTTTAAGGTGGCAAAGTAGTCTCAACAAACAAGGACATCTCAAGGCAAGGTGGCTTTGTCACCGTCTCAGATGTGGGCATCAGTTCTGTGTGATATCTGGTGTCATATAAGCAGTGGTCACTCTCCCTCCTCAGCAGGACCACCGACTCATCTTTAGGAGGAGGAGACACAAGCTTTGGGCACAGTGGTGTGCTCCATCTCTCTCCCGTTCACTGCACCTCACCCTGCATCGAGAAAGGTACTGTGTGCTTCTCATAGAGAGCGAGCTCTGTATGCAGATGTTGCCTGTCTTTGCGTGCAGGTGTTGGGGTAGGGGCATGCCCAGGTTCTCCTTAGGAGTACTTAACTGCATTCTCCCCAAACTACAACTCATGGTTCCTCTTCCTAGGCCTTAGTCTCCAGGGTACTGGGGTTACAGGTGAGAACCCCCATCCTCAGCTAGCATCTAAACCTGTTTGTCTCAACTAGTACTGGAGTCTCTCCCAGGAACACACACAGTTCCAACAGCAGCATAACTAAACGGCACAATGGTATTATAGGCTGTTTGTTTTTTTTAACCAAAACTTAAAATAAAATTCTGCTTTCAGCGAAGGCTGTGTTGTTTCAAACCAAACCTCCCCCTGAGAGCAACTGGGAGAGGCAGACAATGACTGGATCATGTGCTGGGCAGCATTTAAAAGATACCCACGTAGTGGGAAGTTTTGAAGTCCAGACTCAGAGAGGAAAGAAGGAAAATGTTCTTGCTAACAAAGATACTAACAAATTTAACACATGAGGAATGTCTGTCTGAAAGGCTGAAATGTTCAACAGCTTGCTCAGAAGTTAAGTCTTTGGCAGGGCGGTGAAAAAACACAAACCAAACAAACACAGGCCCTCATTTAGGATTCCAAAGTCAAGGAAAAGCAAAATGGAATTAGACTAGCCTTCTAAGCACTGTCGGAGCTTTAGGTGATTTCCTGTAGCCCAATTTTGTGCCACAGGAAACTATAGTTGTCTCTGATGAGAGATAACATCCAGAACCTCAAATGATTTTTTTCTTACCCAAAATTGAAATGAAGTGGGTTTGGGGTTTTTTTGGGGGTGGGGGTGGCAAATAAGATCTGGCTTGACTAAAGCTAGAGGAAGACATCAGAGAAGATGCAGAGAAGACCCAGATGCTGGAGCTATCAAAAGCCAGCTTCAGTGTCAGCATGGGTAACCCAACATTTCACGTTAGGAATAAAGTGCCAAGTGGATGGATATCAACACAGAGGTAAGAGTCCTTAGCTGAATGTCAGCAACTGAGTAAGATGTTAATGGATGAGTTTTACACTCTAATATATACAGAAATTTTTGTGACCTAGAAGATGAATTGGAAGAAAATATACTAAAAATGGAAGGCCAAAAAGTTGGAATGTGAGAAGTCTTCATCATTGGCTCAAAATAATTTTTTGTAACAGAGTCTCACTATGTAACTTTGGCTGACCCAGAACACTCTATGTAGACCAGGGTAGCCTCAAACTCAGAGATCCGCCTGCCTCTACCTCTTCCTTAAAGGTGGGATTAAGACCTTTGCCATCACAACCAGCTAAATAATTTTTAAAGGCCACTGAAAGGTCCTCTTAATGCAAGACATCAAACAACTTAGTAAAATCTCTAAATAGAAGATACTTTCAACACATGCAGTTATTGAAAAGGCTTTGTGCTTAGATTATAATCAAGAAATAAATTAGTTCTGAAAAGAGAAACCTTCAGGCCGGCCCATAGCCAAACATGCAAAGGATCTTCACGAGATAGACAGATGTCCGAAGGGGAGGGCATCTTGTCAGGCATGAGCAAACGCTAATAAAGATACTGAAATGGTACTGCACTGTCCCCAGACTGGTCAGGATGAAGGAGGGAGAGTGTGCCCAATGCTGGTGGTGACAGGAACACCTTTGTTGCTCACATGCTGCTGCTCAAAGCAAGAGGTCTGAGCACAGTGTGAAGCCCATGTATATATCAAACAGAAGTGTGAATTAAAGGTACCAGAAGATGTGCACAAGAGAACCCACAGCAGCCTGTTCCTAAAACACCCAAACTGGAACACAAAAGGCTATCAAGCATAAAACTGATGTGAGTGGAATTCTGTACAATAAGTCAGTAACATGGATGACTTTCACACTCCATGAAAGTGGGAGAGAGAGATACAAGACCACACTGTCTGGTTCCGTTCACATGAAGCCACAAGATTGCTCAGCAGGAAAGAGAAGTTGCTGTCAAGCTTGACAACCTGAGTTCAATCCCCAGGATCCTCAGGGATAAAAGGAGTTAACTGATTCCTCCAAGTTGTCCTCTGACCTCTACATGTGTGCCATGGCACACATGCACCCCGCCCCCCTGCCCCACACACAAATATATATGCAAAAAAGTTTTAAAAAGAAAAATTAAGACATGGCTTTTGAACTCAGGGTAAAGTCTGGCAGAAGAAAATAACCTGGAGGTGTTGCCATGGTAATCCTGCTCAGTGTGAGAGGCACCGCAGGTTCAGACATTTGGTGTATGTGCTTGGCTGAGGACCAATGGGGCGCGAACCCACGACCCTGGGATTAAGAGTCCCATGAAGAGAATTCTGGGAACAGGAAGGCTGACGTCAGGAGACACTGCCAGCCGCCGCCATGAGTACCAATATGTAAGATACTGGTAAGCCACGAGCCGCGTGACAAGGTATAGATTTATAGAAATGGGTTAATTTAAGATGTAAGAACAGATAGCTAGAAGCCTGCTGTAAGTCTCTGTGTGTTTACTTGGGGGACGCCAGTGGGAGAGATCTGTCCCGACTGCAGGCAGGCTGGGATACAGGAAAGCTCCAGCTACATGGAGGGGATGCATGCAGCTTCTGAGGCTAACACTGCTGCTCTCCTTCATCCAGGTGCCGTTTATAGAAGATGCTCGCTGGGCAAGTCATCAAGCCCAGCACCTGTGTGTGCTTTCATACACGTGACTTACTTCAATGAAAAAGTATAAAAACAGAAAGCTCCAGTGTAGAGATGTGTCAATACCTTCCCTGACCATAGAAAAGTAAAATGTTTAACTATGTATCCAGTAGAAAACAGAACAAAGGGGCTGAAAGGTGGCTCAGCAGTTAAAAACACGGGCTGCTCTTCCAGAGGACAAAAGTTTGATTCCCAGCACCCACACGGTGGTTCACAACCACCTGTAACTCTAGTTCCAGGAGATCTGATACCCTCTTCTGGCCTCTGAGGTTAATTCATGCATGTGGTGCAGAGACATACATGCAGACAATATCCATACATATAAAATAAAAACAAAGGAAAATTAAAGAAAAGGAAGAAACAAAAAATGTTGCCGATAAAAACCAAGCACTGAGCCATCACTGATATCGGCAGCTCAGCTGCAGAGCAGAGCATCACACTAATAGTTGGATAACTTTGCTGTCTGCTGTACCCGCTAATGTTTCTCAGCCATCACTGAGGTAATCCTTCAAAACTGTGAACACAATCAGTCATCTCATATTAGACGTTACCAGCTGCTGGGTGCTGCGCTACCTACCATCCATGTAAGTATGCAGCGCGGTCAGCATCGTCCCATCCTGGGGCACATAGGCAGAGTAAGCCATTTCTTCCAACATGGGTGGAGACAGCCTGGATGGGGCGACCGCTGTGACGGGAGCAGAGGAGGAGTGATTTGGACTGACATGTTTCTTGTGGCGGGCTCTGCAGTTCTGAAACCATACCTGACAGGAGAAGAGGGAGGCGGTTAGGTCACATACCAACTTCTGATCAGTGGCCCAAGTCAGTGCCACACATCCCCAGAAAGAAACCTTCTACAAGTCTGCAGACAGAGCTGGGAAGCTGTTCCAAGGCCTTGGTTCCCACTCCTACACCACAGAAACCGGGTGCAGTGGTGCATTCCTGTAATCCCGGCACTTGGGAGGAGGCCACAGGAGGGTCCTGCATTGAAGGCTATTTTTTGATACATGGCAAGCTAGGGACCAGCCTGGGCTATACAAAATCCTGCCTCTTTGGCTATATCAAGCTAGGGGCCAGCCTGGGCTATATAAGATCTTGCCTGAAAAAAATTTTAAAATGTCCACTGACTGGAGAAACATTTTAGCTCAAGTATTATAACAATAGCCTTTTTTTATTTTTCTCAGCTAATAGTCTCTGGTGGTTTACTTAAAGATCTATTCTATGCTAAAAACAAAACAAAACAAAAAGGCACTTTTTTAAAAAATGAGTAAAGCCTTGAGAATTCTGGGAAAGTGTCTCCAGTTTTGCTATTGGCATTTGGAAAAAGCAGAAAACAGGAAAGTTCTTTTAATCAGAACTTAAAAAGAAAGTACTGTTGTATTCTTAGACACCTGCTGGAAGCATTTCAAATCCTTGTTCACATTATTAAAATCCCTACTGAGAACTCACAGCTTTCTACAAGATTCTTGATTGAGTCATCCCAGCCGCATTTAACCTGCTGAGTTCACTCTCTTAGTGAATACATAGACTATTCCGTTAGAAGCATGTTAAGGTCAACTCTATAATAAGAACAAACTAGCCATATTTGAGCAGAATGAATTAAAACACATCCAACTGGTAAGACCTCACAAAAAGCAAAGTGCCAACCACTGCGCTATCCACTCTATGAAGTAATTCCAGAAGGACAAGGCTTATATCCAGATCTAGGAACATGAGGCCTGACTGCCAGAGCATGTCCAGAAGTGAATCTCATGTGAGTGGACTCTGTCATGAAAGGCAGCTTCAACACACAGTGTTACTCTATTAAAATATGCTATCACAGGCTAAGGTATAGCTCGATTATAGAAGGCTTGCCTAACATGTGCATGGCCCTGGGCACAATCCCTGACACACACACACCACACACCACACACACACACACACACGCACGCACGCACGCACGCACGCACGCACAAACACACTTGATCACCTTCATTCCAAACAAATTGTGTCACAGGAGAAATGATAAAGAGCTAAAAAAACTTCAAGGAGATTAGAATAAGCATTTTGGCATCTGGGAGGGGCAGGCCAGGGTAAGGTCAGGAATGTTATCTGTGTCCAGGGCTACTGTGTAGGAGCTTCATGGCCTGAGATAAGAGAAAGAAAGTGAAAAGAACTTAAAAGGGAAAAAATGTTGGCCTGATTTCAAAGACATATCCTGCACCTTGAGACTCAAAATCCGGGGGCTAGCCAGCCACTGCTGCAAACCAAGGAAGCCAAACTTCTCAGTCTCATAGGTGGTCAGCCTGAGCAGGTAACTGGAGAAAGCACAGGGAATGTTCCTAGGTGGAGATACACCAAGGAAAAGCAGGGTGCAGTCACAGCTTCTTCACTCATTCTCTGGAGACCACACCCAAAGTCTCCAGTCCCAGATCCACCCACAGGCTCTGTGACAGCACATACCACCACTCAGAGGAGAAGACACAACATTCCCCATTGTTGAGGGGGGTCACCTGCCATTAATTACATCAAAAACATCTAACATTCAATCCACATATATTGAAAGTTCCAATCTGAAAATAAAATCTAAGCACTAATGCTGGAGTGCAATCTGACTTGCACATGGTGACCTAATAAATGCCTGAAAACAGCCTGGCAGGTGTCTCTTGGGTCCTTACTCCTCCAGTAATAAGAACCACTCTGGGAAGACCACGCCATTCCATCTCCTTTGCTGGACTCACAACGGTCACACGGCTGAGCTTCTTGCCTCCACTTCACAATGAATAAAGTCTGAAATTAGGAGGACTCCTCCAGGCCACGGAGTCTGAACAAGTCACAAGAAAACTTCACTGTCTTCAGCAGCATCAACACCACACCTGCAGCCTGTCGTGAGGACAGTTCATGATGGACGAACACTCCTCTTCAGGCACCCCTTCACAGGGTAGCTATGCAGACATGTGAAGATGCTGACCCTGTATAGACCCCTCCTTGTCCTGTCCTCCTCACATTCATATTGCCTTTAACACCGCAAGACTTCTAGATCTTCTCAGCACTCCTTCTGGACTAACCCCTTGTTAGTTCTTTTGTAAAAAGTAAAGGTAGTACTCTGAACATGTGCACAGTGCCCAAGATATGGGGCCAGCCTCCTAAGGGAGCCTCGACACACTGCAGTCACCAGGAGCCGCTTTAGAGATGCTGCCTCCAACTCAGGTGTCCCAAAGGCAAGGTTTACTGGTTTATCGGAAACACTTCCTACTTCCCGAAAAATTAGCACCTAAAGGTCAACTACATGAAACAGAACATGTATACCAAAAAGGAATTCATGACCCCAGGCCAAACTGTTTTTTGCTGGTTATGATTAGTGCCGTTGATTAAAAAAAAGAACCCCCCCCAAAAAATGCAACAATTCTTCTAACAGTGTTCCATGCCCCTAGCCTCTCTCCACCGTGGCTCAGGTTTTTGATGCCATCCTTCTTCAGACCCTCTGCTCCTTCACCAGTATCCCTCCACTCAGGGTGTGGCCATGCGCCCTCCATTCACAGAGCCCCTGTGACCCCGTCCTCTCCCTCAGGCCCCTCCTCCGCTCCTTATTCTCACTCGGGGTTTGTAAAGGTCGACTCAATTTCAAGGGACTGGCCCTGTGGCTTGAGCCCTGTCCGTCCCTTCAAAAGCTGTTCACACAGCCGGTCACCACCACCACCACATGGTTAGCACAGGTGGAGGTGATCACATCCCCCTCCCAACAGCCAATGAGCGCTTTTGACTCCTGACCAGCGCCCTTCCCAGGAGAACCCGGACTTCTAATTCAGCAGTGGGCTTCCTTTTGCTTCTCTGCTGCAGTCTCAGGCTGCCTTCCTGACTTGCTAGCAGCCAGTATCTGCCATCATTATGCAATTAGTAAACGTGTTTCTGGAATTTAGTTATAGGTCTACGCTGCAGTCAAGTCTCTTAAAAACAAAACCAAAAACCTCCCTAGTTTCCTGGTCACCAGAACCAAAATCCTGGCTCCACTTCTTCCCAAATTTTGTCAACTTGTTCTTTCTTTCCCAAATCAGATGTCATGGCTTCCTCTTTACAAAAGGGGCAATTCCAACAATTTCCCAGAATTCCACACATGAATTCTACAGTATGTATGTTTGGCTATACCTCACTCTTCCCTATCTTGGTCATGTCACTTCTTCTCTTAGATCTTTACTAAATACCATGATCAGACTATGGGGGTTGGGCAGAAAGAGGGTGGGAGAGGGGAAGGGAGGGAAGAGAAGGGGAAGAGGGGAGAGAAGGGGAGGGGAGAGAAGGGGAGGAGAGAGAAGGAGGGGAGAGGGAAGGGGAAAGCTCAGAATCAGGTTTGGCTTGGAACTGCAGTATTTCTCAGCCCAAGGATCTCAGAGCTATCTGAATAAAGATGAACAGAGTAATTGACAAACGGTAGCCTAGTCCAGGAAAGCCAATGTCAGGCTGTTGTTTTTTCCTCTGAGATTCAAATATTCCATCCTACAGGGAAGCTCCTTAAGCAGGAAGGTAAACAACTCAAAAGAGCTTCAGGAAGTCCCTGAAATTGACCAGATTCACTAGGCCCCTCCCGGCCAGAGTAAACTATAAACTGAGCATACTACACAGACCCGCCTAGCTGCCTGGAAGAAGCAGAAACTAGCCAGCTGAGCTGCTGAAAGAGGGTTAGACCAACTGAGACACCTGGAAAGGGCACTCCTCAGTCTTCTGAGCTGTGTGCAGGCTGCACAGTGTGCAGGTTCCCAGCCTTTGTGACCTGTCCCCCAGACTGGGGTGAGCCTTGGTGATGCAGCTCTGCTGGAGTCATCTCTGCTCCTGTGAGTGACCCCTCGCCCATATTCCTGTGAGTGACCATAAAGCTCACTAGTTCACCAAGTCAGACTTGGTGCTTTCCATACTTTAGTCTGTGCTGACTGGACAGGGCTGCGTCTTTCCAGGAAACTTTGTCACACGAGCTTTTAAGAAATATGCTCAGAGTGGAAGAGACCTAAAGTAGGAGCTCACAAAAGGTCAGCATACACCCACAAAGAGTCAGATGCAGAACCCTCTGCATCTCTTGATTGACGTATATGATTCTCACCTGTATGACACGTCTGCTTAAGCCCGTCCGCTCTGCCAGTTTCTGGAGGGTCTGTGCATCTGGGTTGTTGTCCTGAGCAAACTGTGCTTGCATAACCTGTGGTTGTTTTTTAAAACAAAAGTTGGGAGCAAGCAGTTAACAGCTCGGTCTTTTAATTTTATGGCGGGACAGATAAGACACACGATGAAAATGTGATGTATATTTTACAATGAAAGAAAGGCTCACTTTATAAAGTCACACAGACTCTGAGATTTTAAAAACTGTCCCACTGCTGGATGGAATGCTGCCTCTCAACTGTGTCATTAAAGATGTCCCCGTTCTCCTTCCAGGCTTGGAACTCACAAATAAATCTACAGACCGAGTCTCCTTCACTTGGCTTCTCGTTTTGTTAAGTGTCCCTGCACTGGAAACTCAAAACACATCATCACACCACATCTCTCTCTGGCCTCTGTGGGTGCACACAGCCTCGGCTCTGCTGCGGACATGCACCACACAGCACTGCTGGGATACCACTGGTGTGTGTGGAGGGGCTTTGCTCCCTGTGAAGCAACCTCTGAGATGCAACAAGACCTTAGCAGAGTCCAGAGATTCAACTGTGACCTTCCGGATTGACACCACTACGCCAAGTGCTATGACATGTATATATTCACAAATGGCACCAGGAGGGGGCGCTAATCTTAAGTTCCTAAAGAAAAATATAGAAATGCCAATAATTGCCTCTAATCAAAGGTAAGTGGAGGAAGAAAATAAAAGCCACAGTCAAGGCCTTTGGATTCTTGGAAGGGGGAATCATGAGAATCAAGTAACATATTTGAATTTTATCACCCAAAGTCAATCAGCTGAGGGGAATATGCAATAAAGATAATTAATGAAGAACAACAGCGTGTAGTAGGCTGTGCTTGTCTGTGGGTCAGGAAGTGAGCTCCCCTGCCCCACCTGCTGGCCCCACCTCCCTCCAGGCAGGCAAACTGCAGCCTCTGCTCTGACAATGCCCTCACCCCCCTCTGCATCTTCACTTGCCAGAAGGAAGCCCAACAGGGTCCTTTGAAAAAGTGGGAGCTCCCAGAGGACTATGGGAAAGAATCCTGCATTATGCCCCCCCAGGGGGAGGGGGTGCTACAGTCTCCACGTGCCACACTGTGCACTTTGGAGTTGGTGACAGAACCTTGACAATATGAGGAAAATCTCAAGAGATGGAGAAAGTCCAGCGTGGGTCCAGAAACATCTCAAGGGTGCAAATGATGATCCTTTTAAGATGCCCCTGGCTACTGACTCTTCCAGGGTCAAATGCTCCTAGTGTCCCATCCAGTGTTGTACCACTATACGCACTGTAAAAGGAACAGACTTTTTCTTATTTAAAAAAGTGGCAAAGTGGACTAAGCATCTGTCGTCTCCATCCCTTCCTCTTTTCCCGTCCTTATCGGAGGGAATGCTTCTCTCTCAAGCTGTGCTTGTGCAGGGGTGACTTAAGCGTAACATCCAAAGACAAAACAGCAAGAGAATTGATCATATCTTTAATTTCTCACAAAGAGCAAGCTGAACTGATACTTGGGAAATTGCTTCTAAGGTCATTCTTGATGATCTGGTTTAAAAAGGAACAAAAGCCCTCTAGAAATAAAAGTTTTAATAATAGAACCAATGTACATTTAGCAAAGACAGTTCATCAAGGAATGGAACGGAACTTTACCTCGGCCAATTAGAACTAGAATATTCTAAAGAAAATGGTGCCCTCATTGTTCTTCCTTTAGTTAGTGCCAGTTTTCAGTCACACACAAAAAGAGAAAAAAAGGAAGAAAAGACACACTGGATTTCTTAGTCTCCCTGTTCTGCAGATGTTGTAGCTGCTGAAGGCCACTCCCAGTCCTGGGAGCTCTTCAGGATGATCATGGGAAGCCCTGAAGCAGCATTTTTACACTAAGGGGTCTACCGGAAAAGTAAGGAGTTTGAGTGCCCTTCTTATCAATGGGGCCACGTTTGAGAGGGTATGCAGACATACCTTCAATCGGAAACTTTTCTTTCTGTAAGATTCTGAAATGGAATTTTAGGAATTTATTTAGTTGCCCTGTTTTAACACTCCTCCGTCCAAAGCAAGCACCACATGGGCAGTCTCAACTCAGTATTCACATGTGATTTTTTTTTAATTATTTTTATTGAAGCCAGTATTTAAATACATTCACAATTTTCTCAAGAATGGGGCAGTTTGACAAGGTGAATATAGTACTTGGTTTATCAGATAATCTGGTGAAAGTAAATGATTCGGGTTTTTCCCTCTTTTAAAACTGTGGCTATCCCAGCTTTCTTGTTCTTTGGAACAACTAAGGATTTATCTCATTTATTTTGACCATCTTGTGTACAGGATCGATGCTACTGAATACTGAATAAACGAGATCATGCTTTTCAGAACCCAACTCTGATGATTTTTTAGCTTATGATTCAGGTCACATTCTTATGTAGTAATGCATAGTTTAAGTATTTTGCAAGTTTAACTATAAGCCTGTCTGCAAGATTCAGGATTTATCCTCTCTGTCTTGCTGGGTTCTGCTGAAGAACATGGGCTCCTGGGAGGCAAAACCACATGAAAAGCGCAGAGGTTGGGCAAGTCTGTCTGCGCCTCTCCTCTGCCATTCCCTGAGCAGTTGGTTACCTTGCGGGTGGTTCCTGTGTCCGTCCCCCCCCCCCGTACCCCCCAGGAGGCAGACTACACTGTGAACTGTAGCAGTGGCTGAGGAGTTGAAGATGATGGGAACATGAAGCCCGGCACAGCACCTGACTTGCAAAAACCCCAACGAATATCCCATCTTTTTTTTTCTGTAATTATCTTCTCACCAGAGATTGTACAGCTATCTGCCATAACTTTGAAGCTCCACAGTTACAATTTTAGTAAGGAATTTTCACATCCAAGTTATGAAGCCTATAATCGTCAAAGTCACAGCCAACTCCTTATGGAACAGACCAGTTTCAAACCTGATACGTGTCTATTAGAGATGCTGTCTAATCCAGCCTTCCTGCTCAAACTGGGTGCTTTTGCAAAGCTTAGACAAGAATTCACATCAGCCAAAGCTGTGTGTGGCTTTCTCCAGCACTCCAGGGAGCATCCGAGCAACAAGGCTCAGACGGCGACAAGTCTCTCAACAGTACTGTTTCTCACATATTACTTACGATCAGGACTTCATGTCTAATAAACAGCAAGCAATTGTGTACTTGGAGGTTTTTTCTTAATGGATCTAGATTTTAATACTCAGCATTTGGTCCATTTGCCAAATTCTTTTGGAATGCTGGCCATGTCCAGGTTACCCCTAATCATTCTGTTTTTACTGTAGAGGTCTAAAATGCTGGCCAGGCTCTGACTGCTGGAAGTGGTTTTTCTTTCACTTGCTAACGAGACATGATTGCCTTGGGTACTGAGCTGAAGCGGATACTATATGCAACACACCCAGCAACCCATGGAAGAGGTGCAGTAACGTTATTCATCTTAAAACAAACACCTCAGCCACACTGATCATTTAGAAAATACGATTATCTGGAAAAATTCCAGAAAGAATCATCATATGTAGACTTAAATATAAATCAAGGAACATTTTCTTGACAGTGTGCACAAATGAGACAATCCTCGAATCCTAGACCACTGTGATAGCGAAGTCCGTCTGCTTTTGAGGGCAGAGTCAACCTCAGCTGGACGGTGGAGGCGCTGCCTCTACCCCTTTACGATGGCGTCAACCATCGGATTCCTGTCTCAGGCAGTTCTGTTCCGCCCAGTACGGAATCCCTGTGGTTTAAACACCTCACACGATTCACTTAAATGACAACACAGCACAGAGTGCCGAGTCTCCACACAGCCATCTTCTGTTGTCATTGCATGTGGAATGTCTGCCTTAGACTGGTGCTCGAGGGGACGGCACTGTGTCCTAATTTGATGTCAAAACCAAAAGACCCTAAGGACACAAAGCGACTGTGACTGGACTCTGCAGACCATGACATTTAGGGCAATAAGTGTGCACTGATATTCTCATCGAGTTAGATCTTTTAAAAAGTGTAGGACCTTTATTAAACAATATTTTCAGGCAGCATGGAGATCTATTTAATTTGCTTCAAGTCTGTTTTCTTTGGGGGCGGGGAAAGAGTTTTAGAAATTGCAAATGTATTGCCATGTCTACCTGGAGCTGATCGGCTGTGAAGCTGGTCCGAGCTCTTTTGGCTGGCTTTGGATGATTGACATCTTGTTCTGTGAGCAGGGCTCCTTCCACACTAATCCCATTACCTGCGTTTTAAAAAACAAACCACCCAGTTGGTAACTCAGATGGGTCCACACTAGTGCACAGTCGTAGTTCCCTCACACACCTTCGCATCTTCCGAGTTTGTAAAGTGTTAAAAACATGTTGCCAATAGACCGTAAGAGACTTTATATATAGCCTGTGCACTCTGCCTGAAATGCAGTAAAAGCATACATCTAGGCCCATGCGAGGAAGGCAAATACGCACAAATAAAGCTGAACCCAAACTCCAGGCTGCTGCCACGGAGTACAGTGTGGAACTCACAGAGGCCACCCTTTGCCCGCAGAGCAACAGATGGAGCCCTTTCCTGGCAGCCCTGTTGATTTTACAGCCTTTACCTCTTATATAAAATACGACATTAGAATGACTTTGGGGTGGAATCAATTTTTATCTCTTCATTCAAGGTCCTCAAAGACTCAAAGGTGTTCTGAGCCCTACTTACCATTCTCCACTTCTCTTTTTAAATTATCCAGCATGCAGTCGAAATGCATTCTGCAGAGGACTTTCTCTTCCACCAAGGCAAACTCCTCTCCAGTTGACAGCTGCCTCTTGCAAGAAAAGCAGGCAAAGCAGGCCAAGTGATACACATTGCCCTTGGCCCTACGGACCCAGTCAGTGGAGTGGATGTGCCTGCCACAGCGGGAGCACCGTGTCCCATAACGTCTGCAGGACACAGGGAGGAGGCATGGTGAGGTGTGTATCAGGCAAGTCCAAACTAACCCATCATCATGCTCTTTGCAATGATTTAAGTATTGTGAAAGTGAAACAGAAATTAATTTTTTTTCTCAGTATGGGAAGCAGTTGAGACAGGGTCACAATTCAAATCTGCTTTAAAGACAAAATCGCCTCAATTGGTAATGGCGAAGAAGATTAGTTTTCAAATACATGAACGAGGAGTTTCAATAGCCCTTTTATTGTGTCATATCTTAAGGCACTTATTCACGTAGCGATTCCAGATACACATGCACAGTTATACATGCACACTCCAGGTTGAAAACCTCAAAGGGCAAGACTACACTAACTGAACATAGGAACATTGATCAGCTAAAATCTAGTTGGAGGGATGGGTGCAGCTCATGGCGGAGTATGTACTTATCGTGTGCGCAAACACTGGGTTCAATCTGCAGTGCCAGAAACAAACACAAAACCCAATGACTAGGGGGAATAACTAATGCTGACATATTTAAATTAGAAATTATCAGGGAAAGTACAGAATCTGTATTCTTCACCCTGAAGGGCGAGGAGAAAAAAAATGCAGAAGCATTCCAGCAAAGATGGATGTCTACATTGCCAGCCACGGGAGGAGAAATAGTGCCTAAAATTCCAGGAACATCTGTAGGCATTCTCAGCAAGATGCCAGAGGCAAGGGGAATTTTCCCCTCCCAGTCTTAGTGATCAGATGCCCTTTTCTGTCTCCCACCACAGTCACTGGTGGACAAGGTTGGCACCTCCGCCTGTGTCCACCCAGGGACCCATCTTTAAGTATTGCCAATGAATTTCAGAACACAAAAAAAATCCTAAAAAAACAGATTTTAATAAATATTTTCTTAAAAAATCAAAAATTTCAAAGGGTGATTAATATACTGTAAGTCGAAGAGGAACCAACTGTTACTAATGCCCAGGAAATGGCCTAATTCTGGCCAGGCGGCGGCGGCACACACCTTTAAGCCCAGCACTGGGGAGGCAGAGGCAGGTAGATCTCTGTGAGTTGGAGGCCAGCCTGGGCTACAGAGTGAGTTCCAGGACAGCCAGGACTACATAGAGAAACCCTGTCTCGAAAAAAAAAAAAAAAAAAAAAAAAAAAACAAGAAAAAAAGAAAAGAAAAAAATGGCATATTCTGGTGAGAAGTATGCATTTTTTGGAAATTATAAAATCACTTGATTTTTATAAGATAGACTCTAATTATGATCACGTGCTATAACCTGTCTATGTATTGTATTAAACTTAATCACTAAACTCTCTGAAATGACTTTTGAAATGGCATTGACGCTGTAATTAGTTGTTACTAATTTCGCTATGCAAAATTTCACAATGAACTTTTTCTAATCTAGGAATGCAAATAAAGAGATATGACCACATTTAAAGTAATGTTTACAAGGTTTAGACAACTCTCCACAAAGAAGTACATCCTGGAAGACACCTGACACTTAACACAGCCACGGAGAGATCACAGAGAGAATGTGCACACTTACTGAGCAAGTACTTCTCAGAAGCCCAAGTCAAAGAACAGACCAAAATAAAAATAAAAATAAAACAAGACCTCTGGGCAGAATGATTCCGTTTGTTGGATTTATGACAGTTTGTTCTTTTAAATAGTGTAGCTGATTATTTTATCTAAACGCCTGGTATCTTAGAGGTTTATTACCAGGGATCAGTTTCCCCATAAAGATTTTATTTCACTTCGCAACTGACTTCAAACAAGGAGCAATGCTACCATCATGTGTCTTATTCTTGAATACCCCAAACTTTCATCCTTAGAATGGGAATATGATCCAAAACAAAGTTTTATTTAGCCAATTCCTAAAGGAAATAAACACTAATTTAGCTTTAATACAAATTATACCCCCCAAAGAATTTTTGAGAAGTTGATTATGGTGCTTAAAGCCTCTAATCTTGTCACTTGAGAGATGACACAGAAGGATCATGAGTTCAAGGCCAGCCTAGGCTACATAGCAAGATCTGATCTCAAAAAAAAAAAAAATTGAAATATATCATCATAATTGGCTTTGAGTAACCAAACTCTATGCAAAAAGTCCTGTTACAAAGGTCTTTTAAAATAACTTCTTGAGGTGTTTATTAAAATGAAAATAGCAATATACCTGAAGTAATCGAGTTTACAGAAAATGTCTTTGTCTTTAATATAACAGCTCGTGTGCCTTCCCAGGGAGGTTCTGCAGACACTGCAGGACAGACAGCGGACGTGCCAACACAAGTCATTCACCTGCAAGGGGAGATGAGGATGAGCGCGACGCCACTTCGGGCCCCCAGTCACCGATGTGGTGTGGGAGGCAAGAGGAAGGCCTTATAATACATGTTCTGGAGACCCCCCCCCCAGCAGCATCATTGCATCTGCCTATATCCTCTTCTAGACTCCAACGAGAAACCAGACGCCTATAGATCACATTCAAGTTTGTTTTTTTAATCCTTTGAAGGCTTCAGGTTGTCTTTCATTCTCTTTCCTCCCTCCTTGACCAAACCTCTATGAACACAGAGAGAGCATTTATTCTCAAGTCATGTGTATGGGTTGTTTTCACTTTGCTCTGATCCTTCCTACGGTGGAACCTGGCAGCTATGGAAGTCAAGATACAAACCTCTTCAACCTACTTTTTGGCCAAACAGCTATAAACTGTGTGCCATCGATAAGAATGACAAAGACAGAAAATGCTTTGTAAAGTATCCTAACAGAGAAAGCAAGCAATCCACTTCCCTCACACACCAGAAGTCGTTACAGTAGAGCTCAGTGATCTGTGCCTCACGCCTGCTTCTAACAGCTACAGAGAACAGAGTGCAGAGGAGGGTGTTGGCAATCTACCGAACGACCTAGCTCCTGGAGAAAGAGAGGTGTCTGATCATAGGTGGCTATGACAGCACCCAGGAAATACGTCCACGTCGTGAGGCAGGACAGTATTTAATAAAGCAGGCACTCTAGACTTTGACAGCTCAGGAAACAAATGATCACTGCAGTCACCTGAAGCTGTCCCTGCCCCTCTAAGCACTGAACATCAGCCACCACATGGAGATATGAATTGGGCTGTGCTGGCCTGCAGGGCGGCTCCTGAAGTGTGCTGATGAGTCGATATGGGGACTAACTAGGTTTATGCTTTGTAACTCCCGGTCAGGGTGTTTTAACTCTGATAGGATGGACATAAAAAAGACACTTTGAAGGAAACCATGGGTTTTCTATTGAGTTATGAGCCTTTTCTCAAAGCAGTGTTTCATTTCTGATGGAAATTTAAATTTGAGGTCTGGGTCTTTCTTCAAAAGAACCATATAATCACTATATAAAAAATAGTTAATTGAATTAAAATGAAGACATCCTGGAAGTAAAGATGTATTTTCCCCACGTTGTCCCCTAAGTTGCTCCCAGTTAATATAGAAAGTCCAAGTGTCCCGAGTATTCCATTGCTAACAGCCTCCAATCACACCCAGGCTTTTGTTTTCTAAAGCAAGGCTTTAAAACAGAGCCCTGGCCTCTCTATAATACTCTACAAAAGCCAGACCTCTGTCTGGCTTGACACCTTTCCACAAAATTTCTTTTGAAAAACAAAAGAAAGCTCCTTAACATTCTTCGCCTTTGCCAGGGAGTAAAGGAGGGTGGGGAAGATTCTGGAACGGGTTCTGGAACCCTTCTCTAAACTAGCATTCATCCAAGGCTCAACCAGGCTAGGACCACTCCCGGTGACAGGAGGGGCCTGGAAGGGGCCACAGCTTCAGGTAGCTCCCGCTGACCACTCATCTGACTCCATGTGACCTGCTGCTCCACAGGATGACGTTTTTCCAATAGCCTCAAAAGCTGGATCTGCACTGGGTCAAAATACTTTTTACCAGTGAAAAGTTTAGAGTCAAACCTAGAGTAAGGAGTTAGCGCTTCACCTGGGTGTAAGGATGCTGAGCATTTAGTTTCTAAGTGATGCTGTGGTAGCAAAAGTTAGTTGATTTATAAAACCTAGTGTAGACTATGATTGCACTTAGAAAACCTTCCTAGATAGACTCCTGTCCAATTACAAAAGGAAACTTTGCATAACTCACTCAGCTAGAATTTTTATATCATATGAAGACAAGCATAAGCAATATATAAAATCACACACGATGACTGCTAGACTCTGAGGCAGAACTTGGACTTTACTGTGTAACTGTTTCTACATCTTCTCTGCTGTGACATGTTAGAAGTTCTTAAGTCCGTTTCAGAAACAGTCAAGATTCTGCTACTTACTGAGAACCTTGTTCAAAACAAGAAGATAATTTTGACTCTGGGAATGGTTTTGTGACATTTATAGTTTTCCAAATAGCAAATTAGAAATGAAATTTTTAAGAATGCAGATTTAAAGAGAAAGCCCAGGTTAGTTTGCCCGCTTCAAGAATCAACAACATCTAAAACTGTTTTCACCCAAGCCTCTTTTGGTGCTTTATCTGGGCTCCAGAGTAATATTCCCATTCCACCCAGAATTCAGCTTTTGAATGTTGACATTAACTTAAACCCACTAATTCACTTTTTGAACTTTTACTTTCCATAATTAATCCTTCAGAAAGCTGAAGCATGGGGAGGAGAAGAGAAAGTGAACGGGCTTGCAACTAATTTGGTACAGAGGAAAACATTTTTTTTCCCACATAGCTGTTTTTAAAAGCTATTGAAGTTGGAAACCCAATGCATTCATGTTAAGACACATGGGACCGAGATTCTGCCTGCAATGGCATGGATAACTGCAGCCTACCAGAATTTCAACTCCAAAATTCCCCCACACCCCTGCGCACAATATTTTAAAAGAAAAAGTTAAACCGAATTAAGAAGGTCAGTCAACTCTGAAACCACTGCGTGAAACATTTCAGCCGAGGCTCAGTATGCCTGCCTAACTAGTCTATTTGGATCTGCGGCACCCTCCCCCAGCACGGACAGGACATAACACTATTGTGCTTAGCAAGGTCCGGGAGGTACCGAAATGGCTTCTAAAAACTTATATGAACTTTTGCTTTGGGAAGGTTCCGGGTACCTGTAAATAAACGCAAGACCGCGAAGATAATAACAGTCCAAACAAAAGGTCTTTTAAATCAGTTGACAGTGTTTTTGGTCAGAGAAGGAGATTGTGAATCGGTTGGCACACCGACCTGGACTAGTCTACGAAGATAGCAACACAGGCGTGTTGGAGAGGAGGGACCGGTGTGGAGAGTACAGGATATTTAGGTAAGCAGAGGTCTAGGCTTGGTAAACAAAAGCCCTGGCGACTGGCAGCTCTCAGGATGGGTGGCAGAGCTTCCCCAAACCCTCCGCACACACCCGGGGAACCCTCCTTACAGCAGCAGACCGCGTCTCCACAGTTTCCCAGCCAGACAACGCTGAGTGGCACTTCCCCCTCCTCGTGGTGGGGCCTAGGGCGGACCACTTGGCCGAGAGGGACTTCAGAGCCTGGGCTGACACGGGGTGGGGCACTTTCCCCTAGAGCCTCACGCGGACTCCCTTTGGGGCTCGCATGCCCCCCCATCCTACCTTGAGGAGGTATTTGTCCACAATCTCCAGGCCGCAGCTACTGCACACACACTTGCCTGGCGGGCAGACGGAGCCCGAGGCCATGGACTGTGGCGACGACGACGGGGAAAGCGGGGCCGAGGAGGAGCAGGAGTCCTCGTCCCCAGCTCCCTCAGGATTCACCTGCAGGAAGAAGGGGGCACTGGCCGCAGACCTCTCCTCCCTTCCACGTCCCACCACCCCACGGGGGCACCCCAAGGGCTGTCCTCCCGTCCCAGCTTTCCCTGTCCTCTCCCGGGGATCCCCAGACCTGCAAGACCCCCCGCAGCCCCGCGTCCCGCCCCGCCCAAGGAACTGGGGGTCCCCCCCGCAGGCCGCCGCCCCACTCACCAGTCCTGCGTCCTCCCCGGCGCCTTTGCGGGTCCTCCCGGCCGCCAGGGCTGCAGGCCGCCCGCACTCCTCCGACATGAGCCCCGGGCACTGCGCCGCGACAGCGGGGAAGGCGGGGAGACACGGGTCAGGAGCCGGCGGCGTGCACACGGCGCCCCGCAGCCGCCGCGGCCCCGCCGAGCTCTTGAAGGCCCCGCACGAGGGCGGCGCGTGCAGCCGCCGCGGGCACCTGAGCCCGGGCGCAGCTGGCGGGCCAGCGCGCAGCCTCCCTGGGCCGCCGCCGCCAGCGGGCGACTGCAGGACTGCGGGGCCGTGGCTCGGGGCCCCGCGCTCACCCCGGCACGCCGGCTCCCCGCCCCCCGCCGGGGGTACCCAGCTAATAACCGGCCTCCGCGCACAAAGCGATTGCTTTCTAGACGTCAATCACCCGGGAGCGGGGAACACCCGGCTAAAGGGGGCGCGGGGCGGGGGGGAGGTGGAGTGAGAGAGAAGAAAAGATGACTGAGGAGGGGGTGGGGAGAAAAAACTTGATTTCTTTAATAACCTCAATTAAAAGAGCAAGACACACACACATATTTTTAAAGGGGGGGCTTTTTGAATAGGATAGCCCGAAAGGTGAAGAGGTTTAATCGGATACTTGAAAGCTAATTACAGTGGGATTTAAGAAGCCTGGTGTTTGTTCCGACGATTTGAATGAAAATGCTTCAGATTAAACGGAGCCAGCAGCTCTTTGGTAAACTTGAAGCAATTAGAACGGTAAGCGATTTACACTGGTTTCTTTAAGGTGTGAATTGCCACTTAGTGCTCAGTAAGTCAACATTTTAGCTACTAAAGGATTATTTTTAACCAGTGCAAAAAGCGGGTCGAATAATGGAAATATCCAGCTGAATTTAATTTGTCCCATTTAAAAAAAAAAAAACAAAAAAAACAAAAAACACAACCTCACCCGACGCGGGTCAGTACGTTTTAGAGCACACAGGCGCGTCGCTCAAGTGTCCCCAAGCACCGGCTGCACTTTCAGTTTTGTTCTACAAACGAACGCAATCTCACTGAGAAGTCTGGCTCAGGGCTGGCGGGTCCACGGGCTCCCGCGGCCCACAGCCGCCCCCGGCCCGCGTTCCGTCCCTTTGTCTCCCTTTCCTGGGTCCTCTGAAAACCCAGGTGAGCCAGCGCGCGCGGGTCTCCCCAGCGCAGCCGCCACCGGCCGCGTCCTCGCGCGCACAAAGCATCCAGGCAGAAACTCTACCTGTCACCTTCCCCGCAAACACAAAGCCCGCAGTGGCCCGCGCGTCCTGCCGAGGTCCCCAGGCTGGGAAACGGTTCCAGCTTAAAACGCGAGCCACCCACGGGTCTTGCCTCCGGAGAGAGGTGACAGCTTTCTGGGTCCCGGGGTTAGGCTCGCCTCCTGCTGCGAGACTTGCCCCTTGGGTGTTTCCAATGAAATCCTTTTTTTCTGGCCCTTCCCAAGAGCCGGCGGGACTCTGCAGGACCCACGTCCTCGAGTCTGTCGCCGCGGGTCCCCAGACCCCACACGCGCCCGACCCGAGGCAAGAGCCGGCGCTCAGCGGAGCGCGGCGATTGGTACCTGGTGCCACTCGCAAAGGCCTGGACCCCCAGCCCACCGCTGTCCCAGGCCGCCTCGAACAGCGAGTTACATAGAATAAAAGCAGGACTCACATGGCCCCAGAGCACCTTACGCTCCAGACTTCGTCTCCCAAATTAGAGTGTCCATGCCTCAGGTTAAGTGAGCCCACGGGGAGGGGACGCGGTGATTACTACCTAACGCTGCTACGTAATAAAAAAAATGTCAGGTCTGGAGATGAGGCAGTGACAGGTAGTTTCCGAGCCTCGCCTAGGAGCCCAGCAACTCTCTTTTCTCAAGGAAACTGCTGCTATTCAAGGGATCCCGCCGGGCGTCGGCGCGCTCACCTTCTCGCGGGGAACCGCCAGCTCCGGCACGTCCTTTCCCTCCAGTTTACACACAAACATCTGATCGCTCTTCCAATACATGGCCCCGCAGGCGTTGCTTATCACATACCAGCTCCAGAGGGTCAGAGGCTGCGGGTGTCTGCAGTGCCCCCCTCCCCCGCCCCAGAGCGCCAAGGAAAGCTAACACGCAGGGTTGCAATGCCAAAGTGCGTCTCGTCCAAAGAGGCCACGGTGGCCGTAGCCACTCTCGGACCCGCTGTTCTTAGATTCCTCTCTCAGCTACACTGAGGTCTGTCCCTCCAGGAAAAGAGGGAAAGAAGTTGTGTTTTCCAGAGGGTGGAACCTCACGGGGAGGAGGGGTGTGGGGGAAAGTCTTTTCCAGGAGGGACAGCCTCACCTCCTTGCGGAAAAACCCGCCTTCTCTACATGTTAAGATCTTTATCTGCACCAGACAACTTACTCCAAGTTCAGTGTTAAAGGTGGGGGAAATGTGGATGGCCCATTAACTTGACTTTTCTGTTATTCCCCCCTTTTCTTTATTTCTTCTTCTTCTTCTTTTTTTTTTAGAATCTGCTTTCCTCGTCTGACTTGTTTTAAATTCTCGCTCCCCAGCCAAAACCTAAACAAAGATTCGGGTTACATCTCTTTCAGCGCGGGAGGGGAAGCAGAGGTCTCCTGGGTTCCCAAGCTTTAGTCCTTCTGAAATGCGCATCCGTGGGTCTATCTCCATTGGCGAAAAGTTTTCCCGTTAAGATAAAGAAGGGGCATCTGAGCGACTAGATTTGATTTGCGACTAGATTTGGAATCAAGGATACAAGGAAGACGAAAGTATGTTACTCACTGAATGCTGCTTTTATTTCATTCTAGACAAAAATCTCTGCCGTAGATGGAGGCGTCCATTGCTGCTGCGCACGCCCGGGCTAGAGTGTGTGCGTGTGCGTAGAAGTAGGGGGTAGGAGTCATTTTGCTCTGGATTGGAAAGTGTGGGAGCTTTGTGTTTGCTTGTTTGTTTTTAAAATTTCTTTGTAAGTTATCACTTCGTTTATAGAAGATAAATTTTGTAAGAAGTTATATTTAAATGACGTTTATTTCCTATTTGTCCTTTTAGATAAACAAAATCGAAACATTTGGAACTTTAGTAATATAAAGACATCTTGGAGTCTTTATTTTTTTTATCCAGACTTGTAACAAAACCATGCTTTGTTACTTCAATTAGACGGAAATGTGTGTAGTAAAACACAAGAATAGGAAATCTCACTCCCTTGTGTTTCTTGTGCGGAAGATGAAGTGAGACTTTGCCCGGACCTGCGGTCCGCGGACAGCGGAGGGGCGGGCAGTGGACCGGTGGACACACTTTCCGGGATGAACTGAGCCTGGGGCCCAGCAAAGACTGCAACTTCGCGTTTCCTTTGATCGCCCCTTTCCTCCTTAGACACGGGACTTGAACATACACCATCTCTGCTTTCCTTTTCAGCGGTTACACACACGTTCACACTAGCATTCTCTAGCCGGTCCCCATCAGGAGATCTCCTTTAAAATTTAGTATGGAATAAGAGAAGAGGTACCTAAGATTTAGAGTGACCTATATTTTGGTGGCACACTGAAGGAGTCGGGTTTGTACTGACAGCCTGAAAAGCTAAACTGTGTGTTTTTTGTTTTGTTATTTCGTCAAAAGCAAAAATCAGGATTGGGTGAAGGAATCCACATAATGATGTATTTTCCATAGCTGCTGCTCGGAGATGACCCTCTGGAATGGAAACAGACTGCTGCGGAACGCGGGCTCCAGCAGGCCGCACACAGAACCGATCTCCTGGAAGAGAATTAACTAGAATCTAGCGTGGAGATTTTTCACAGTCCTTTGTGCTAAGGTTTGCAACGTGAATCCGTAGTTGCCTTTGCTTGCTAGCGAGAACGGTCTGCGCGGGTCATCTGGAGAGCCCCGCGCGCCGGAGCTGTTTGGGGGAAGTGGGGAGGGGCGCCAGCGTGTACGCTGCTTTTCCACCCACCCTCGCCTAATCAGGCGGCTCTCAATCAGGTTTTCAACATACTAATCTTGATCTAAGAGCTCCTGTCTCTGCATAAGTGGAGGAAATGATTCGTTTTTAGAGGCTTCCGGGCTTAGAGAAGGAGGACGTCCTCAGACTGCTGCAGAAGATCTAAACGGCTGGTCTGCGCCTGCCCTGCTCCGTCTGCCCTGCTCCCGGCGCCCGGCGGGACCGAGACCTCACCCGCGGCATAATTGCGTGTGTCCAGCGCGCTCCCCGGGCTGTCCCGTGGTAAGTGCGTTTCCCCGGTGGAAAGTGCGTTTCCTCTCCTGGGGACCAAGGCTTTGGCACCGGGTGTGTGGTGGAGATGGGCGGAGCGGAAAGCGAAGGTTTTCACTTGGAAGGTCAAGGCTGAGCTTCCCGCGGGGTCCTGGGCCTAATGACCTTCTGACCCCGCTTACCTAAAACTGTTTTTCCTCTGCTTGCCCGCAGGCGAGCTGGAGTTCGTTGTTCCTCGGATCAGGCCAAGAAAAAGTTCGCCCTCTCTTCTTCCCAAGTTAAGTGTTTTAGCTACAAGTCACAAAACACTTTTCTTAAAAAAAAAATGAGAACAGTTTTGAACGAAACACAGTAATATATATATATATATATATGCATATATATTATCTTGCCTGCCGGTAGATGGGAAAATAAATCGGCCGTGCCTCGATGGTGCCTTCCTATTGGACTGAAATTCGTAGGAGCCACCGCTCATCAAATGAAAATTGGAAGCGGAAGGCCCACTTAGGGGGTCTACCAACAGCCTTGATCCCCTGGCTCCATTCACGGAATGAATGGAGTAGGAAAGAGAACCAGAGAGAACTCCAAAGACGTCTGGTCCGGGGATGTGCGGCTCGTACTAAGTGTGTCCTGCTACAACCCAGGGTGTGCGGGAAGCGGTCTGGATCCCGTCGCGCCCGACCCCTACAGCTTCCACCTGGAGAAGGCCTGCTTAATTGGGCAGCCAGCAGCTGCTAAATGTGCGGTCTACTAATGACCCACCTCCTCGGCGACTCCTATCCAAGGCATAAAACTGATATTTTCACACCCGGATCGCACGGCAGGAGCCGTTTATAAACATCCTGCATCCGAGGGATGGAAAAAAAAAAAAAAAAAAAAGGCTGCATTGACAGGGGTCTCTGGAGCTCGGTATTTAAAAGCGATAGATCCGAATTAGAAAATTATTACTCTAAGTAGAGAAAGTACCCACCAACTTAACTATTGAACTGCACGTCTGAGCTCTTGGCACTAACTACGGGTCTGGAGGAACTTATCCTGGATCTTGCGCGGAAGGCAGGCCATCCACTGGCTCTCGGCTTCTAAAGCTCTCCCCTGGGGGCTGCGGTCCTCCAGAGGGCTGGCGAGGGCTAGCCTGGGTCACGTCTACAAAGACACAACTAGGACCTGGGGAGAAAGCCTAGGCGAAGTAGCCACAGCGGCCTGAGCTTGTTGGTGCTTTGCTTTCTCCAACCCCAGAACCGCGCCAGGGCGCAGTCCGCGCAAGGACTGTCCGCTGAGGCAGGGGAATGTGTGACCTTGGCTCCCGAGAAGGAACTGACAATGTCCCTAAAGTGAATGCTCAGCTATGATCACCGGCAAACTGCATGTGCGACACGTGGCTGTTGACTGTGTCTTTGGATTGTTGCCCACCTCGTTTATCGTGCATAGGAGTCTGGAAAGTGTTTGAAGAAGGAAGAATGTCCAGAGGTACTGCTCAAAGCGTGCGTCTGGGAACCTGTGTCCCCATTCAGTGGCACAGAGCATGAAACCTGCTCACCTTTGGGACTCACTGAGCCCAGACTCTTTTAGACTTCGTCACCCACAGCGCCAGGGAACAGCACAGGCGCGACTATTCTCGAAAGTGAAGGTCACCAAGTTGACGTCTGCCGGGGTCTGAGATCTACTGCTAGCTGAGGCTGAGCCTGGGGAGTGGGGGAGGGGGACTTTCTTGATAGACTGCACTAGGGACACTCGGGACACCCTGGTGTGCAGACCAGTGCTCCTCCCCTTGGCCCCGAGCGACACCTCCACGTCTCAAGGAAGACAAACTCTGGAGATACACGGAGGGAGAGCTAGGTTCTGCTTAACCAGAGCCTGCACATGTGCTATAGTTCTTGGTAGAGCATCAGGAAGCCCGGCCCACTTACCGGACAGAGAAATGGAGCGAGAAAATAATTCCGGGCCACGAGGAACCCGAAATTAGGGGAGGGGCGGCCTGGAAAACTCCTGGGTTAAACGTTAGCACGCAATTCCATTAACACATTGTGACATTCACAAGCCCACAATCTCGCTTTAAGCACGCCTGTGGTTTGGATCGCGGTGTTCTGTGTCTTTTCTTGTGACCAATAAAGCAGGAACCACGGAAACTTGACTATCGTTTCTATAGAATCCTGCCTGTAAACCCTAAAGAACAAGATGTAAGGGAATGTGAGAAATGTCCAAGCAACAATCCCCACACCGTGGAGTTTCTGGCAGGTTCTAGGAACTCCTCTCTCCCAGGAGATACAGCTTTGAGCTCCCTCCTCTGGGAGAGTGGAGACTTCATCCCGGAGGTGACTCCCCACCCACTCTCTTCCCACCCGTATCATCCCACCCCGCCCGAGTCCGTTTCTCGCGGTTCTATAATTGGAATTAAACCCCAGCTAGGGTGGCAGAAAAGCCACTCTGGGTCTGAATGCAACAGCCCGGGCGTCAACGGAGTTTCTGTAGCGGGGAGTGGGGCTGCAGGGTATCGCGAGAGCCTCTGGTTCCCAGAATTTGATAAAGTTTGCCAAGAGAACTCGCGGCTCTGGCGGTTAGTCCTTGGGAGAGCCCAGCAAGCTGCCCACAGCTTTGGTGCCCATGGCTCTCTGCAACACTCCCAGGCTTGTGCCCTCAGCCATATCTTAAGGGAACTTGTAAAATGATGCATTCGCCATGAAGGTCTGCAGAAAAATTCTAAACCATACTTTTAAAAGTTAAGTAACTTTGTATGTGCATTTCAACTGCAGGAGACTTGGTTCTCGTAGCCAAGAAAATGTTTTCCTCCAATTCGCTCCCTCTCTTCCTTCCTTTCTCGCCTTTCTGGGGGCGGGTGGAGGGAAGTAGGTTGTTAAAAGAGCCAGACAACTTGCTGTCCATTTAATGTGAAATTTGAAGCTAATCAATTTGTAGCCAGATATTGAAGAATTTAACTTCAGACCTCAGTTTTTATCATTCACAGGATGGAGAGCACGTCACTAAGAAGGTGTCATATGAATAGAAACAGTGCTTGGATAAGTGTTCATCCACGCAGTAGGTCCTTGGGTGCTGGTTGGGTGGGGTGCAGTTCTCCCTCTCCTAATTCTCCCATGCTACCTTGGAGAGATCTAGGAGCAGAGGCATCACCAAAGCCTTGTTCCAAGAGGCGGGAACAGGCCAGGTGTGATGCCCCATAGGGTCCCCCAGACTCGGTACCTGAAGCAGCGGTACCTCCATGCCCTTCACAGATTCCAGGAGAGAATGGTCAGCCCGGAGCCCCTTCTACTGGCCCGGAGCTTAACAGTACCCCTCATTCAAGCTTTCCTGAACTGCTCTGGTCTCCCTGGTTTATCTCAGGCTAATCTTATGCATTTAAAAAGCAGGCACCTGGATTTCTGCGAATCTGTGCAAGCATCTGAGTACTGGGAGCTGGGCAGTAGATGTTGTTCCTCCACCCCCACACATACACCCAGTGCTCTGATGCACATTCTTATTTTAACTTGGCAATAATACTATCTCCACCTTCTAACCTCAACATAAAACATGGAAGCTGCATTTTTAGTCTTTTAGCCATAGAGCTCTTTTGGGTGAGTTCAGATGATGTGATTCTTTTCAGAGTTCAGAAGACTTGGTTGTGACCTAATAATCCAGCCTCCAGCCTTTTCCTCCTAGGACTTCTGTCTGCCCCTATATCCATAGGTAAACAGAGGTTTCTGGAATCCTTCAGTGAAGTATGCCCCATTCCACTTCCACTATCATGGAATGGTTTGGAGTGTCAAATAAAAAAGCCACAAGAGGGGAAAATGGAGTCAGTTCTTAAACCCACAGTCACGTGTCTGTCCTTCCCCTTACAGCTGACGTTTACTGTCACGAGTGGATTTGTTCGGATGAATCAAGCAGTGACTGAATCTCTATACTGATACTGATACAGAGGGCTAAGCCCTCTCCTAGAATTTTCCTTTCGAACTTGACCACAACTCTTTATAAAGTCTGAAGAGGTTACAGTGCCTGCCTCTGGCTGTGCAAAACCAGGGTATCTTACCCTCTGCCACTTGTGGGGAAGCCTTCAGAAACAGTTTCCTAACACAAACAGGGTATTCAAGATGACCCCAGCAGGTACTCTGAAAGCTCCATAGAGACAGGAGCTGTGTTGTCTTCTGATTCTCTGAAACCCAGCTTAGTGCTTGGCAGTGGACAATAAAAGTTCTGGCCAACAGCAGGCTGGCTCCCTCCCTCCTCGGCCAGTTTCACTCCAGCACTTCGTCCATTGCTCAAGCAATTTAATTGTTTTTTTAATCCCTCGAAGAATTTAAGCCAGGAAGAGAGTGGACGATCTGACCAAATAATTGAGGGAATTTGGGTTCCACTCTTCATTTATAATGATGGAACTCTTCAAATCTCAGTGAGCAATGGAACTGGACACCTGCTTTGTCTTCCAGAGAGGCCACAGAAGGAGCAGCTTCTGAACTTGGGGATACTATAGTGTAGCTTTGTAGGAACACCTTGGATAGAGAACATGTGTGGTCAGGGACAGGATAAGCCTCTTTGGTCTCACTCTGCAAACACAGAAATGCTATACATTTTATCAGATGCTGAAACAGATTTTACTCCAGGAAAAGAAGGGGGACCAGAGTAGACAGAGAAGATTGGAACTGAGGTGATTGGGAACCAGGTGCTGTTGCTGCCGTGAGATCTAAACCCAGACACAGCCCATATTCACCTTGGCTGTGCATTTGTCCAGAACTTCTCAGGAAACCTGATGACTGGGATTCCAAGTCTTGGAAAGAGCTGGAAGAGGCCTCTCATCCAGTGATGAGGGTTCCAGTTCCGATGGTGATTAATTCACCCACTCGTGTGTGTGTGTGTGTGTGTGTGTGTGTGTGAACACCTTACTCTGAATTCTTGAGTTTCTCACATGCACCAGTAACACCTGCAAACTCATCGGGAGCTGCTACAGGCTTTTGTAAAAGAGGCAAAATCCAACTTTCAGAGTGGTCAGTCTCATGAATTTCAGTAAAATATAAGCTCTCCTTGCAGGAGGGGCACCAACCTTGTCCCATGCTCAAAAGTGTGTCTCAGGATGTGAGTGGGTAAACACAGTTAGGTTTCACCTCTGGAACCTAGGTGGAGGGGGGGACTCAATTCCTGCAGATGCTAGCTGTGGCACTTGCCCCTCCCCCATAAAAGAAATGTAATTTTAAAGAATGTTTCACACCGTACCACCTTCAGAGACTATTGGGACTCACTTTGCATTCATTATTGCTTTCTGTCTTAGAGTCAAAGGGCAGAGGTTTCTTCTGAACGTTTAATTATACAAACGTATCTCTAACGCATTGTGTAATAGACCTTTCAGCCCTTCGTCCTCTTCCTTCTCTTTGGAGTATTTCTGCTTTGCACAAGTAACTTTAATAATGCAGTGAGGTGGAAGAAACTTCTTTCAATAAAATACGAATTAGAGGCTGAGCTTGCAGCTCAGTGTTAAAGGGCTTGGCTAGCATGTGTGGCCCCTGAGTTCAATCCTGTTTGGGGTGGAGCCAGGGTAGAAAGGCGGGTTCAGTGCAAACACCCATGTCTCTGCTTCTTTAAAAGCTCTGAAGTAACATTTCCTCAAAAGACTGGGGGCTATTATAAGCAGCTGTTGGGTGAGCATCACACGCTTTCTCTGCTGTCACCCACTTCATAGATCAGAAACCCAAAGCTCTAAGAAATGCCTCACAGAGGCTGAACACAAACCCATGCCAAGGTCTTAATCACTGTGCTAACCGCCATAGTTGGTCCCCATGGTGTACTGGCTTTCTGACCCCCACTTTCCCTTGGAATAATAGAAGTGAGAATTAGCATCTGGTTTTGGTGGTTGAAGGTGCAAGGTTGGAGGGTCCTGAGCACCAGTTTTCAAGTTCATGTGCTATCTCTGGCCTCAGGCCGCAGACTGGCAAGGCGGATTAGATTGCATGCTGGGCCTGCACTTTCTCACAGCCTGGGTAAATATTGTTGCATTTCCTTGGTTAACTTCCAGGCCCCAGGCTAAACAGGATACCTCTCGCCAGGCTGCAGGCCCTTTCTCCAGCTGGGTAGCCTGCGCAGAATAATCAGTGCCCCCTCTGCAGGTGGTCTCTTGGGGACTGCTGTGGAGCCACCCAGTCCCAGGGCATCCAAGCTGTATCTTCCAGGCCCTTGGCTTTCACCCCAGAGGCACTGCTGTCCACACCCAGAATGCCTAGGAATGCTGCTGTGGCTGGTCTCCACTCCTGCCCACCCCAGAGGGTGGCCAGAGTCAACCCTAGACAGAGAGAGTAGGGATCCTGCTTGGCTGGTCCAGAGATGCCAGCCGCTGCCCTTTAGCCCTTGGCCATGGGCTAGCCCAGCACGCAGACTTGGGTTTTACTAAGAATGTACTTGTTACAGAAGCAGATGTGGCATCGAGAGCTCTTTAAGACTTTTTTTTTTCTATGAGAAAGTCAGTGCCCTCTCGGAGGATGCCCCTAGCCCAAGCTTGGGTTTCCCTCAGTCCCACTTGCTTGTAAATACACAAGGGTGCTTCTTGCTCTGTCTTTAAAAAGCCCCAGACCGGCAGGCACTCAGGCAGCACACAGGAAAGCACCTACTCCAGTCATTAGGAGTAATGTGTGTGGCAAAGCCATTGAGCAAGGCCTTATTGAGCAAAACCTTCAAGGCCTTAGGGATTTCCTAGGTGGGCAGTCCCCAATGCCTAAATCCTGCCGGAAGCTGAAGCCCCACAAGTATGATCGGCTTTGCATGGGAGCAAGATCCTGGAATCCACTTGCTCAGGCACCAGCCCAGTTCTCTCCTCCCCTCACTGCCCACCCTCCATCCTAGGTGGCTCAGGGGGAACAGATGCTAAGGGTGCGGGCCTGACCATCCTCTGGAGTGGCTCAGTCTCAGGGAGCATTTCCCTGGGGATTGCCTACTTAGCTTTAGTCCCCTTGCCAGTCATAGCTGCTTAGCCTTTGATACTTCTTAAATAAAGCCATTCAATGCTGGGGCAGATGCTTGGAACTTGATTAGGCAATCGTGTATAGCTCTAATCGTGTGTGTGTGTGTGTGTGTGTGTGTGTGTGTGTGTGTGTGTGTGTGTGTGTGTGTGTTTCTGCTGGGCTGATGAGAATATGTTCTGCGCCAAAGATGGACAGGGTCCTTAGGGTCCCGAGTTTCTTAAGTTAAATCAAGAACTTATTTTCCCTTCGTGGGATTATCTTTTTAATATATTTAAAAATCATGTTCTTAATTCTGGCCACCTTGATGGAAGTGCAGTACTAATGTGGGTCGGAGCCAAAGGGGATATGTTTGCACGCCACCTTTAATCTGCAGGAAGAATCAGTGGTGTTGGACAGGGACAAGCTTTGCTCAGGCTTTCTTTGCCCCTGGCCAGGCTGTCGTTTTTAACATGGATCCCTGTTCATTGTTTCTGCTTGGTACGGTGGTCATTGGAACACATCTGTTCCTGATCACTTTTCTATGTCGAGCACACACTATCGTGTTAGCAAGATTTTACACCATCTGTTTAAAAACACTCGTGCCAGTGCTATGTGATGCCCGGTTGAACTTCAGCCAAACTTCATTTTACACTGTTCTCTTGGTCCAGAGCATATATAATACACTTTAATGAAATTTATGCTTTTATACTTGCTGACAGGCATCAGAAACACATTTGCCCAGGTCAACAGCAGTTGAGCTAAGTGTGACAGAGGAGACACAGCACCAAAACATCGCAGTAGTGAAGACGCTGGAGAGAGAGAGATATTTGGAAACAAAGCTATTAAATTAAAATCAAATCATCACCCAACTAAACAGAGTGCGCGGGAGCACACACACACACACACACACACACACACACACACACACACACAAACACACACTCACGGGGTGGGGTAGGGGACTATTGTATATTTCTGACGATTTGTGTATTTCTTCATTATAAGCGTTAAACTTAGGAATTTTATATTTTTGACATTATTCCAAGGCTGTAATAACTGGTTTGCAAAACAATAAAGTACAATGGCAGTGTAATGTGATTATGTTAAACGTATTTTGAATGCAATGCAGAGGTTATTGAGCTTATCTAATCAGGAATTTATTTTTTTATCTTGTGGTCACTCACACAGGTTTGAGGTCTTCAAAGCAGAGCTAATGTGACATTTCAAAGACTATTCATAAATCTATTGTTTGATTGCTAAGTATTGTGTCTGGTGGAGGAATAACTGTGAGGCTGTAATTGGCCAGAGAATGTGGACACAGGCTGAGTGTTTTCAAATCGCTTTTCTAGAATGCAGCACTCACGTGGTTGCCTTGACCAGTCTGTTTACATTGGGGTAAAGCTTTAGGATACCAATTTCTGAAGGTGTCTCAGTTATAGGTCCAGACAGCAGTTCTGAGGAGTGAGTAAATAAGCTTCTGGCCTCGGTGCCTGGAGTTCAGTACTCAACTGACAGAAATGTTTCCTTCGATGGAATCTGCTGAAAACACTTGTTTATCTCTCTCTCTCTTTATCTAGACAGGCTACTGTGACTTAAGGGTGTCCACTAAATACCAACTCAGGATGTAAACTCTGTTTATTCATGAAAATAAATTTTTGCTTTGATGTATATAATTTATAAATAAAATGTAGCTATGGTAATGTAGATGACTGATATTATTCATACAAGACATTTGGAGGTGAGTACATTGTTACTATGAGATGGATCGGGTTATAAAAGGAGAGAGGCTTTGTAACATCCCTGCCTACAGGTATTTTTTAAAAATTATTTATCAAGATCTCCATTTTCATTAAGCTGTTAGCTTGGATGTGTTGAAATATAACTTACAGATTTCTTTGTAAAATAACCAGTGTTACTAAAATGCAAACCCTATGAATCTTCACATGTCTGGTTCCAATTAATCCGCTTAGACTATTTAATGGATAAAATAACAAACCTTATTTAGCCAATCTGGAGTTCTGCACCAATTTTCCATGGGCCTCTTGTAGGTCTGATGCCTTTTTTTACACACATTAATGCACGGTTCTCATCTTAGAAGACCAGGATTGGAAAACTAAATAGCTAGATGCATTTTCTCTAAAAACATCTTTGGCTGTTACGTCAGTTGGAGAGAGAGTCCCCAGACAAATATCAATGATTACTGAGGAAGAGAGAATTGTACCCATATAACTATTGGGGTTAAATTCATTGAGCTTGTTTGAGTGCCTACGAGGTACCAGGTGGTACAGATGCAAGAGTACCTCATGGGTGGTCCTTGAACTCTGAAAATACCCTGTCTAGAAGGAGGGTAAAGAAACAATTTGTTGATCCTTTCAATTCTATAATGTTTCAATCTATACTTTGGTTCTTGAATTAATAAAATTATCAGATGATCTCATGTAATTTTCTCTATATACATATAAATCATATACATTAATTCACACATTGTGAAGGCTCTCATTTGTGTGAATGAAAACTAACTCTCCCAACAAGCCACAGACCACAGGCCTTGGTGATAACATATAGGGTGTGCACCTTCCCCAGGAAGGAAGCCAGTGGTCGTCTCCTGAAGCACCTGTTCAACTCTTCTGCTTCCTGTGTTACAGTGGGTCATGCAGTCTACTGTGGGATCTGAGCAGTGGTTGGGTGGAGATGATTCCTGGTTTTGTTTGTTTGTTTTGTTTTTTTGACAGAGTCTCACTGTGTAGCCCTAGCCAGCTTGTAGACCAGGTTGCCCTTGAAGTCAAGACAATCGATGACTGAAGCCAATGTTTGTAGGATCTTTTGTTGTTTCATATGTATTTGCTTGTCTGGATGCTTAACTGTCCCGCAAACTGGAAGGTCGAGTTTATTTTCTTCTTTTCCCCACACAAACATGCTGTGGATAAGCTACTTTGTAACAAGAATTGTTAGAAGGTCTTATTAAAAAAAATCAAACCTGAAGCCAGGTTTGAATGCTGGAAGATTAGAGAAGCAGAACAAGCCACATCCAACCTCACCTTGCCAATTCCTCAGCTGATCCTGTTTCCTCAGACTGAAAGCCTCTGAGTCCTCATCCAAATGGACCTCAGCTGAACTGCTGCTGAAAGCCTAAAAGCTTAACAGGCTCTAGTTCCTGGTCTTCACACCTTTTATACCTTTCTGCTTTCTGCCATCACTTCCTGGGATTAAAAGTGTGTGTCACCATGCCTGGCTGTTTCCAGTGTGTCTTTGAACTCACACAGATCCAGACAGATCTCTGCCTCTGGAGTGCTAGGATTAAAGGTGTGTGTGCCACCATTTTCTGGCCTCTGTATCTAGTGGCTTTTCTGTTCTCTGACCCCAGATAAGTTTATTAGGGTACACAATATATTGGGAAATACAATATCATCACACTACTTGGCAAAAATATATGTCTTTTTTTTAGTAGAAAGTTTTGGAAAAATCAGAGTAAAATTTTAGAGGTAATTTTTTTCCTAGCACTTATAAAGATTACAGCAGTTACATTTATCAACTATCTCTAATAATTCTGGAGATCAAAGCATAGTTTTATTCTTTTATATATTTTATAGAAAATAGTAGGGGAGAAAGGAGCAATCGTGTGGTTGAATTAATTGAACACCTTTTACTCTGGAGGAACCTGCATTCCAACTGTCCCCCGTTGATCCTGGTGGCTGGATTTAGTCGACATCCTGGGTGGTGCATCTTATTTTGACTGGACATAATCACTGATCTGTGATGTATTTACACAAGCTGTTTATTTCTACTGGATATTGTCACACATACCACCCCCTCCCCAACCACCACCACATAGAGTCTGCTGTAGCTCGGGCTACCTCACTGTGTAACTGAAGATGACCTTGAATTTCTGATGATCCTGCCTGCGTCTCCTACGTGCTGAGATTTCAGGCCTGCACTACCACGGCGGACTGATACACCGTTTCTGTAGTCTCTCCATTTCCCTCCACTCAGAGTTGGCAGGAGACAAAAAGCTCAGGTAGAAATGCCTAGAGGTGGGGGCCTCTGACCTGCATTCCACTTTCAGCCTCTCAGTTGGTTTTTTTTTTTTTTTTTTTTTTTTTTTTATTTCGAGACAGGGTTTCTCTGTGTAGCTTTGCACCTTTGCTGGAACTCGATTTGGAGACCAGACTGGCCTCAAACTCACAGAGATCTGCCTGCCTCTGCCTCCCAAGTGCTGGGATTAAAGGTGTGCGCCACCACCGCCCAGCCAGCCTCTCAGTTTTTAGCAGTGCACTGACTTTGGCGGAGCCACTTCAATTTCTGCATCCTTGTTGCTATGTGTCTCAGGTGAGGAAAGAGTCATCAAACTAAGAATTAATTTCATGGGAATCTTTCTAGGTTTTTGTGGTAAACTACTATTCACAGATTTTTTTCTTTTTGCATTTCTCACACCAGCTCTTACGAGTATCGGTCATGTCAGGCTGTAGAGGGAGATTTCTCAGATCATCTGCCTGGTGTTAGTGCACCATTGTGCGTGTGCTGCCTTGTGGATTGACTGCTGAAATTAAATCGAGCTTGAACTCTGGTCTCTGAGCTACAGGCATTCCTTTGTCTCATAGTCTCCTCCTCCTCCTCCTCCTCCTCCTCCTCCTCCTCCTCCTCCTCCTCCTCCTCCTCCTCCTTCTCTTCCTCCTCCTGCTCCTTCCCCTTCTCCTTTTTTCTGTTTGGTTTTTCAAGACAGCATTTCTCTGTGTAGCCCAGGTTATCCTGGAACTTGCTACAAAGCAATCGCCTTGAACTCAGAGATCTGCCTCTGCCTTCCCAGTGCTGGGACTAAAGGCCTGGGCCACCACTGCCCAGCTTCTCTCTCTCTCTCTCTCTCTCTCTCTCTCTCTCTCTCTCTCTCTCTCTCTCTCTCTCTCAAGCTTGTTGTGGAATAATCTTTTTGTACACTGTGAAGATGTGTCTTTGCCAAGGCACCTTCTGATTGGTTTAATAAAGAGCTGTGTGGCCAATAGCTTTACTTTTTTCCTCACAAAACATAAAAGGTACAGAGAGGAATCTAGCTGGAGAAAAGTCACCGTAACTTTTTCTATGAATCCTTAGTTAGTTACGGCAGGATCTTTCCTATTTTGTTGATTTGGTGATTTTGGTCCAAAGCTTTATGGATTTCTAGACCGTGCTTCTGCCTCCCCATCTATCAGACTGGCTCCTTCTGCTGCCAGCATGTCTTGGTGCTCTGTGGCTGGCAATGCTATAGGGATCGTGTGAAGGATCTCTCTTTTCTGTCCAAGGGGGCAGCCCTTGTTCTTGTATTCCAAGGTAAGTTGTGACAGCTTGAGTGAAGATGTATCTTATCTTCCATCCTGTGCTATGGGATGGTCCTTTTGTATGCTGTGAATATGTGTGTCTCTCATTGGTTGTGAATAAAGTTGTTTTGGCCTATGACAAGACAGGATAAAGTTAGGTGAAAGAATCAAACTAGGACTCAGAGGAAGTGGGTCGGGGTCAAGACAGATGCCAAGAGCCACCCAAGAAGCAGGATGCTGGAGGACGTTAAGCTATAGACCATGAGGCCATAAATAGTTTAATAGGAATGAGTTAATTTAAATGTAAGAGCTAGTTAATAATAAGCCTGAGCCATTGGCCAAACATTTGTAATTAATATAAGCCTCTGTGTGGTAATTGAGAGCAACTGCCAGGTATTTGAGAGTTGCTGGTGGGAGGGAAACTTCCGCATACAAGCCTATCTATCACAAGAACTGCCGTTATTACATGATGACTGCTTCCACTAGAAAATAGTGGAACTCTGTGCATGGGGAGCTTTGGCCCAGGAAACATTCCTCTCATAACTTCTGCAGTGAACTCCACTTGGACAATCCAAAAGTTACCATTCTAACTATATCCATTTCTATCACTATAACCTCTTAATGGACAGCACCACATAGACTGGGATGATGAATCACAGTTAGTGTGATCTTTTGAGGGTAGTGTGTACTCTTTTGTATCATAAGAACTTGGTTGATCTCTCATTGAATAGCTATCTTTAGTAGACTATCATCAACTGGCAACATACAAACCTCTCTATAATAAGTGGGCTATTTCTTCAAAGCTCATTCTGATTGGAGCTCAGGGTGAGGACCCAGGTCCAACACAGTGAGAAATTTGACTGATACTATTCTTAAAAGCTCAGAAAGAAAAGAGTTATGGACTCCACCACCCAATTCAGGATGGCTCCATAGAATCATCAAAATGACAAAGACCTAGTGTTTTGTTTTAAACTCTTGTATTTTGAAGTTTTCTTTCTTTTTTAACAGTTGTCTAGGTGTTGCTGTTGATAACTGTTTTTTTCCAACCAATCAAATGCTTGCAAATTTCAAACAAGCATTCTTCATTCTTCCACTTGGCCTTTAGATTCTGAAGGCTGGTTTAAATACTGCCTTTTCCTTGAGCATTTTCACTAGTTTCTCTTTTTTTCTTTTTAAAATAATATTTTAAATTTATTCTCTGACAAGTTTACACCCTTAAGCAATGTATCTTGATTATATCCCTCTCAAACTTCCCTCCAACCCTCCCCCTATGCCCCCAGGAATTTCCCCTCTCACCCTTATAGTCTCCCTCCCTCCGTCCCTCCGTCCCTCCGTCCGTCCGTCCGTCCCTCCCTCCCTCCTCTTTTTAATAGCACACTGTTGTACAACAGTGTCCTCCAAGATTGAAACATTCTATTCTGCAAGGAAGTTCTGTAAGCAGGAACGTAAACAATTCAAATAGCTGCAGGAAGTCCCTGAAACTGACCAGAACCACTTGACCACTCACTCCCAGAACGTGCAATGAAAGCCGACAGAACCAAGGACAAGGGGAGGAGGAGAGCTTGGCTCTCACTGTGGGAGCGAAGCAAGCACCTGAGGTTGAGAAGCCCGAGAAGCGAGGATGAGGAGAAATGCACCTCACTTCAACCCGTTAGGATCTACCTAGGACACAAAATTCACATCTATTTGTTGGTGAAAAATAAGATAATTCTCTTATCTATTTCTGTGATGTGTTGAAGATCTTTTTTAAAATCTCTTAAGAGCCTGGAGAGATGGGCTAGCAGTTAAATATTCATACCGTTCTTGCTGAGGATCTGAGTTAAGTTCCAAATACCCAGGGAGTGGCTCACAACCACCTGTAACTCCGGCTACACGGTACCCGATGCCCTCTTCTGGCCTCCATGGGCAACTGACCTCACGTGTATACATACACAGACAGACACACAAACACACACATAATTAAAAATAAAATGAAATCTTAAAAACAAACACCTTTTTTGTCTTTGGTAGAATCATAGTTTTGCATTCTCTCCAGACATCACTGTATTCTAAACACAAATATGTGAGGAGCTGATCCTGAAGATGAGTCTACAGCTCTCACTCCATCTGATGTACTATGAATAGCGACCTAGTATTTAAACATCCCAAGCTGCATGGTGCCATGCCATTGAAAACCAAAGTGTGAAAGATAATGGAGAGAAATTTCCAGAGTCCTGCCTCCCACCCATTTGGCCTGGGGCTTGCCTGTCCTTCCAAATGCCACCCTGCAGTCCAGGGAGCTTTTTCTCATTTCTTTGCTAGTCTAGACACTCTTGGAGAGCAGAAAGCATGATTTAGGGAGCTTGAGATTCTTAATGCCTTCAACTGGGACTATGTTATGAGTGGTGAGCTGATGGACAGACTGACAAAGGGATGGCGGTTCTGTTTGATGGGTCGTGGTGGCCCTGAGGGAATGGGGTGACGGGCCTGTGCACACTCTTCTTATGTACACTGAGGCTAATGCCAAGAGGACCAGGTACATGATCAATGTATTAGTTCACTGTTAATACACAAGCAAACAGAAACCTCTTCTTAGAGTCAAAAGAATCTACGTTGCCACTTACCAGCTTTGTGACTTTGACTTTTGCTTGTTTAAAAAAAGATACAGATACTAACAACTTGTCCCTATGCCTTTTTTTTTTAAATTGGAAAGTAGAGATAGCTTCCTTTAATCTCTAGGGGTGTTGTGATAGTAAGTCAGATAATGCCTGAACAGTTTGTGTGTGTTTCCTAGGTTTACATTCTAGGCCTTGTGCATGCTAGACAAACATCCTACCACTGAGCTATATCCTCAGCCCTTTTTTGGGGCGGGGGGTGGGTGGGTAGAGTTTCACTATGAAACCAGGTAACCCTGGCTGGCCAGGAATTTGATACTTAGATGAGGCTGGTCTCCTGCTCAGAGACCCGCCTGCCTCTGCTGCCTGAGTGCTGTCACCACACCAGGTCCTGCAAGAGGTTTTTAAAACACAAAAGAATAATCTACGGTAGGTAATCTATAAGTCTCGGGAGCCCAAGTTGGGAAGCTATCCTAAACACAAACAAGCCCTCCAAACAGTGACCTATTAGCATTTAGAGGCAGAGGAGGAACCTGGGACTGATTGCTATTGTAATTCCTAGCTAGCTATTCAAGTAGTGTGGTTTGGGTAGAGTGTGGAACCTGGAGTACAGCTTAGTGCCTGGAAAGGGATGCAGCCAAACACTTTCTAGACCAGACATCTGTAGGGAAGTCCTGGTTGAATGTCAGGTGGGGTGGGAAATGTTTGCAAAAGCAAGTTCATGGAACTACAGAGGTGAACTATGTTTCTCAGGGTAATTTGTGTAGCTGGCTTCACAAGCAAGCCCTTAGCTAGTAGGAGGGTGTATAACCCCTCTGTGGGGTGCTTTTCTCCCAGGAGAGGGGCTACACAGACATCCAGGTTTGTAAAGATGTAGAAGACAGACAATGAGAGGTGAGCCGTGCAGGGGAACCCTTCCTTCCAGCAGCAAGAGAGCGGAAAGGACAGCTTGTAGATAGCCACTAACACTTGTCTTGTGCCGGCTGCTTTCAGGGCCACTGGAGAGCAACCCAGATGAACAGAACACACACTATCCAGCCCTTCTCTTCCGGAACACTTGCAGGACACAGGTGGCTTAAGCACATGAAACAGATTGCTCTGTGCAACAGATGGGGAGAGGCCCAGCAAACGGGAAGATGAATGAGAGCTCGCGTGCAGGAAAATGCTGTTCCCTAATCTTTTCTTTCCAAATTAATTTCTTACATTCTTCAAAAACAATGCTGCTTTGCTTTCATTCCTTAACATCACCACTAAGTTCGACGGTTTGAGGTTGTAGAGCTGAATACAGCTCTGAAAAGTAGACTGTCTGAGTGAAGGTTTCTATCACTGTGAAGAGACATCATGACCATGGCAACTCTTACAAAGGAAAACATTTAATTGGGCAGCTTACAATTCAAATGTCCAGTCCATTATCATCATGGTGGGACATGGTGGAGCAGGTGGAGCCTTATTGGAAGAAGTGTTTCACTTGGGGGGGTAGGCTGTGGGGGTGGACTTTGAGGTCTTATCTGCTGCCTGTGGATCAAGATGTAGAACTCTCAACTCCTTCTCCAGCACCATGTCTGCCTGCATGCCACCATGTCATACCATGGGTCAAGCATTCAAACACATGAGTCTATGGGGGCCATTCCTAGTTAAACTACCACATAGGCATAGGTAAAATTGTGGTGGTATTGTGTTCCCCAAAATATTGTGTACCCTAATAAACTTATCTGGGGTCAGAGAACAGAAAAGTCACTAGATACTTAGGATAGGCAGTGGTAGCACACGCCTTTAATCCTAGCATTCCAGAGGCAGAAATCCATTTGTTCAAGGATACAGCCAAGCATGGTGACTCATGCCTTTAATCCCAGAAAACGAGTCTTTAATCCCAGGGAGTGAGGCAGAAAGCAGAAAGGTATATAAGGTGTGAGGACCAGAAACTAGAAGCATTTGGCTGGTTAAGCTTTCAGGCTTTGGAGCAGCAGTTCAGCTGAGTTTCATTCTGGATGAGGATTCAAAGGCTTCCAGTCTGAGGAAACAGGACCAGCTGAGGATCCAGCGAGGTGAAGTAGCTGTGGCTTGTTCTGTCTCTCTGACCTTCCAGTGTTCACTCCAATACTTGGCTCCAGGTTTATTTTATTAATAAGACCTGTTAAGATTCCTGCTACATAAAATTTCCAAAAATGTGATGTAAACAAGTCCAATAATTATATAGCAAAAAACAAAACAAAACAAAAAAAAAACAGAAATTAGATGTGCTAACATTTTAAAGTCTCTCTCTTTTGGACTTCTAAATTTAAATTTTGCTGATTTTTATTACTATATACATACATAAATATTATTATTTTATCTTTTGCTTGAGACAGTCAGCCCAGGCTGGTCTCAAATGTATGATAATCCTCTTGCCATTTCATCCTCATATGACAAGCCTGGGTCACAATGCTATGCTTTAAAATGCATTTTCTTCCCATTTTTCTTTCTTCTTCTTATCTTGTTTTAGAGCTCAACAAATATTTGCTGAATAAATGAGCAAGTTCATAGTTAGTAAACCCCGAAGGATATGAACATAAGGTGGGACAAGCAAAGTGTTTTATTTTGTTTGTGGTGTGGTGTGGTGTGGTGTGGTGGTGGTGGTGGTGTGTGTGTGTGTGGTGGTGGTGGTGGTGGTGGTGTGTGTGTGTGTGGTGCCTGTGGAGGACAGAGGTCCTGGAACCCTCGGAGGCTGGGGTTACAGGTGGTTGTGGATGTCTTCTCTGCGGGTGCTATGAACAGAACTCTGTCCTCTGGTACAACAGCAAGCACTCTTAACTGTTAACTGTGGCACCGTCTCTCTCCAGCCCTGATTGTTGATTTCTTCAATGTTTCATTTCTACCTTCAGATATTCCGTAATAACCAGAGAAGGCAAAGCCGCAGAAGAAGGGGAACTACTGTATTTACAAAACTGCCTTTCAGAGATGTTTGCACACCTGTCATTTAGGTCCAGCTGCTACTAACCAACCTGACAGTTTAGGCCAGACTGAAAAATAAATCATCACATGAACTAGCTGGTCAGAATAGAGCCGACCATGCTTCCAGTGTTCAGGGCGGTATGTTGTACTTCCAAGTAGCCATTGAGTTCCCCGTCCCACCATGTTTTAGACCATGTGTGGGGATATTACTTACGCAGCTGAGTCCTCCAAGTGTTAAACTTTGTTCTTATGTAACTAAACTCTAAACTGTGTTACATGTTCTGAGAATTTCTTGCCGGGCCTGCCGGGCGGTGGTGGCGCACGCCTTTAATCCCAGCACTCGGGAGGCAGAGGCAGGTGGATCTTTGTGAGTTCCAGGCCAGCCTGATCTACAGAGCGAGATCCAGGAAAGGCGCAAAGCTACGCAGAGAAACCCTGTCTCGAATTTCTTCGGATTCTGCCTTTGTTTTTCTTTATGAAGTCTCTGTTCTTCTACTTTGCTCACTTTTTCTTTTTACCCCCATTTGCTTATTTATTTTTGAGAAAGCATCTTACTCCAGAGCCTGGCCTGGAACTCACAGCCCTGCCTCAGTGTCTCCAGCGCTGGGGTGACAGACGGCACCACACATTCAGCAGCTTCTGTTTCCCCTGAGTCAGGGTCACTTCACTGTTTACATTTTTCCTGGGACCTAAGAAATGAACGTTTTGAAATAAAAGCTGATGTGCCAACAAGTTCGGATACTGTTAAGAGAGCAAAATCATGGAAGTTTGTGTTGCAAAATAAACCTAGTTATCTCCTGTGAAGATTTTTAGAATGCTCATTTGTCTACCTGGAACTGTGAGGAAAAGAGTTCCAACCTGGGGCTGGAGAGATGGCTCAATGGTTAGGAGCACTTGTTGCTCTTCTAGAGAGTCGGGTTCCGTGCCAAGCAGCCCAATGGGGTGGCTCAGGACCATCAGCAACTCTAGCTTCTGGGGATTGGGCGCTCCTTTCTGTCTTCTCAAACACCTACACACCCGGGACATACATTCATACACACATAAATAAGAATGCAATTTAAAAAAAAAGGTGGGGAACATCAAACGGAGAGTTTCCAGCCTTGTGGGGTCAGCAATGTTACCGATATTTGCCGGCCATCGGTTGCCAATGTTACCGATATATAACTCTGCACTGGGTGGGTTTCTGCTCTGCAGGTCAGGCTTCCGTCTGTCTGGATTTCCTCCCCGTTTCACTGGTGATGGACAGGCACATGTAAAGTCCTCACAGGGCGTGTGCTGTATTCTAGGTGTTGGCTTCCCTTGTCTTAGATGCTGAGTTTGAAACATCATCAATGGGGGGATGGGGTGGGAAGGTCTGTGGTCTCCTCTAGCAAAGAAAGTGAGGTCTGGGTACCCGGACGGGATGGATGGATATGCTTTCTAATTTGCTCATGGAAGGTGGGGCAGCTGGCATGCTCTCTGATAAGAGGGGTTGGCTGGCAAGGGACCAGAGGGTTTTGTACAGGGGGGTCCTGGCCAGGAATAGAACCTTGTTGAACCTCATAGGACAGACCTTGTCTCTAAGTGTCTTTCCCCTCTCCAAGAACTATACGAATATAAAAATACTTCATTTTAATTTTCATCTAGGTATTTTATTTTCTATTTATGTGTGTGTATATGTATGTCTGTGTATGTCATGTATGTGCAGGCCACGAGAGGGTGTCTGATCCTTTAGAGCTGGAGTTTGGGTGATTGTGAGCCCTGCAACATGAGTGCTAGCTACTGAATTCTAGCACTCTGGAAGATCAGCCAACACACTTACTTTCTGAATCATCTCTTCAGACTCAGTGCACCATTTTAAATCAAGCAGTTTGTGAATTTGTGTGTGCATGCGTGTGTGTGCATGCGTGTGTGTGCATGCGTGTGCAGCTATGCCGTGGTATTTGCTCTGCCAATGACCTTGGGCTGTAAGGCCCAGAGGAGGCGGTGCTTCCTGCCTTTTAAAAGGAGAGGAAGAGAGGGACCACCTGTTCCCTTCTTACTTTTTTTTTTTAAAAGTTTTATTCTGGAGAAGTGGCTCAGTGGTTAAAAGCACTGGCTGATATTCCAGAGGACCCGGGGTTCAATTCCCAAGCCGTCTGGTGTCCTGGTCATACCAGGATATTAAAACAAACAAACAAACAAACAAACAAACAAACAAAAAAACAGGAAGAAGGGACCTTGTGACCTTTCTCTCCTCTCCTTTTAAGAGGTCATGTACAAGAAACACTGTCTCCTTCAGGCCATGTAGCCCAAGGTCATGGGCAGAGCAGAAACCACTACGCAGGTACATGTGTGAGGGTTACTGATCTGCGCCTGTGGTGTGTTTGTGGGTGTGTAAGTCAGGTCGTTGTTGTTTCTTGGGTGCAGTCTGTTGTGTTTTCAACCAAGTAGTTTTAAAGTTAACTTTGTGCCCTGAATGTGGGCCAAGCTCAATCAGGCCTTCTTTCAGCTTAGAGTCAGCTCCCCGGGAGAGATGCTCAGCATACAGTTCAGTTAGAACTTTGCCTTCGGGAAGGATTTCTAGGGACCTGAGAGAAGGAAACAGAGTAAAAAAGGCATTCACTATGTGTGTATAATACTGTGGCTGCCTCCCAGTTTTTTGAGACAGGGCTTCTTCATGTGAACTCACTTTATAGACCAGGTTAGCCTCAGACTCAGAGATCTATCTGCTCCTGCCTCCTGAGTGCCGGGATTAAAGGTGTGTGCCACCACACATGGCTGTGACATCTGTCTTTAAGAGGGCTGGTATTGAAAAGAAAACACCAAGCCATGGCCAAGAGCGGCAGCATGTGCCTCTGTTCCTAGCACTAGGGAGACGGAGGCAGGGGAGTCAGGAGCTGGATACCTGCCTGTCTTAAAAGCAGGGAGGGGGAAATGGACACATGGCTCAGTGGTTAAGATCACATGCTCTTGAAGAACAGTCTCCAGTCTCAGTACCCACATGACACTCAGTACCATCCATAACTCCAAGTCCAGGGGGATCCAACACCCTTTTCCGACCTCCAAGGGTATCAGGCATGTACACAGTGTATAGACACATGTGCAAAAGACTCATATACATAAATAAGAGAGATCTAGAAAGACACGGTGGAGGTGGAGTTTCATCTATAGTTGTGGAAGTGGAACTTTAAGGTAGAGTACAGGCCAGGCACATGGGTGGCCCACATTCTAGCCCCAGCACAGGGGAAAAGAAAGATTTAAAGTATAAGTAAAGCATTTTTAATTTTAGGATACACATTTCCTACTTTTCTTCTTGGAAAACAAAAAGTTGTTTAAAATAGTGCTGTGGTAAAATATACTAAATTATCAAATACAAATACTAAGGGGCTCATGGAAGGCTAATATTTAAAAAGAATAGAGTGAGTGTTTCCTTAAAGTTACATAAATGAAGGTTGTATGTATCACACTTGGAATTTTATTTTAAAAACCATTGTGGTAGGGTGGGCCTGGTGCTACAGGGCTGGAATCCAGCAGCTCAGGAGCTGAGGCAGGAGAGCAGGCAATGTCAAGGCCTCCCTAGGCAACCTTTAGAGACTCTGTCTTAAAGTAAAAAGCAAAATGAAGGCTGGGGGTGTAGCTCAGCGGGGAGGTGACTGTGTGGCAGGCCCTGGGTTCAATCCCCAGAACTACAGAAGGGAAGAAAAGAAACAACGGTTGCATGAAATATCAGTGCTTTATAAGACTGGGTAGTAATGTTGCCAAAGTGTACTATCTATGCATATATAAAAATAATATAAAAATAATATTTCAGAATCACAGCAAGAGGTACATTTTAATAGATTCTGTTCCAGGTATATTTTTCCTCCGGTTTTGACAGAAGATTTGTAAAGTGTCATCTTGGCCGAGGCAGGCTGGCGGCAGCATCAGTGCTTTATGTTGTTCTCCTAACATAGCGAATCTTCTTTCCAAACAGCGGATATGGTAGAGGCAAACAAACAACTTCCACCACCACGGTAAGAACCTCAAGTACAGTCCTGAAAAAAAGAGTGGTGATAAACTAACCACCTCTTAAAGATGTGACGTGTGGCCTGGGCTGCAGCCATGAGACTCAGGCCCAATCCCTAGAAACTTCTTAAAAAAGAAAGAAATGATATATTCTTTCAATATTTTTATTACTAAGAAATCACAAAAAGGAAACAAGAAACTGTGGAATTTGTTGTTGTTGTTGCTGTTGTTTGTTTTTTGAGACAGGGTTTCTCTGTGTAGCTTTGTGCCTTTCCCGGAACTCACTCTGTAGCCCAGGCTGGCCTCAAACTCACAGAGATTCGCCTGCCTCTGCCTCCCAAGTGCTGGGATTAAAGGCTTGTGCCGCTACCGCCCGGCTGAAACTTTGGAATTTATGTGAGTTCATTTCCCTTAAATAAACTGCATTTTCAGTAATTTCTGTATTATGGAAATCTTGCTCTTTGGGCCACACTTTCTAAACTCAGAAAATTGAAATATAGTTTATGTGTTTTTTTAAATTTTTAAAAGTGATTTATTTTATGCATACGTGTGTTTTGCCTGCATATGTGTATATGCACAATGTCAGTGCATGACGCCTGTCTGTGAAATAGGTACCTGTGGGGGCATGAGATCCTGCAGGCCTGTGTCTGAGTTTGTGTATGTTCTCCGTGTGTGCAGGTGCCCTGGGAGACCAGAAGAGGGCGCCTGATCCCCTGGAACTGGAGTTACAGAATGTTCCAAACACACTTGTGTGCTTGAAACTGAACCCATGTCCTTCAAAGGTTGGTAGGCGCTCTTAGCTGCTGAGGCATCTCTCCAGCACCAAGTATAGCCCATTTCTTTTTGGCCATTTTTTTTTTAAAAGATTTATTTACTTACTATTTATACAGTGTTCTGTCTGCATGTATGTCTGTAGGCCAGAAGAGGGCCCCAGATCTCATTACAGATGGTTGTGGGCTACCATGTAGTTGCTGGGAATTGAACCTAGGTCCTCTGGAAGAGCAGCCAGTTCTCTTAGCTGCTGAGCCATCTCTTCAGCCCCATCTTTTTGGCCATTTTATGGAAAAGAAATGAGTCTCTTACTGGGGTTTACAATCAGTGATGTCTGACACAGCCCATTATAAAGTATGTAAGTGTCCAGGAATTGTGATTGAGTAGCTATGCCTCCCTCAGGCTAGGGAGCCTAAGGCGGTCATTAATAGTCACAAGTGCCACTAAAAATAATAATGAAATTTTATGCTATATGGAAATGCTTCCAGTATATGAGAAGAGAAAAATCTGGATTCAAAATTACATAATCAAGGTAATTTCAAATATATTGAAAGAAAAAAGACTTGAAGGAAATATGATGGGATGTAGTTGCCCAAGGAAGAAATTCATGAAGTTGAGGTTGTTTTTTGTTTCTTTTGCTTTTTGCTTTTGTGTGTGTGTGTGTGTGTGTGTGTGTGTGTGTGTGTGTGTTGTATCTACTTTTTAAAAATGACTTTTGGTTAAAGAGTATTACTTTTTTGAGATAGTGTCTCACTCTATAGCCCAAGCTTGTCTTTAATTCATGGCAATCCTCCTGCCTCAGCTTCCTGAGCACTGGGATTACCAGTGTAAATCACCACAATTAGCTCACCTCATTTTTAAAATAAAGAGGAGAGATCTCAACAAAAACAAGTAGATGAAAAATGAACCAGCTTCCACAGAGCAGTCTATCACAGCAGAGAGTGGTGGTCCATGCCTGCTATCCCACCCCTGGTGAGGCTGAGGCAGGAGGATGGTAAGTTCCAGGCCAGTTTGGGCTGCACAGCCACTTTGAGACCAGCACAATCTACACTGTGAGATTTTCTTAAAAAGTCAAAAACAAAATAAAAATCTGTGCTCACACTCTCAAATTTTTACAAACAGTAATCTTTTTTTTTTTTAAGTCTCTCATG